>NW_027361899.1:18612500-19137500 GCF_039654945.1 Dendrobates tinctorius | reverse complement strand
GTATGGAAGGAGTCAGTGCGAGTATGGAAGGAGTCAGTGCGAGTATGGAAGGAGTTAGTGCGAGTGTGGAAGGAGTTAGTGCGAGTATGGAAGAAGTTATTGCGAGTATGGAAGGAGTCAGTGCGAGTATGGAAGGAGTCAGTGCGAGTATGGAAGGAGCTAGTGCGAGTATGGAAGGAGTTAGTGCGAGTATGGAAGGAGTCAGTTCGAGTATGGAAGGAGCTAGTGCGAGTATGGAAGGAGTCAGTTCGAGTATGGAAGGAGCTAGTGCGAGTATGGAAGGAGTCAGTGCGAGTATGGAAGGAGTCAGTGCGAGTATGGAAGGAGTCAGTGCGAGTATGGAAGGAGTTAGTGCGAGTGTGGAAGGAGTTAGTGCGAGTGTGGAAGGAGTTAGTGCGAGTGTGGAAGGAGTTAGTGTGAGTATGGAAGGAGTTAGTGCGAGTATGGAAGGAGTTATTGCGAGTATGGAAGGAGTTAGTGCGAGTATGGAAGGAGTTAGTACGAGTGTGGAAGGAGTTAGGTGTGGAAGGAGTTAGTGCGAGTGTGGAAGGAGTTAGGTGTGGAAGGAGTTAGTGCGAGTGTGGAAGGAGTTAGTGCGAGTATGGAAGGAGTTAGTGCGAGTGTGGAAGGAGTTAGTGCGAGTGTGGAAGGAGTTATTGCGAGTATGGAAGGAGTTAGTGCGAGTATGGAAGGAGTTAGTGTGAGTGTGGAAGGAGTTAGTGCGAGTGTGGAAGGAGTTAGTGCGAGTATGGAAGGAGTTAGTGTGAGTGTGGAAGGAGTTAGTGCGAGTGTGGAAGGAGTTAGTGCGAGTGTGGAAGGAGTTATTGCGAGTATGGAAGGAGTTAGTGCGAGTATGGAAGGAGTTAGTGCGAGTGTGGAAGGAGTTAGTGCGAGTATGGAAGGAGTTAGTGCGAGTATGGAAGGAGTTATTGCGAGTATGGATGGAGTTAGTGCGAGTATGGAAGGAGTTAGGTGTGGAAGGAGTTAGTGCGAGTGTGGAAGGAGTTAGTGCGAGTGTGGAAGGAGTTAGGTGTGGAAGGAGTTAGTGCGAGTGTGGAAGGAGTTAGTGCGAGTATGGAAGGAGTTAGTGCGAGTATGGAAGGAGTTAGTGCGAGTGTGGAAGGAGTTAGTGCGAGTGTGGAAGGAGTTAGTGCGAGTATGGAAGGAGTCAGTGCGAGTATGGAAGGAGTCAGTGCGAGTATGGAAGGAGTCAGTGCGAGTATGGAAGGAGTCAGTGCGAGTATGGAAGAAGTTATTGCGAGTGTGGAAGGAGTCAGTGCGAGTATGGAAGGAGTCAGTGCGAGTATGGAAGGAGTCAGTGCGAGTATGGAAGAAGTTATTGCGAGTATGGAAGGAGTCAGTGCGAGTATGGAAGAAGTTATTGCGAGTATGGAAGGAGTCAGTGCGAGTATGGAAGGAGTCAGTGCGAGTATGGAAGGAGTTAGTGCGAGTGTGGAAGGAGTTAGTGCGAGTATGGAAGAAGTTATTGCGAGTATGGAAGGAGTCAGTGCGAGTATGGAAGGAGTCAGTGCGAGTATGGAAGGAGCTAGTGCGAGTATGGAAGGAGTTAGTGCGAGTATGGAAGGAGTCAGTGCGAGTATGGAAGGAGCTAGTGCGAGTATGGAAGGAGCTAGTGCGAGTATGGAAGGAGTCAGTGCGAGTATGGAAGGAGTCAGTGCGAGTATGGAAGGAGTTAGTGCGAGTGTGGAAGGAGTTAGTGCGAGTGTGGAAGGAGTTAGTGCGAGTGTGGAAGGAGTTAGTGCGAGTGTGGAAGGAGTTAGTGCGAGTGTGGAAGGAGTTAGTGCGAGTATGGAAGGAGTTAGTGCGAGTATGGAAGGAGTTATTGCGAGTATGGAAGGAGTTAGTGCGAGTATGGAAGGAGTTAGTACGAGTGTGGAAGGAGTTAGGTGTGGAAGGAGTTAGTGCGAGTGTGGAAGGAGTTAGGTGTGGAAGGAGTTAGTGCGAGTGTGGAAGGAGTTAGTGCGAGTATGGAAGGAGTTAGTGCGAGTGTGGAAGGAGTTAGTGCGAGTGTGGAAGGAGTTATTGCGAGTATGGAAGGAGTTAGTGCGAGTATGGAAGGAGTTAGTGCGAGTGTGGAAGGAGTTAGTGCGAGTGTGGAAGGAGTTAGTGCGAGTGTGGAAGGAGTTAGTGCGAGTATGGAAGGAGTTAGTGCGAGTGTGGAAGGAGTTAGTGCGAGTGTGGAAGGAGTTAGTGCGAGTGTGGAAGGAGTTAGTGCGAGTGTGGAAGGAGTTATTGCGAGTATGGAAGGAGTTAGTGCGAGTGTGGAAGGAGTTAGTGCGAGTGTGGAAGGAGTTAGTGCGAGTATGGAAGGAGTTAGTGCGAGTATGGAAGGAGTTAGTGCGAGTGTGGAAGGAGTTAGTGCGAGTATGGAAGGAGTTAGTGCGAGTATGGAAGGAGTTATTGCGAGTATGGATGGAGTTAGTGCGAGTATGGAAGGAGTTAGGTGTGGAAGGAGTTAGTGCGAGTGTGGAAGGAGTTAGTGCGAGTGTGGAAGGAGTTAGGTGTGGAAGGAGTTAGTGCGAGTGTGGAAGGAGTTAGGTGTGGAAGGAGTTAGTGCGAGTGTGGAAGGAGTTAGTGCGAGTATGGAAGGAGTTAGTGCGAGTGTGGAAGGAGTTAGTGCGAGTATGGAAGGAGTTATTGCGAGTATGGAAGGAGTTAGTGCGAGTATGGAAGGAGTTAGTGCGAGTGTGGAAGGAGTTAGTGCGAGTGTGGAAGGAGTTAGTGCGAGTATGGAAGGAGTTAGTGCGAGTGTGGAAGGAGTTAGTGCGAGTATGGAAGGAGTTAGTGTGAGTATGGAAGGAGTTGGTGCGAGTATGGAAGGAGTTAGTGTGAGTATGGAAGGAGTTGGTGCGAGTATGGAAGGAGTTGGTGCGAGTATGGAAGGAGTTAGTGCGAGTATGGAAGGAGTTAGTGCGAGTATGGAAGGAGTTAGTGCGAGTATGGAAGGAGTTAGTGCGAGTATTGACAGCTTCTGTGTGGACTTTGATCTTCACTGCAATCGGTTGGCAATTATTGCTCTCCAGAGGGAGAAAAGAAGATTGCGAATCCTGCGTCAGAGGAGACGGCGCCAGTGGATTCATCCCATTAATGCGCAGAGGTTTACCCGTGGCGTGTTTTCTACACTATACCTGGAATTGAAGGATAATCCGGACAAGTTCTTCAACTATGTGCGCATGAGGCAGGAATTGTTCGACATGTTGGTGGAGCACAAATCCGGAGAAGGGACACCTACATGCGGTTTTCTGTATCACCGGCGGAGCGTTTGATGGTGACCCTTCGGTAAGTTATCTATTTTTTAAAAATGTTTCAGATTCTGCAGGCTTTTATTGCTATGTTATGGCTTGTAGTTTGTATTAATTTTACTTTTTTCCCTTTTTTTACAAGTTTCCTGACAGCTGGAGAATCCTTCACCTCCCTCCATTACCAGTTCCGCCTTGGGATTTCAGCAATATCTGGAATTGTCCAACAGAACGGCCAAAAAAAATGAAAACAGAGACTGTGGATGAGGTGGTGAAGGCGTGTGTCATCCTGCACAACTTTGTACTTTCAAATGAACCTGTTTCCATGGAAGAAAATCTTTCTGAAACCACCTTGTGGGATTATCAGCAGCCAACTGTTCGGAGTACTGGGTCAGTGGCAAGAATGAGGGACACCTTTGCAGATTATTTTCTGACACCAGAGGGAAAACTTGCCTAGCAAGATGACATGGTATAATTTTTTTTGGATATTTTTTTATACCAATTGTGGGTAATAGCAGTGTGTTTTTTTTACCTTGTACACCACCAGTGTACTTTTGAAATGTTACCAAGTGTTGTGGTTTTTTTTACCTTTTACACCACCGGTGTACTTTTGAAATGTTACCAAGTGTTGTGGGTTTTTTTACCTTTTACACCACCGGTGTACTTTTTGAAATGTTACCAAGTGTTGTGTTTTTTTTTACCTTGTACACCACCGGTGTGAAATGTTACCAAGTGTTGTGTTTTTTTTTACCTTGTACACCACCGGTGTACTTTTGAAAGGTTACCAAGTGTTGTGGGTTTTTTTACCTTCTACACCACCGGTGTACTTTTGAAATGTTACCAAGTGTTGTGGGTTTTTTTACCTTGTACACCACCGGTGCACTTTTGAAAGGTTACCTAGTGTTGTGGGTTTTTTTAACTTGTACACCACCGGTGTACTTTTGAAAGGTTACCAAGTGTTGTGGGTTTTTTTTACCTTCTACATCACCCGTGTACTTTTGAAAGGTTACCAAGTGTTGTGGTTTTTTTTACCTTGTACACCACCAGTGTGAAATGTTACCAAGTGTTGTGGGTTTTTTTTACCTTGTACACCACCGGTGTAAAATGTTACCAAGTGTTGTGTTTTTTTTTTACCTTGTACACCACCGGTGTACTTTTGAAAGGTTACCAAGTGTTGTGGGTTTTTTTTACCTTCTACATCACCGGTGTACTTTTGAAAGGTTACCAAGTGTTGTGTTTTTTTTTTTCCTTTTACACCACCGGTGTACTTTTGAAATGTTACCAAGTGTTGTGTTTTTTTTACCTTGTACACCACCGGTGTACTTTTGAAATGTTACCAAGTGTTGTGGTTTTTTTTTACCTTTTACACCACCGGTGTACTTTTGAAATGTTACCAAGTGTTGTGTTTTTGTTACCTTGTACACCACCGGTGTACTTTTGAAATGTTACGAAGTGTTGTGGTTTTTTTTACCTTGTACACCACCGGTGTACTTTTGAAATGTTACCAAGTGTTGTGTTTTTTTTTTACCTTTTACACCACCGGTGTGAAATGTTACCAAGTGTTGTGTTTTTTTTTTACCTTTTACACCACCGGTGTGAAATGTTACCTAGTGTTGTGTTTTTTTTTAACTTGTACACCACCGGTGTACTTTTGAAAGGTTACCAAGTGTTGTGGGGTTTTTTTACCTTCTACATCACCGGTGTACTTTTGAAAGGTTGCCAAGTGTTGTGGTTTTTTTTACCTTGTACATCACCGGTGTACTTTTGAAAGGTTACCAAGTGTTGTGTTTTTTTTTACCTTTTACACCACCGGTGTACTTTTGAAATGTTACCAAGTGTTGTGGGGTTTTTTTACCTTTTACACCACCGGTGTACTTTTGAAATGTTACCAAGTGTTGTGTTTTTTTTACCTTGTACACCACCGGTGTACTTTTGAAATGTTACCAAGTGTTGTGTTTTTGTTACCTTGTTCACCACCGGTGTACTTTTGAAATGTTACGAAGTGTTGTGGTTTTTTTTACCTTGTACACCACCGGTGTACTTTTGAAAGGTTACCAAGTGTTGTGTTTTTTTTTACCTTTTACACCACCGGTGTACTTTTGAAATGTTACCAAGTGTTGTGGGGTTTTTTTACCTTTTACACCACCGGTGTACTTTTGAAATGTTACCAAGTGTTGTGTTTTTTTTACCTTGTACACCACCGGTGTACTTTTGAAATGTTACCAAGTGTTGTGTTTTTGTTACCTTGTTCACCACCGGTGTACTTTTGAAATGTTACGAAGTGTTGTGGGTTTTTTTACCTTGTACACCACCGGTGTACTTTTGAAATGTTACCAAGTGTTGTGTTTTTTTTTTTACCTTTTACACCACCGGTGTGAAATGTTACCAAGTGTTGTGTTTTTGTTACCTTGTACACCACCGGTGTACTTTTGAAATGTTACCAAGTGTTGTGTTTTTTTTACCTTGTACACCACCGGTGTACTTTTGAAATGTTACCAAGTGTTGTGGTTTTTTTACCTTGTACACCACCGGTGTGAAATGTTACCAAGTGTTGTGGTTTTTTTTACCTTGTACACCACCGGTGTACTTTTGAAAGGTTACCAAGTGTTGTGGGTTTTTTTACCTTGTACACCACCGGTGTACTTTTGAAATGTTACCAAGTGTTGTGTTTTTTTTTTACCTTTTACACCACCGGTGTGAAATGTTACCAAGTGTTGTGTTTTTGTTACCTTGTACACCACCGGTGTACTTTTGAAATGTTACCAAGTGTTGTGTTTTTTTTTACCTTGTACACCACCGGTGCACTTTTGAAAGGTTACCAAGTGTTGTGGTTTTTTTAACTTGTACACCACCGGTGCACTTTTGAAAGGTTACCAAGTGTTGTGTTTTTTTACCTTGTACACCACCGGTGTACTTTTGAAATGTTACCAAGTGTTGTGTTTTTTTACCTTGTACGCCACCGGTGTACTTTTGAAATGTTACCAAGTGTTGTGTTTTTTTTACCTTGTACACCACCGGTGTACTTTTGAAATGTTACCAAGTGTTGTGTTTTTTTTACCTTGTACACCACCGGTGTACTTTAAACCCAAGAAATAAGGAAAAAAAGAAACTACACAATAAAGTTCCTTTGAAAAAAGAAATTGTTTATTTTGGAATTTTTTTTCAAAACTTTATTTGAAAATTTTTTTTTTTTTTAAAGAAAATTTTTAAAATATTTTTTATAGAAAATACATAAATATTTTTTTAAGCATTACAAATTCTGGTAGTGTTGGGTGGAGATACTATCAGAGGGGTTAACAGGGTTGACCACACAGAGGGGGGGTGGAGGACTGGGAACGGAGTTGGTGAGGATCAGAAGTGGAAGGGGGGTTGAAAACATGAGGTTGGGACGGGAGTTGATGTACAGGTTTGTGGGAACATTGAAGGTGTGTGTGGGGGTGGGTATGGTGAGGGCATTGGGGTATAATGCAATGGGGAAGGAAGGTACTGGGAAGAATGGAATGGGGAACTAGAGAAAGGAGAGGGAGTGGTAGGAGGATGGATGGTGGTAGGATGATGGATGGTGGTGGCAGGATGGACAGAGGGAGGATGGACAGGGGGAGGATGGACAGGGGGAGGATGGGATGCTTCGGAGAGTACCTCCACTAGAGCATTGTGACAGGCTTGCATCACACGCATCTGCTGGTGAGTACTTAAACCTTCCATTTGCCGGACAACTGATTGAAAAAAAAATATGTCTCGGCGTCTGGTTTGACTCTGAATTCATCTGTTCCATGTATCTTCTGAGTTCCATCATACTTTGATTGATCATGTTCAACCCAGAAGATAACTGTTGACCATAAGTTTGGAAACCATTCTGGACAGATGAGTTCAGACTCAAACAGTCAGACAAGGTCATCCTTTCCAGACCTCTCAGACGCTGCCGGCCAGAAGCAAAAGTTGGTCGAGATGTTGCGGCAGTGTCAGAGGGGTGGGGTAAAGGGAACTGTAAGTCGTCACCAGCAGCTTCATGTGATGAAGTCTGCCTTGCTGCTCCAGTGCTGGTGGAGGGGATAGAGGGACGAGACAAGAGGGAAGGTAGAGAGGGGTCGGATACCTCGATGTGGTCACCGGTGGCCGTCTCCGAAGGGATCTCTCCAGAGGGAGGCACTCAGAAGCAGGCTCCTGAGTGCTGCAGACGGTGCTAAAAAAAGAGAAAAAAATATATATCAAGATATTGATATTTCATTTTACATTGCTGAAAAAAAAATTTGGTTAAGCATGTACTACAGAAATGGTGTGTGGAATATTTACCTTCTGCACACCATTGTTGATCGGAGGAACCCCAGGGCTCTGTAATGTTTATATGGGGTGCTCCTGCGTCCTCCCGATCCACTCGGGGCCTGCATCTCCTTGTTGAAGTCCCTCTTGAAGCGATCCCTGAGCGACCGCCACCGTGTGATAACCCTGTCACCTGTGAAGGAAAAAAACAAAGTGGTTAGTATTCAACACTTCACATGCTGTAATATAAGTTACTGAAATTGGAATACTTACGCACAAAATCCCTGGCCCTCGCATCGAGCTCCTCCCAGTTGTCTACAACCTCCGAACACACCTCATCCCAGAGCCGTCGGGTGGTTGGTTGGTCGGCATGTAAGCGGTTTGCCATGCTCCACAGCGGCTCCCGTGGTTGGACAACCTCAAAGAGGGTGTCCACATCGAGACATACTAATAGGGAATTTAGATTGTGAGCCCCATCGGGGACAGTGATGATAATGTGTGTGCAAACTGTAAATCGCTGCGGAATATGTTAGCGCTATATAAAAATAAAGATTATTATACCCTCTTCCACATGTCTGTGGGGAGCACGCTGTGAAACCTGTGAAGAAAAAAATAAACAAAAAAAAATGATTACATTCAAACACATGAGGTTCATTAATCAATCACCCAAATAAAGGGTTACTTACCGTTCGCCGACCACCAGAGGCAGCACCTCGACGACGCTGGGATGTCCTGGGAGTCGCTCTAGTGCGGGCACCAGATTGTGAAGACTGTAAAAAAAAAAAAAATTGGGTTGGATGGATGCGTTAGTTATTGTGTGTGCTGTGATTAATGTTTGTGTTGGGTGTATTATTTATGTATGTATGTGAGTTTTTGTATGTGCTAAACTTACACTCTGCGCGCCCCCTCCTTGTTTTTCTCCACCCTGCATGTCTCCTCCTGGAAGCTCCTCAGCTTCAGCTTCCTGTGAAAACATAATACATGCATATAGGTTAAAAAAAAATAAAAAGTTAAAATACGCGTAAAAAAAATTAAGATTTAAAAAAACAAACACATTATTTACCTCAGTTCACTGATCATGTGAGGGGGAGCTTTCAGAAGAAGACATTCCTGCGGCCTGGCTTGCGGGTCTCCTCTGCTGCCGTCTGGCGGGTCCTTCCTGAAAGGATCTGCAAGTATAAAGACACTTGTTCAGCTACTATACAAAGGATATTAAAAGCTTTCAGGCCTGGTGGTTCTGCTGTGGCCTGGCTGGTCCTTCCTGAACGGATCTGCAAGTATAAAGACACTTGTTCAGCTACTATACAAAGGATATTAAAAGCTTTCAGGCCTTTATACTTACTGAGAGCAAGGTTGTATGGCGGTTCTGCTGCGGCCTGGCGGTTCTGCTGCGGCCTGGAGGGTTCTTCCTCAAAGGATCTTCAAGGAAAGAGAATTTTAATAACATTAAAAAAAAACCTTCATTGCTATTAATGTGTTTAAATTCCCTGAAAATCTCTCACTGAGAGTGTAACCACACTGTGATTGCAGGTGTGTAATTCCTGAGTATACCAACACTTTGTGTTTGCATGTGTGTGAATACCATGAAAATCTCTCACCGAGAGTAAACCCAAGTGTTTGAGTGTGTAAATTCCAATCTCTCACTTGAGAGTATAACCACACTTGTATACCAAAAACCAAAAATTAATGTACCTTTTTTGTACATATAACCATACTTAATTTTACCTGGTTTTAAAATGATACTACAGAGAGTTTTTAAAAACAGTTTTTATTAAAAAAAAATGTTTGTTTATTTTTTTTTTACACAAATAGGAGCTACTCTGCTCTTTATTTTAAATACCACAATAAATGAAAAATAAAAAAACAGTGATATACAAAAGAAACACCACATACAATACACAACACAATCACAGCACAATTGCAAATATTAAAATAAAATTCAGTACACATGCAACAGAAAAACAATTAAAATCTGAAAAATAATTCCTACTAAAAATACACACACACAGACATAGCAACACTAGGAGGCCACGAACATACATGCAGGAAGGCAGACCACACACACACACTCAGACACACACAGACAGGCCACACTCACACACAGACAGACAAGCCACAAACACACACAGACATGCCCCACACAAATAGTTTAGCACAATTGCAAATATTAAAATAAAATTCAGTACACATGCAACAGAAAAACAATTAAAGTATGAAAAAAAAGCATAATAAAAATACACACACACACACAGACATGCAACACTGGGATGGCGCAAAAAAACGTTGCAAGCTCCGTCCACCTCAGACAGAATCCGTCTGAATAGCGGACGTAACGGATGACCATCCGCCAAAATCCGCCACTAATGTATCTCAATGGGAAAAAATGGCGGATCCGCCACAAGAAAAGCGGATCCGCCATTTTCAAATTTTGGCGGGTTTTGACTGATGGTGAAAAACTGATGTGTGAAACAGGCCTAACGCTTGTTCACACTCACCTGTGGCAAGTAACAGGTGCGGGCAATATGAAAACCACACCTGAGACCTGATAAAAAGGGGAGAAGCTGACTCAATCTTTGCATTGTGTCTGGGTGGGCCACGCTAAGCATGGAGAACAGAAAGAGAAGAGAACTGTCGGAGGGCTTGAGAACCAAAATTGTTGAAAAATATCCACAATCTCAAGGCTACACGTCCATCTCTGGAGATCTTGATGTTGCTCCATTGTCCATGGTGCGCAACATAATCAAGAGGTTTACAACCCATGGCACTGTAGCTAATCTAACTGGATTTGGACAGCAGAGAAAAATTGATGAACGTATGCAACGCAGGAGAGTCCAGATGGTGAATAAACAGCCCCAATCAAGGTCCAAAGAAACTCAGTCTGCCTGCAGGCTCAGGGGGCATCAGTGTCAGCGCGAGCTATCCATCCACATCTGAATGACAAGAAGCGCTGGCAGGACTCAAGATCCAGGAGGATCTCACTGCTGACACAGAGACTTAAAAAAATAGACTGCAGTTTTTATTATTATTATTTATTTATATAGTGCCATTAATTCCATGGTGCTGTACATGAGAAGGGGTTACATAGAAAGTATGCCAAAATGTACGGGAGCAACCAAAATCCTTCAGGGAAAGTGTCTTGTGGACAGATGAGACCAAGATAGAGCTTTGTGGTAAAGCACATCATTCTATTGTTTACCGAAAATGGAATAACCCCCTACAAAGAAAATAACACCGTACTTACAGTCATACATGGCGGAGGTTCAAGAATGTTTTGGGGTTGTTCTGCTGCCTCTGGCACTGGGTCACTTGACTGTGTGCAAGGCTTCATGAAATCTTGAGATTACCAAAGGATTTTGGGTGTCAATCTTGTGCCCAATGTCAGAAAGCTAGGTTTGTGTCTTAGATCATGGGTCATCCAGCAATCTATTTTTTGTGCTGTGACAGTACACACAAATGAAATAAAACGTGTATAATTGCAACAGTTTTCTGGGAGAAATAGTTGATTTTGTGGAACAATTTCAAGGGTGCCAACACTTTCGGCCGTGACTGTAGCAGTGCTGAAGCCCTGTTATGTACAGCGCAGTCTACTAAGGGGACTATTAAATACAGTACAAAAAAAAAGAAAAATTTGGCAAAAAATTAAAATCCCCCCCCTTTTCCAAATTAAAAATGAAGCACATAAAGCCAAAATAAAAAATACCCATATTTGGTGTCGCTGCATTCAGAATCGCCCAATCCATCAAAATATAAAGTCAATCAATCCGATCGGTAACCGGCGAACAAGAAAAAAAATCAAGGAGACAGAATTATTTTTTTGGTCGCTGCAACTTTGCAATAAAATGCAGTAACGGGCGATCAAAACATCGGATCTACCCCAAAATGGCCTTAATAAAAACATCAGCTCAGCGCGCAAAAAAATAAGTCCTCACCGGCCCCAGATCCCGAGAAATGAAAATGTCACGAGTTTCAGAAAATGGCGACAAAAGCGAAAAATTTGACAAATAAGAAAATTTTTTGGTAAGAAAGGGAGGGGGAAAAAACAAACAAACTGGAAAATGGCCAAGGCGTGAAGGGGTTAATAAACCTGTTTTACAGCGGACGTGATAGATCCTAAGTTTTACAACTGATTTAATAAACCAGTTTATCGTTTATATAAGAGTCTACAAGATAAATTGTTCTTGTTTTCATCGACGTACTGCAAACTCTTTTAAGATGATCCAAAAAAATCCACGCGAACAAACACATCTTGCTCCCACATCTGTAGGTCAGTGATGGTAGATGATGTCTCGACGCGAGTTCACACCATTAGGATGTCTGGTTTGTAGAACTAAAAAAAAAAGTACAGACCTCAGAACAGACCTCTAAATATCTACAGACCCCTAAACAAGGACAAACCCCAGACTAGACCCCTACATAACTACAGGGTGGGACATGTATATGGGTACACCTAAATAAAATGGGAATGGTTGGTGATATCAGCTTCCTGTTTGTGGCACATTAATATATGGGAGGGGGGAAACTTTTCAAGATGGGTGGTGACCATGACGGCCATCTTGAAGTCGGCCATTTTGGATTAAACTTTATAAATGGCCCACCCAATTGTATCCATATAAATGGCCCACCCTGTATAGACCCCAGGCCGGACCCCTAAATAAGAACAGACCCCTAAATAACTACAGACCCCATGCCAGACCTCTAAATAACTACAGACCCCATGCCAGACCTCTAAATAACTACAGACCCCATACCGGACCCCTAGATATCTACAGACCCCGGACAAGACCTCTAAATAACTACAGCCTCCAGTCTGGGCCCATAAATCAGAACAGATCCATAAACTAATACAAAGACCAGACCCCTGAATAACTAAAGACCCCAGACCAGACCACTAAACAAGTATATAACCCAGGCCGGACCCCTAGATAAATAAAGACCTGATTCGTAAATAACTATAGAGACCAGACTCTTACTTAAGTAGAGACCCCTAGATAGATTGAAACAAACCCCAGACCAGTCTCCTCTATAAAACTACAGACTGCAAACCAGGCACCTAAATAAATACAGACCTCGGACCAGACATCTAAGCACAGACCGCAGGCCGGACCCCTAGATAAATACTGACCAAACTCATAATAACTATAGACCCCAGTCTGGATCCCTAGTTAAATATAGACTCCAGACCAGACCCCCTAAATATGTACAGACCCCTAAATAAGTACAGACCCTAGACCAGAGCCCTAAATAAGTACAGACCCCTAGATATCTAAAGACCCCTAGACACATAGTTACAAACCTCAGACCAGACCCTGTAAATAAGTACGGACCCCTGGCCGGACTCCTAGATAAATTCAGGCCAGACCCCCCAGATAACTAAAGAACCCAGACCAGGCCCCTATATAGGTACAGACCCCAGGCCAGGCCCCTATATAGGTACAGACCCCTGTATACACACACTTTCTGGGAGTTACCAATAGATGTGATGGGACAATCCCCATCACTGGGAATTCCCTCCTTGGGCGTCTGAAGATACATAGTTGTCTGCAGACACATTTCTGATGTCAGTCATGAAGCTGATTAAGGATGACATCCGTCCCACCCACCCCTGGGGGCCGTGACACCCCGGTAATATTCTATAAATAATGGTGGGGGGTCCGTGTATGCAAATCTGTGCTAAATATAAATGCATTGCAAAAACAAAGAAGATATTTCTCAATACACATCCCTGCTCGGGTGACAGGCAGATTCATGGCGAGCCACGGCAGACACCAGCGAGAGGAGGAAACAGCGGTGACAGTCCTGGACTGAGTCCTCATCACTGGCCATATACATAGGAGCACCGGCGGCAACACACAGGGTTTTGGGGGGTTCTGTACCTTCATTGATGGCAAGAAAAAGTTGATCATATTGGCAGATAAGTCAGATGTTTAGCTGCTTATTCCCTACTGAAAGAACATGCACACTCGACCAGAAAGAGCGTGCATGGATGTGGGGGGTTTGGCTGACAGATACTGCTGGTATTTGGGCCACTGTAGTCATTCTTGTACCTCTATGGCCACTGGGATCCTATACCAAGAAGAACAGGAAGTTTTTGAAACTTTTTTTCCAAACTTTTCCTAATATGAACCCTGAACCAGCCAGAAGCAGCAGCTTGGATACAACGCTGTAAAATAATAGCACCCCAATCGTAGCGCCATACACTGAATACTGACACCATGCAGTGCCCATATAAGACCGGCCACAGCTTCTATATAATATTACCCCCAAAACAGGGCACGCTAAAGACATATACAGCAGGTACGGAAAGTAGTCAGACGCCTTTACATTTTTCACTCTTTGTTTCATTGCAGCCATTTTGGTAAATTAAAAAAAAGTTCATTTTTTTCTCATTCATGTACACTCTGCACCCCATCTTGACTGAAAAAAACAGAAATGTAGAAATTTTTGCAAATGTATTAAAAAAGAAAAACTGAATTATTGGGCTCAGGATGGCGGCTAGGTCTTTCTTCTCTCCTTACTTGTTTCGGACCTGTCTCCCCCCCCATCCCCTTTTGCATATGTCTTGTATTTTATGTGAAGTTCAGTTTTCATATATTATGTAGCAGAATAAGGGACAGAGCTCGTTCACAGTGGTGATAAATATACCTTTATTAGGAAGTCTTTCGGAATGTTATTATTTACGATCTCACTTTACACTTTGGTTTCTCACCACTGGGGGGGAGCAGTCCCTTTTATTCCATTTTACTGTACTTTGTATTTGAAGCTCCTTCACTTTTATTTCAATTGTTCTTTACATTGTTCTCTGAAAGATGTTCCACAATGTAATTGTCCTGATTTTTGTTTCCAAGTGTTAAATTATAAAATTTAATAAAACTATTTTAAGTTAAAAAAAAAGGTATAGGTGGAGAAAAAAGGGCACAGAATGTCTAGGAAAAGAACATCTCGTCAACCATTAGGCATGGTGGTGGATCAATCATGCTTTGGTGCTTTGGGGTTGTGTTGCAGCCAATGGCACGAGGAAGATTTCACGGGTAGAGGAATGAATAGATTGGATTTCAACAAATTCTTGATGCAAATATAAGGCTAGGTTCGCATTAGCGGATGGAGGAGCTGCGGTGGGATGCGGACTTCCTCCGCAAAGCTCCGCCCACTGCCGCACCTCCTCCAGTGTCCTCCGCCTACATCCGCATGCGGCCTCCATACCCTATCTTTAGCATTGGGTGCACAGGCCGTGCACATGTATGCGGATGCCTCCGCATGCGTCGTTCTGACGATGCGGCAACCCTCGGCGAACGCAACAAGTTCAATGATGTATTGAAGTAGGGGAAAGCAAATAATGATTTGGGGGTGGGGGAGACCAAATGATTAAGTTTTTTTGCAAAGTTTTGATTTGTTTTTAATTGCAAAAAAATATAAAAAACTATAAAAAGTTTGGTATCGCTGAAAAAGCCCTGACATGGAGAAACACATCGCCAGGTCATTTTTACAATGATCGCTGTAGAGGCAAAAGCTAAAAACAACAGTAGCGGAATTGGGTTTCTTTTTTTTTTTTTACCATTTCATTACACATTTGTTTAGTAAATTATACAGTAAAATGAATGGTGTCTTTCAAAATTACAACTCGTCCTGCAAAAAAAAAAAAAAACGCCATGCAGAAATAAATGAAAATAGTTTGGATTTTTTTCAAGGAGCGCAAATACTAAAATTTTAGGCAGCTTAAAACATTTTTTTTACTTAACTTCACATATTTGCACCTAAAAATATTTTTTTGCAATTGTTTTTAATTAAAAAAATAAAAAGTGCCCCATTTGCCTTCTATAGTCTCTGTCATGGGCGGACATACCCCTGGTTCAACTGGTGTGACTGCATTGGGGCCCAGAGGCTCCAAGGGGCCCCTGCAGGGTGGCTAATGAGGGCAATCTGGCCGGTTTCTCCGGGCCCGAGGCTCCGGGGGGCCCCTGGCCAGATTGCCCTCACATGCGGCGGGCAGGGAGCGATCTTGGGCAATGTAAAGAAATGATGATGGGGGTGGGGGAGAATGCATTAATGGTGGTGGTGGTGGAAAGGGCAATAATGGGGGTGGTGGAGGAGGAGGAAATGATTGTGGTGAGGGGATGGGCAATGATGGGAGTGGTGGGAGAGAAGAAAATGATGGAGGTGGTGAAGAGGGTAATGATGGTGGAGGAGAGGACAATAATGGGATCTGGGGGAAAGAGGACAATGAGGGGTGTGTGGGATTGGGAAGGGAGGAAGGGGGACTTATAATGGCCTTAGGAACAGGGGGAGGTGGAGGAAGACATTATCGCTTATTATGTATAACACAGTCCCTTAGCATATAGGGTACTTACTAATTCTGTATAACACCATCCTTAGTTACATAGTTTCCTCTTTTATTATGTATAACACCGTCCCTTATTATGTACCATCCTCTCTAGTTATATATGGTGCCGTCCCTTATTATATAGCTTCCTCTGCTGTTATGTATAGTGCTGTCTCTTACATAGTGTATTCTTGTTAATTTTGTTATTCACAGCAACTTCTTTTATTACATAGTCCCCTCTCTGTTTTGATATAAAATGACGGCTGATTGAGGAGCCGGTGACCAGATGACCAGTCCATCAGCTCCTCCATTACAAAGGACGCTTTCCCATGCTCCATCAGTCATCATTGCGTTATACAGCTAACAAGACAGGATGGTATGTAATAAGAAACAGAAAACAGGGCTCTATATAATCCAATATGTAAGGGACGGTGCTGTACATAACAAGAGAGGGCACTGTATAATAAGGGATGGCAATATACATAATAAAGGCAACTATGTAATATATATACATGTATGTGTGTGCGCTCATTCCCTTCCGAGCTCTGCCATGCGCCCAAACAGTGGTTTACCCCCACATATGGGGTATCAGCGTACTCAGGACAAATTACATAATAACTTTTGGGGTCCTGTTTCCCTTAGGAAAACAACAATTGGGGGTGAAAAGATCATTTTTGTGGAAAAAATATGATTTTTTAATTTTACGGCTGTACATTATAAACTTAAGTGAAGCCCATGGGGGTTCAAAGCTCTCACCACACATCTAGATAAGTTCCTTGGGGGGTCTAGTTTCCAAAATGCTGTCATTTGTGGGGGGGGTTCCCACTGTTTAGGCACATCAGGGGCTCTCCAAACATGACATGGCGTCCAATCTCAATTCCAGCCAATTTTGCATTCAAAAAGTCAAACGGCGCTCCTTCCCTTTCGAGCTCTGACATGCGCCGAAACAGTGGTCCCCCCACATATCAGGTATCAGCATACTCAGGACAAATTGTCCAATAACTTTTTCAGTCCAATTTCTCCTGTTACCCTTGGTAAAATAAAAAAAATTGGACCTGAAATAATTTTTTTGTGAAAAAGGTTAAATGTTCATTTTTTTTAAACATTCAAAAAATTCCTGAAGAGTTAATAAACTTCTTGAATCTGGGCACCTTGAGGGGTGCAGTTTTTAGAATGGTGTCACTTTTGGGTATTTCTTATCATATAGACCCCTAAAGTGACTTCAAATGTGATGTGGTCCCTAAAAATAAAATGGTGTTGTAACAATGAGAAATCGCTGGTCAATTTTTAACCCTTATAACTTCCTAACAAAAAAAATTTTGGTTCCCAAATTGTGCTGATGTAAAGTAAACATGTGGGAAATGTTACTTATTATGTTTTTTGTGTGCCGTATCTCTGTGATTTAAGGGCATAAAAATTCAAAGTTGGAAAATTGCGAAATTTTCAAAATTTTCGCCAAATTTCCGTTTTTTCACAAATAAATGCAAGTTATATGAATGAAATTTTACCACTAACATGAAGTACAATATGTCACAAGAAAACAATGTCAGAATCAGTGGGATCCATGGAAGCGTTCCGGAGTTATTACCTCATAAAGGGACAGTGGTCAGAATTGTAAAAATTGGCTCGGTCATTTACGTTGTGAGAATCATGTGGGAATAGTGGATGAGGCAGGGGTGGGATTCAGCGGGTTCTCCCCGGTTCGGTGGATCTGGTTGTTAAAAAAGCAGCCGGTTCCCCGAACCGGGGAGATCCAGAGCCGCGATCCGGTCCTGCAGGCAAGGAGGGAGGCGGAGGCAGAGCAGAGGAGAGGAGGACTATCTTGCTCAGCCTCTGCAGCGCTGGATACCGCGCGGCGCGGGCCGGCGCATTGATACAACGCACAGCCACAGGCACATGAGTCACGTGACGTCGTGCTCTGTCTGCTGCTGAGTCCTGGACCGACAGAGCACGACACAGCACACCCCGGCGGCGGTGCCCTCTGCCCGCGGCGTGCACAGTGCGCACTGATTCATTTCTGGTGCTGAGGCAGGTGCAGTGCGTGCGGCTATTATTGGTGGGTAACTCTGGAGGAGCTCGCTGGAGGAGTTACTGCCGCCGCTGCCCAGTGAGCTGCCTGAGCCTGAGCCTGCCCTCAGCCCTGCCCCTGGAGGACACTAGTCTGTGTGTGTATGGTACACAACACAGGCCAACACCAGGTCAGCTGTTTTGTTACTCTGTATGTGCATTGCTGCTGCCTATTAGGGACCTGTGTGCCTGCCTATTGGGGGCCTGTGTGTGCTGTGCTGCGTACTAGGGACCTGTGCAGTGTGCCTGCCTAATGGGGACCTGTGCTGCCTAATGGGGAACTGTGCTGCCTATTGGGGACCTGTACTGCCTATAGGGACCTGTGCTGCCTATTGGGGACCTGTAGTGCCTATTGGGGACCTGTGCTGCCTATTGGGGACTTGTGCTGCCTATTGGGGACCTGTGCTGCCTTTTGGGGACCTGTGCTGCCTATTGGGGACCTGTGCTGCCTATAGGGAACAATGCTGCCTATTGGGGACCAATGCTGCCTATTGGGGACCTGTGCTGCCTATTTGGGAACAATGCTGCTTATTGGGGGCCAATGCTGCCTATTGGGGACCTGTGTCTGCCTATTGGGGACCTGTGCTGCCTATTTGGGAACAATGCTGCCTATTGGGGACCTATGCTGCCTATTGGGGACCTGTGCTGCCTATAGGGACCTGTGCTGTCTATTGGGGACCTGTGCTGTCTATTGGGGACCTGTGCTGCCTATTGGGAACCTGTGCTGCCTTTTTGGGACCTGTGCACTGTTCTGATCTCATTCCAATTTATTTTTTTTTCAACTGTTTGACTGCGCCCCTACTTGTATATGTTTGAGGAAAAGGTGCGTGCAAATGGGTGTGGCTTAATAATGGGTGTGGGTTAAAATGGGTGTGGCTTGAAATGGGTGTGGCTTTCCTACACACAAGCACAGAACCTGTTGTTAAAAATTTGAATCCCACCACTGGGATGAGGGCAGGTATATCTCACCCAGATACCTTTCCTATGTGGCCTAGTCTGGTCAGTGTCTCACCTGGTTACTAATGAATAATGGGAGGCGGATAGAAAAGGATGCCAGGTGGTTGTGTGAGTGTCTCAGCCCGGGGACACAGAGAGCCTGTCTGTGTGAGAGACACACGTGAGTGAAAGCAGTGCCCACTGTAACTGTGGTTTGGCTAGATGGGAGAAGCCCGCCAGTTGGTAGTTAGGTTGTACTTTGTTTAGTTAGTGCCGGACAGGCAAGGATTTGTTTTATGTTTTTTTTTCTTTATGCATTGCTTTCACCTTTAATAAACCTGACCCAGTGTCAGTTATACCGGGCTGGACCCCGGCTGTGCTCCTGAGTTTCAAGCTTAACGCACGTGACCTTTGACCCCAGCAAAGGCGATCCCGGAGTGTTTTATCACATTGTGGTGGAGAACGCGGGCATCACGTTGGAAGCATGAACATGGAGGACGTGGTGAAAGTGCTGGTACAGTCCACCGCCGTCCAGCAAGAAGCTAATCGGGTGATGATGGCCCAGCTGAAGGAGTTGGCGGACATGACAAGTGGGTATTCATGATCCCAGCGTTTCTCTCCTCACCCATCTTGAACCACACTTGCCCAGCCCCTGATCGGCCTCCCCAACCTGCCATCGTACCACATAAATTTCTCGCCAGACATTGCGTTGGATAAAACGGCCACAGCAGCCTTTATTGATATAAAGTATAACAATTTTAACAACAAATACCAACAAATAGGGGGAGGGGCGATCCTCGAGGCCCCAAACTGTATAAGCCTCTGATCCATATCCTCCACCAACTTGCCACCCCCGGCCGAATCTTGTCTCCAGCCGTTAAGCACCAGCTCAGAGACCTTAAGAGACTCGCCCGGCCAAACTCTGCCATAACTGGCCACGGCTCCCATAATAACTTGGCGGTATCACCATACCGTTCCATCCACGTGATCCACCGAAGGGGGAGTCCAGGACCTTTGCGATCCCCCCCCTCCAATGCGCCATTTCTGGCACCACCAACCTCGAGGACCTCCCCCCCGCACGCCACGCTGCCATGACGAAAGTGCATATAACCTGGTTACATCCAGACCACAATTAGGTTTGTTTGTTTTGTTTTTTTAAACATTCCTATTTAATTGACCTGTATAACAATTAGCAAAAAAGGGGCGGGTGGGCAGGAGCTTAGTATCTCTTCTATGGGGCACCTAAAATGGTTGCCCCAACCCATGTGACCTTCCTTTTATACTGCTCCCCCTCCCATCTCCCTTCCCTAAACCCTCCTACAATCCCTTAGCCCTATCCCTCCTCACGCCGCACGTGCCCAAACAAATTAACCCTATCCAACCCCGATTTCTACCCTTGCCCTCTCACTAACTGGTCCCCTCAACCATGTCATGTTGGCCTCCCTTTTAAAAAGGCCTGTGGCCCCAGTACGGCCTCACTTGACAGCTACCGATCGTTCGCTACTCCAGCAGGTGGCGCAGCGCCTGGCAAGCTTAACTGTTATGAGTTCATTTTCTCCTTCACCGTTGATGTCTGATGAACTCCGTCTGCTGGTGAAAGGAGGTAGTGAGGTTGATTTGGATGGGAAGAACCTGTCATCCGAACAGGTGGAGTGTGATTGGACATCCGGAATCTCTGAGTGGATATAAGGCAGCCGATGCCCTGCAGGGTTGCTGGTGATCCCTTTCTGCTCTGAGCTCTTGCATCAGTTTGTTCCTGTCTTCTAAAAGATAAGTTTTTGCTACTATTATATGAGATTCTGTCTTGTTTGCTTAGTGTTTGTGTTCAGCCAGCCCTTGCTGGGACTGGCTGAATTCCATTTTTGACTCTGATCAGTTGATCTCTTTGCTATGTTTTCAGGATATACCTGAGTGCTGATATAGTGATTTTGAAGTCTAGCGACTTCAGGGCCTTTTTTCCTATCAGACGGTTGGCTCATTTTTTAGGTTTTTTTGCGGATTGCAGCCAGCATCTTTTCTGTCCTGTTCTATCTAGTTAGTTGGGCCCCATCATTTGCTCAACCTGTCTTTCTGTCTGTGTTTGTGTTTTCATCTGTTTTTCACCAACAATACATGTTGGGGGCTGTCTATTGCTTTGGGGTCTGCTCTGGGGCAGTTTAGATTTCCCCTTTCTTTCTTTAGGCTTATTTAGTTCTCCGGCTTTGACGAGGGGTCTAGGACCACCGTAGGAACCCCCCACGGCTACTGTTAGTTGTGGTGAATAGGATCAGGGGTCTGCAATCCGCTAGCTACCAACCTCTCCGGTTTTCTGGACTTAGCTAGTATTTTTTTTTTTTTTTTTGCTCCTCCGGTGACTCATTCATAACACTTAACTGAGGTTAACCTGGAAGCCGAGTCGAGAGTGATTCACATGAGTCGGTACTGGCAGAAGATGACGACCGAAGATGACGTCGAGGCATACCTGACCATGTTTGAATGGACGGCGGAGCGGGAAAAATGGCCGAAGGCACAATGGGCCGGCCTGATTGCCCCGTTTCTTTCCGGTGAGGCCCAAAAGGCTTATTATGACTTAGAACCTGAAGCCACGCAGGACTTTGACAAACTGAAAGCCGAGATCTTAGCCCGGCTGGGAGTGACGACCGCTGTCCGTGCACAGAGAGTGCATCAATGGACTTTTCAGCCGGATAAACCACCGCAGTCACAGATGGTCAACCTGATCCACGTGACAATGAAGTGGCTACAACCCGAGGTGCTGACAGCGCCAGAGATAATCCAGAGAGTCGTCATGGACAAGTACATGAGAGCTCTACCGCCAGCCCTGAGGAAGTGGGTAAGCCATGGAAATCCTACGACGGCAGATCAACTGGTGGATCTGGTTGAACGTTACTCCGTGGCGGAAGGACTCCGAGATGACGCTACCCCACCTCGTTCTTCATCATCTCCACGTGGGACCGGTAAGACTGTTCCAGGGAGTAGGGGAGAAGGAAAAATCCCTAAGACAGTGGGGGAAGAAAACGGGACTGCCTGCACTGCGAGGCCGAGAGTAACGAACTATGGTCTAAGCAAGGGGCCCGTTAGGTGTTTCCGCTGCCAAGAAATGGGCCACATGGCTGCGAACTGTCCGTTCACTACTGAACCCATGCAGTGCGACGTCACAGACTCTAAAAACCGCATGTCTATGGTTGCACGGGTAGTAAGTGTGAATGCCAGTCAAATGGATGTGGAAAAACACTTATGTGATTTAACTATTGATGGCAAAAATGTGGTGGCATTGTTAGACTCGGGAAGTGTGGTGACATCCCCGACTGGACCATCAGACAAATTTTTTGTAACGTGTGTGCATGGAGACACCTGTTCGTACCTCACCACGGTCATATGCATTACTACTTCCTATGGGTCTGTGCAACATAAAGTGGGACTCGTCCCTGCGTTATTGCATGAAGTTATCTTGGGCCGGGATTTTCCCCACTTCTGGCAATTGTGGGAGAATCGGTTGATGCCCCAGGGTAATAGTGTACGTGATTCTTCTCCCAGGGCTCGTGTGGGTCCCGAACCCCTGGAAGAGGTCCCCCAGGAAGACTTGGGGGAAGAGTCTGCTGGAAATGACCTGCAGTTCCCGTTTTCAGTCATGGCGGGTGATACGGAGGAGACCAGGGAAGAGGAGGAGGCCGACAGTCGTCCACCTCCCCCTTTGCCGGATTTGGAAGTTCAGAAAGATGACTTCCAAAGCAAGCAAATAAAGGATCCTACCCTTTCTCAGGCTAGGACAAATGTAAAAGTGATAAATAGGGTACCCGTAGAACCTGGCGCTAGGCTGCCATATCCTTACATGGTCCTGGAGAATGATTTACTATATCAGATAGAGAAAAAGGCGGAAGACACGGTGCAACTATTAGTCGTGCCAAAACCCTAACGGCGGCAAGTGCTGGACCTGGCCCACGGACATGTGATGGGAGGTCACCTGGGAGTCCAGAAAACCACCGAAAGGATATTACATTGTTTTGTTTGGCCAGGCATGCATCACGATATCCGTGTATATTGTGAGCCTTGTCCTGACTGCCAAGCCTCTGCACCTAAGCCCTGGTTCTGTAGCCCTTTGGTACCCCTACCTATTATTGAGGTCCCGTTTGAGAGGATTGGGATGGATTTAGTTGGGCCCCTTCCACAGTCTGCACATGGACACCAACATATCCTGGTCCTCTTGGATTATGCCACTCGTTACCCGGAGGCCATCCCTTTGCGTAACACGGCCACCAAGACGATTGCCAAGGAACTGGTGCATGTGTTTAGTCGGGTCGGTATACCAAAACAGATACTCACCGACCAGGGGACTCCCTTTATGTCCAGGGTAATGAAGGAACTCTGCAGGTTGTTACAAATTGAACCGTTACGCACATCCGTGTATCACCCTCAAACAGACGGGCTGGTCGAACGGTTCAATAAAACTCTGAAGCAGATGCTGTGAAAGGCGATAGACAAGGATGGGAAGAACTGGGACTATTTACTTCCGTATTTGCTTTTTGCCGCCAGGGAAGTGCCCCTGTGTTATGATTGAGTCACCGTAGGAGGCAAAAATAGAAATGCTAGCTAAGTCCAGAAAACCAGAGAAGTTGGCAGATATCGGATTGCAGACCCCTGAACCTATCAACACAACTAGCAGTAGCCGTGGGGGGCTCCTACGATGCCCTAGGCCCCTCGATCACAGCCGGAGGACTACATAGCCTAAAGACAGAAAGGGAAATCTAAACTGCCCCAGAGCAGACCCCAAAGTAAAAGGCAGCCCCCCACATATAATGACGGTGAAGCAAGAAGAAAGAACAAAACACAGACAGAAAGATAGACTGAGCAAAGATGGGGCCCACGCTAGCTTAGATAGGAAAGGACAGGAAGGCTGCTGTCTGCAATCCGTGAAAACCCCTATGAAAATAAGAGCCAACAAACTGACAGTAAAAAGGCCCTGAAGACGCTAGGCTTCAAAAAAGCTATGTCAGTACTCAAGAATATTCTGAAGACAGAGCAACAGGCAAAAGGAGATTCAGCTCACCCCAGCAGGGAATGGCAGAATCCAGAAAAGCAAGGAAAACAAAACACTAATGCAAAAAGGCAAAGCAGAAATCTTAGCTTTAGATGAGTAGGAATCAGACTGGTTTCCTAGAAGTCCACAGAGAAATCACCCGCAGGCCAGAAGGGCGTCGGCAGCCTTATATCCAGTCATTAACTCCACTCAGCCAGTCATCATCATCAGCCCCAGGTGTTTGACAATCAGGCTCACTACCTTTCTTCACCAGAAGAGGGAGTTCCTCGGGCCTCAGTAGTGAAGGGGAAAATGAACTCACAACAGTACCTCCCCCTTGAGGAGGGGTCACCGAACCCTCAACCACGCCACCAGGGCGATCAGGGTGAGCCCGTTGAAAGGCACGCACCAATCTTTTGGCATGAATATCAGAGGCAGAGACCCAGGAATTATCCTCCTGACCATAACCCTTCCACTTAACCAAATACTGGAGTCTCCGTCTAGCCAGACGGGAATCCAGTACTTTCTCTACCTCATATTCCATTTTACCTTCAACCAATACAGGGTCTGGAGGTGCCACTCCCGGAACAACAGGTTCAACAAACCTCTTCAACAAAGATTTATGGAACACATTATGGATTTTAAATGTGACAGGAAGAGCCAAACTAAAAAAGAGACCGGATTAATAATCTCCAAAATCTTGTAAGGTCCAATAAATCTAGGCTTAAACTTAGGAGAAGCCACCTTCATAGCAATATTTTTTGATGATAACCACACCATATCACCAACCTTAAATTGGGGACCAATGGTCCTATGTCGGTTGGAAAACCGCTGGGCCTTTTCCTGGGAGAGAGATAACTTATCCACCACTTGGTCCCAGATCTGGTGCATTCTCTCCACCACAGTGTCAACCCCTGGGCAGGCGGAGGGCTCCACCTGCCCTGAAGAAAATCGAGGATGAAACCCAAAGTTACAAAAAAAAGGAGACATCAAAGTGGCAGAACTAGCTCTATTATTTAAAGCAAATTCGGCCAAGGGCAAAAATGAAACCCAATCATCCTGATCAGCAGAAATAAAACATCTCAAATATGACTCCAAGGTCTGGTTTGTTCTCTCTGTCTGCCCATTGGTCTGAGGGTGAAAAGCAGAGGAGAAGGACAACTGAATTCCCAGCTTGGAACAGAAAGTTCTCCAAAATCTAGACACAAACTGGACTCCTCTGTCAGATACAATGTTCTCAGGAATCCCGTGCAAGCGAACCACCTGTTGTAAAAACAGGGGCACCAATTCAGAGGAAGACGGCAACTTAGGGAGTGGTACAAGATGAACCATCTTAGAGAACCTATCACAAATCACCCAAATAACAGTCATCCTTTGAGAGACAGGCATATCAGAGATGAAATCCATTGAAATATGGGTCCATGGCCTCTTGGGGACAGGCAAAGGCATCAACAACCCACTAGAGCGAGAACACGATTTAGACCGGGAGCACGTCCCACAGGACTGCACAAAATTCCTGACATCACGAGACAAGGAGGGCCACCAAAAAGACCGACTCACCAGATCTCTAGTACCAAAAATACCTGGATGACCAGCCAAAGCAGAGCAATGAACTTCAGACATCACTCTCTTCTTCCACTGGTCAGGAACATACAACTTTCCACTGGGACAACGCTCAGGTTTGTCCTCCTGGAACTCTTCCAGAGCACGTCTCAAATCGGGCGAGATGGCAGAAAGAACTACCCCTTCGCCTAAGATGGTAGCAGGCTTGGTCACCACAGGAGAATCAGCAAAGAAGCTCCTAGAGAGGGCGTCAGCCTTGACATTCTTAGTTCCAGGAAGAAAAGAGACCACAAAATCAAAACGTGTAAAAAACAAGGCCCACCTAGCCTGTCTAGGGTTCAAGAGCTTAGCCGACTCTAGGTAAATCAAATTCTTGTGGTCAGTGAGGACCACGACTTGATGCTTAGCTCCCTCCAACCAATGTCTCCACTCCTCAAATGCCCATTTCATGGCTAACAGTTCCCGATTCCCCACATCATAGTTACGTTCAGATGGAGAGAACTTTCGGGAAAAGAAAGCACAGGGATTCATTTTAGATGTTACAGGATCCTTTTGGGACAAAACAGCTCCTGCACCAATCTCAGAAGCATCCACCTCTACCTGGAACGGAAGTGAGACATCAGGGTGCTGCAAAACCGGGGCGGAGGTGAATCTTCGCTTCAGCTCCTGAAAGGAAGAAACAGCCTCCGGAGACCAATTTAACACATCAGCACCCTTCTTAGTCAAATCAGTCAATGGCTTGGCAATACTAGAAAATTTTGCTATAAATTTCCGATAAAAATTAGCAAAGCCCAAAAACTTCTGGAGGGCCTTCAAAGAAGTGGGCTGAACCCAATCGTAAATGGCCTGTACCTTGGCCGGGTCCATTTCAATAGTTGACGGGGACAAAATAAATCCCAAAAAAGAAATCCTCTGTACTCCAAAAAGGCATTTAGATCCTTTGACATACAGGGAATTCTCCCTCAAGATCCGGAACACAGTCCGAATATGTTCCACATGAGAATCCCAATCCTTGGAGAAGATCAAAATATCATCCAGATAGATAATCAAAAATTTATTGACAAAATCTCGGAAAATATCGTTCATGAAGCACTGGAAGACAGAAGGGGCATTAGTGAGCCCAAAAGGCATCACCAGGTGCTCAAAATGTCCCTCCGGAGTATTAAACGCCGTCTTCCATTCATCCCCATGCTTAATGCGAATAAGATTATACGCCCCCCTGAGGTCAAGCTTGGTAAACCAGCAAGCACCTTTAACTCTGGAAAATAGATCAGAAATCAGGGGTAACGGATACTGATATTTAACAGTAATTTTGTTGAGAGCACGATAATCAATACAAGGTCTTAATGATCCATCCTTTTTGGCTACAAAAAAAAAAACGGCACCTAAGGGTGACGAGGATGGTCTAATATGACCCTTCTCCAATGCCTCCTTAATATAGGATCGCATAGCCTCGTGCTCGGGTACAGATAAATTGAAGAGCCGACCCTTGGGAAATTTACACCCCGGGCTCAGTTCAATAGCACAGTCATAACTCCTATGAGGAGGCAGAGACGCAGACTCATTCTCACTAAATACATCATAAAAGTCGGCCAAATAATCAGGAACATCATGCGACTGAGGAGAGGTGGAAAACACCGGAGCCTCACTAAAGGCACACCGACAACCCCAACTCACCACAGACACAGATTTCCAATCCAAAACTGGATTATGAATTTGTAACCAGGGAAACCCCAGAACAATAGTATCATGCAGATTATGTAACACCAAAAACCTGCAATTTTCTTGATGGTCTGGGGCGACCCGCATTACCACCTGGGTCCAAAACTGAGGTTTATTTTTAGCCAAAGGAGTAGCATCAATCCCCCTCAAAGGGATAGGCGTCTGCAGAGGTGTCATCGGAAATCCACAACGTTTAGCAAAATCCAAGTCCATTAGGTTTAGAGCTGCTCCCGAATCCACAAAAGCCTTGGCGGAAAATGTGGACAGGGAGAAGATCAGAGTAATAGCCAGAAGAAACTTAGGTTGAACACCACCAACAGAAAACGTGTGTGCAAAGCGTTTCTCGCGTTTAGGACAGACAGAAATAATATGCGAGGCATCTCCACAGAAAAAACACAACTTATTACGCCTTCTGAACTCCTGACGCTGCTCTCTGGAAAAAACTCTATCACATTGCATAGGTTCAGACATCTGTTCAACAGGTGGCAACACCTCTCGTGCAGCTCTGCGTTCGCGTAAACGCCGATCAACCTGAATAGCTAAAGACATAGAATCGTCAAGACCAGAGGGAACAGGAAATCCCACCATAGTATCTTTTACGGCTTCTGACAACCCCTTCTGAAAGAGAGCAGCCAAGGCATTATCATTCCAGGTAGTAAGGACCGCCCACTTTCGGAATTTTTGACAGTACAATTCTGCAGAATCACGACCCTGGTTCAATGCCAGCAGGGTCTTTTCAGCCTGATCAATGGCATTAGGTTCGTCATACAACAACCCCAAGGCCTGAAAAAATGCGTTCACATTAGTCAGAATAGGACCATCTGGTTTCATAGAAAACGCCCAATCCTGGGGATCGCCACGCAGCAAAGAGATGACAATTTTAACCTGCTGCGCAGAGCTCCCTGACGAGTTAGGCTTCAAGGCAAAAAATAATTTACAATTATTTTTGAAATTCAAAAATTTAGACCGATCCCCAAAAAATACATCAGGTGTAGGAATCTTTGGTTCAGCAGCATGTGAATGAGCAAGGTAGGCGGAAATTCCCCACACTTCCGCAGCGAGCTGCTCCACACGATCAGACAATTGCTTTATCTCCATTGAGAGAAAAAAAATTCCCCCTACGGCCTCAGAGATATAGAGGAAAAAATATACACACCCTTTTTTTTTTTTTTTTTACAATTCTTTCCTGCTATTGAGTACCTTAGAATCTGCGGTATGGCGGGTGATTCTGTTATGATTGAGTCACCGTAGGAGGCAAAAATAGAAATGCTAGCTAGGTCCAGAAAACCAGAGAAGTTGGCAGCTATCGGATTGCAGACCCCTGAACCTATCAACACAACTAGTAGTAGCCGTGGGGGGCTCCTACGATGCCCTAGGCCCCTCGATCACAGCCGGAGGACTACATAGCCTAAAGACAGAAAGGGAAATCTAAACTGCCCCAGAGCAGACCCCAAAGTAAAAGGCAGCCCCCCACATATAATGACGGTGAAGCAAGAAGAAAGAACAAAACACAGACAGAAAGATAAACTGAGCAAAGATGGGGCCCACGCTAGCTTAGATAGGAAAGGACAGGAAGGCTGCTGTCTGCAATCCGTGAAAACCCCTATGAAAATAAGAGCCAACAAACTGACAGTAAAAAGGCCCTGAAGACGCTAGGCTTCAAAAAAGCTATGTCAGTACTCAAGAATATTCTGAAGACAGAGCAACAGGCAAAAGGAGATTCAGCTCACCCCAGCAGGGAATGGCAGAATCCAGAAAAGCAAGGAAAACAAAACACTAATGCAAAAAGGCAAAGCAGAAATCTTAGCTTTAGATGAGCAGGAATCAGACTGGTTTCCTAGAAGTCCACAGAGAAATCACCCGCAGGCCAGAAGGGCGTCGGCAGCCTTATATCCAGTCATTAACTCCACTCAGCCAGTCATCATCATCAGCCCCAGGTGTTTGACAATCAGGCTCACTACCTTTCTTCACCAGAAGAGGGAGTTCCTCGGGCCTCAGTAGTGAAGGGGAAAATGAACTCACAACACCCCAGTCTTCCACGGGATTCTCGCCTTTCGAGTTATTGTACGCCCGACGTCCTCGCTGACTGTTAGACGTCGCAAAAGAAACCTGGGAGGGTCAGGTCACTCCGTTTAAAACGGTGATAGATCACGTAACCCAAATGCAGGACCGTATTGCGGCTGTTATGCCTATCATCAAAGAACACATGATGCAGGCTCAAGGAGCCCAAAAAAGAATCTATGATAGGGGCGCCAAGATCCGTACGTTTGCACCCGGAGATAGGGTGTTGATCCTGGACCCCACGGTGGACAGTAAGTTCCTGGCAAAGTGGCAGGGCCCTGTTGTGAGTTCATTTTCCCCTTCACCATTGAGGTCTGATGAACTCCCTCTTCTGGAGAAGGAAGGTAGTGAGGCTGATTACCAAGCACCTGAGCTGAATGATGATGACTGGGTGACTGGAGTTGCTGACTGGATATAAGGCAGCCGACGCCCTTCTGCCTTGCGGGTGATTTCTCTGAGGGATTCTTGGAGACCAGTCTGATTCCTGCTCCTCAAAAGCTGTTTTCTGCTCTGCTTTTTGCATTTGTGTTTTGGTTTTGTTTTGCATTGTTTTTCTGGATTTCTTCCATTCCCTGCTGGGGTGAGCTGAATTCCTTTTTGCTCTGTCTTCAGGAAATACCTGAGTACTGATATAGTCTTTTTGAAGCCTAGCGTCTTCAGGGTCTTTTTCCCTATCAGTCTGTTGGCTCTTGTTTTTGATAGGGTTTTGGCGGATTGCAGACAGCAGATTTTCTATCCTGTCCTGTTTAGTTAGCTTGGGCCCCATCGTTTGCTCAGCCTATCTTTCTATCTGTGTGAGTGTTTTTTCATCTTGCTTCACCTTCATTATATGTTGGGGGCTGCCTATTGCTTTGGGGTCTGCTCTGGGGCAGTTTAGATTTCCCTTTCTGTCTTTAGGCTATTTAGTTCTTCGACTGTGATCGAGGGGTCTAGGGCACCGTAGGAACCCCCCATGGCTACTGCTAGTTGTGTTGATAGGATCAGGGGTCTGCAATCCGATAGCTGCCATCTTCTCTGGTTTTCTGGACATAGCTAGTATTTCTGTTTTTGCCTCCTACGGTGACTCATTCATAACAGGGCCCCTTTGAGATTAAGGAAAGAGTTGGTGAAGTAAACTACAAAGTATACTAGGCAGGTAAACGGAAACCTGAACAGATTTATTATGTAAATCTGATAAAACCCTGGAAAGATCGGTCTGCCTTGTCAGCAGAGCTGGCCCGGCCCGTCTGCTCGCATACCGTACCGGAGGTACGGGTTGCAGAGACTCTCTCGGAGCAGCAAAAGACTGAGGTCAGGCAGTTTCTACTTCACAACCAAAAGTTTTTCTCAGAAAAACCCGGGCAGACTACGCTAATGAAACATGATATCATAACGGAACCTGGTGTCACAGTTCACGTGAAACCCTACAGAATCCTGGCAGCGCGCCGTGAAGCCGTTTCCTGAGAAGTGAAGGCAATGTTAGAGTTAGGTGTCATGGAGGAATTGCACAGTGCTTGGTCCAGCCCGATTGTGTTAATTCCTAAACCGGACGGCACCATCCGGTTCTGCAATGACTTCAGGAAACTGAATGCGGTCTCAAAATTTGATGCCTACCCTATGCCCCGGGTCGACGAGTTAATAGATCGGTTGAGAAAAGCCCGGTATATTACGACCCTAGACCTAACAAAGGGGTATTGGCAGATCCCTCTGGGGGAGGCTGCCAGAGAAAAGACAGCATTTTCTACACCGGAAAGTTTATTTCAGTATGTGTATATGCCGTTTGGACTGCACGGAGCACCGGCGACCTTCCAGAGACTGATGGATTGAGTCCTGAGGCCACATAGGCAGTACGCTTCGGCCTATTTGGATGACATTGTCATTTACAGCTTGGACTGGGAGACTTATCTCCGGAAAGTCCAAGCTGTGATTGACGACCTGTGGGAGGCAGGTCTAACCGCGAACACCAAGAAATGTTACATCGGGCTAGAAGAAGCCCGGTATTTGGGTTATGTAATTGGGAGGGGTATTGTTAAACCCCAGGTCAATAAGATTCAAGAGGTTCAGGACTGGCCGCAACCTGTCAACAAGAAGCAGGTGCAAGCCTTTCTGGGGATCGCCGGCTATTATCGCCGGTTCATACCCAATTTTGCAGCCATCGCTACCCCCTGACGGATCTTACCAAAGGGAAAGACTCTGTCATGGAATTTAGCGACTGAAGAAGTCTTCCATAGCCTAAAACAGGCACTTTGCTCTCAACCCGTACTGGTGACACCAGACTTCCGCAGCGAGTTTGTGGTACAAACGGATGCCTCTGATACTGGTATCGGGGCCGTACTGTCACAAGTGAGGGACGGAGTGGAACACCCAGTCCTCTAGCTCAGCAGGAAGCTGAATAAACATGAGCAAAAGTATGCAGTCGTAGAAAAAGAGTGCCTAGCCATTAAGTGGGCTCTAGAGGCCCTCAAATATTACCTGGTGGGCCGAAAGTTCAGGCTGATCACTGACCATGCCCCTCTCAAGTGGATGCACTTGCACAAGGAACGGAATGGCCGGATGACCCGGTGGTTCCTTGCCCTGCAGGCCTACACTTTTGCGGTGGAGCACCGCCCAGGGGTACAGATGGGGTGTTAGGAATCTGGTTTCCACCATGCCTATGCAGCAATCCAGATCCTCACATTTGTCTCCAGAGGCTAAGTCCTTGTTTCCAGCTTCTGAGCATGCCCACGGGACGAGCTCCCATTGGAGTTCAGGAGTCAGGTGCTCAGGTCCTGCTCCTGATTCCATTGGTTCTGCTCAGGGCTCTGGAGATTTCCGGCAGGTCCCGTACGCTATAAAAAGTGCGCATGGCCGTTCCGCCATGCGCTAGTATTTCATACTTGCTGCTGTGTGTTTGGTGATGGATGCTTGGACTGGTGACTGACTCATTAAATATCCCCCTCCTTGGTTATTACGTCTGTGTGAGTGTATGAGATTCAGCCAGTAGCAGCGCTAGCGCCAGCGCGCACAAGCCTCACCTTTTGCAGCAGCTTAGCGTCCTGCATCGCGCCAGCGTTATTGCAGCGTCTTGCCTGCGGCCCAGTACTTGCCGCGCTGCAGTTGCAGCTTGCTCAGGCGTTCGCGGTTGCGACGCCACACACACCGTCTGTTACGGTAGGTCGGTTCGGTTGTAGTGCTGTGAGTTTTATAACTACTCCGGAGACCGGTTACCGTACGTGTGCCGCTGAATTCCTGTGCTGTTAACAGGTTCAGCGTTTCTATTATTTACCATGCAGCTCTGTGTCCCTAACAGAGACTGCCTATTTGCACCTGGGTGATATCTAACCCTGTGCACATTGCCGCCACAGTGCTCTGCCTCTCCTAGCAGCGGTTTTTACCATCTACCGCACGGTGGACCCCGAGCGGTGAACGCACTTTATTATAATTTTATTTAGTGCGTTCCACCGCTCATAACATAATACTAGCGCCAGGGTCTGGCTAGAGATGGCAGACCAGCAGCAGCTATTGCAAGTTGTGCGTCAGCTCGAGACCTGCGTGGTCACTCTTGAGAGGGCTCTCGCAGCTGCGCAGGCCACAGACGCTGCTGTTCAGGCACTCTCAGATGCGGTAGGGCGTATGTCCATGGCCTCATTTGCACCGACAGTTACCTGCCTCCCGTTGCCCGACAAATTCTCTGGGGATGGTGCCTCCAGCAGGGGTTTCATCAGCCAGTGCTCAATACACCTGGAGCTGCTGGCTGCGCAATTCCCTACAGAGCGGGCTAAGGTGGCCTTTGTTATCTCCCTACTGTCGGGCAAGGCCTTAGAATGGGCTACGCCTTTATGGGAACGTAGTGATCCCGAGATTCGGACCGCGGCTAACTTGTTAACAGCCATCAAGCAAGTATTTCTCGTTCCGCGGGTTACGCACGACACGTCCCTGCAACTACTCGCCCTTACTCAGGGATCACTCTCGGTTAGCCAGTATGCAGTTCGTTTTCGGACACTGGCGTCCGAGTTGGAATGGTCCGACAAGGCCCTTATCCCCGTTTTCTGGCGAGGTCTAGCAGAGCACGTGAAGGATGCTCTCTCCACTAGAGAGATCCCCACCAGCTTGGAGGATTTGATCTCCGTTTCTTCACATATTGACCTCCGTTTTTCGGAGCGCGGTATGGAGCGGGCTCACTCCAAGTGAAGAGCTGTTTCAGCTCCAAAATTTTTTTAACCTCTTGAGCTGTCTGAGCCGGAGGTCCTACCCCCTGAGCCCATGGAGGTGTCTCGTACTAACTTTAATACGGAATCAGACCAGGAATCCGTTTGCGGTTGTCACCACGTATGTGCGGTTTCTCCGGAAGCCAGCTCCCCTCAATGGTCGGAGTCTGAACCGGTTGTCGAGACCTTTGTCCCTCCTCATCTTAGGGCTCAGGTACTCGCCTGGGCGCATGCGTCCAATACGTCTCACCATCGAGGCTACATGCAAGTCTCGAAGCTCTTGGCCAGAGCGTATTGGTGGCCCCATAGGGCTCGGGACATCAAAAAATTTATCCAGGCCTGTGCCTCTTGTGTTCAGGACACCCTTCCTAGGCGGAGACCGGTGACGGTCGCCGATTCACGGCAGCGCTCTACTACAGCGCCCGCTCCCGTCATTTCTCAGGTTTCCCTTCTGAAACCTGGTGACCTTGATTTCACCAATGCCATCCAAGTGTCCCGGTTCATGGTAACACCTACCAGGACACTTAGCTCGCCTTTGGACGAGTTTGTGCCCTATGCCACTGTTGGGCACAGGCTGGTGGATCGGAGGTCTCAGGGAGGAGGGGGCCCTAGGAGGGAGGGTAATGTTAGGAATCTGGTTTCCACCATGCCTATGCAGCAATCCAGATCCTCACATTTGTCTCCAGAGGCTAAGTCCTTCTTTCCAGCTTCTGAGCATGCCCACGGGACGAGCCCCCATTGGAGTTCAGTAGTCAGGTGCTCAGGTCCTGCTCCTGATTCCATTGGTTCTTCTCAGGGCTCTGGAGATTTCCGGCAGGTCCCGTACGCTATAAAAAGTGCGCATGGCCGTTCCGCCATGCGCTAGTATTTCATACTTGCTGCTGTGTGTTTGGTGATGGATGCTTGGACTGGTGACTGACTCATTAAATATCCCCCTCCTTGGTTATTACGTCGGTGTGAGTGTATGAGATTCAGCCAGCAGCAGCGCTAGCGCCAGCGCGCACAAGCTTCACCTTTTGCAGCAGCAGCGTCCTGCATCGCGCCAGCGTTTTTGCAGCATCTTGCCTGCGGCCCAGTACTTGCCGCGCTGCAGTTGCAGCTTGCTCAGGCGTTCGCGGTTGCGACTCCACGCACACCGTCTTTTACGGTAGGTCGGTTCGGTTGTAGTGCTGTGAGTTTTATAACTACTCCGGAGACCGGTTACCGTACGTGTGCCGCTGAATTCCTGTGCTGTTAACAGGTTCAGCATTTCTATTATTTACCTTGCAGCTCTGTGTCCCTAACAGCGACTGCCTATTTGCACCTGGGTGATATCTAACCCTGTGCACATTGCCGCCAAAGTGCTCTGCCTCTCCTAGCAGCAGTATTTACCATCTACCGCACGGTGGACCCCGAGCGGTGAACGCACTTTATTATAATTTTATTTAGTGCGTTCCACCGCTCATAACATGGGGAATGCAGATGCCCTGTTTGGCAGGTGTCATTGCTCGACCGGAGTGGTCTGAGCAGAGAGGGGGGATATGTGAGAATCATGTGGGAATAGTGGATGAGGGCAGGTATTTCTCACCAAGATACCTTTCCTATGTGGCCTAGTCTGGTCAGTATCTCACCTGGTTACTAATGAATAATGGGAGGCGGATATAAAAGGATGCCAGGTGGTTGTGTGAGTGTCTCAGCCTGGGGACACAGAGAGCCTGTCTGTGTGAGAGACACACGTGAGTGGAAGCAGTGCCCACTGCAACTGTGGTTTGGCTGGACGGGAGAAGCCCGCCAGTTGGTAGTTAGGTTGTACCTTGTTTAGTTAGTGCCGGACAGGCAAGGATTTGTTTTATGTTTTATTTCCTTTATGCATTGCTTTCACCTTTAATAAACCTGACCCAGTATCAGTTATACCCGGACCCCGGCTGTGCGCCTGAGTTTCATGCTGAACGCACGTGACCTTTGACCCCAACAAAGGTGATCCCGGAGTGTTTTATCACAACGTGCAAACCACCCTTGGGGGTGAAGGGGTTAATAGTTTTGCACACAGTGTACCAATACTACTACATACAAGAAACAAATTATGCCGCTACACCATGACCGTATGACCAGCAAATAGTGACTGTGACGAACAGCCCGCCGCTGTTCGCCCAATACCGTGACTAATGGGGGACCCGCTGCCACCAAAACGCGATGGACAGCGGACCCTGTGTCACCACTATGTCACAATTCCACCACTGACACGGGTGTATCAGCGGACAGAGGGATGCGACACACTGCCGGCACACGGCTATCACAGGCACAGTGGGGGCTTATCTTAGTTACCCCACCACTGGCACCATGTGACCAAAAATATCCAGCAAGCTAATCTCGCTCTAACAATTTGCCGCAGGGGGGGTTTATTTTGGATGCCCCACCCCTGCTATAACCTTCTACGAACTGCTGGGATTTTAGTATATCCCACTTTCTCAGTTCCACTTTGGAACTCGCAGCTCTCCGGCGCCACCCCCTTACCCTCAGGTCAGTCAGGGAACTGCACCTAGGATAATTGGTCGCCGGACGGGCTGCTTGGTGTGGACGGCAATTAGGCTACCGCAGTAGGGGAATTATCAATGATGTGGCCGCAGCCCCTCATTCAGCAATATAAGACCCTTCTGGACTGCCAGCTAGCCGAAATTACCGTACACAACGCGCTGCCACCAGTCACGGTTTACTTAATTCACAGTGTGAAACTAAGAGGGTCCGTGGCAAACCCCTTGAATTAGTAGCGATTATCTAACAAAGGCGTATAGTTCGATTCTTAGAGCATGGAGACAGAACTAAATAATTTTATCATTTATTTTCCAAAATGGCAGTGGTTATACAGATAAAACGTTGCTATAAAGTTGAGACATAAAATATGTACAATAGACAAGTATAAAACAAAATGGATGAAAACAGGAAGAAATTACACTCACATGTGGTCAGTTGGTGTTAGGCATCCCATGTGGCTGGGGGAGGGGCGGTTAACCAAACGTCGCCGCTCATCTGCACGTCTCTCTGGCACGAGGACTTGAGCTGTTCTGCGCTGGTTTTGCCAAGGGAATGCCTTATAGACTCTGCTATGTGACATCACCGAAAGAGGCAGTCTGGGAAAGTCCCACCTCTCTTACTCCCTAGGTAGAAATCTTACTAAAACCCATAATAATCACAACTTCGTGAGGGCAGCCCGCACAGACATATATATGGCATCATTGTTTGTAGTTTACCGAGTGGAATCCGAAAACACTAAACATGCCATAACTGGACCATTCTATTTGGGTGCAATCCATATCTCATTTTCTGGACATGTTAGAACTCTGCAAGAGCCACCGTATGGAAGCCGGGTCCGCTCAGATCACAAAACTATGATTGTTTTGTCTCTGCTTTGTATGGTTTTTACTGGTTGTTCCTGGGGTGGCACCTCCAGACCCTGTATTGGTTGAAGGTAACATGGAATATGAGGTAGAGAAAATACTGGATTCCCGTCTGGCTAGACGGAGACTCCAGTATTTGGTTAAGTGGAAGGGTTATGGTCAGGAGGATAATTCCTGGGTCTCTGCCTCTGATATTCATGCCAAAAGATTGGTGCGTGCATTTCATCGGGCTCACCCTGATCGCCCTGGTGGCGTGGTTGAGGGTTCGGTGACCCCTCCTCAAGGGGGAGGTACTGTTGTGAGTTCATTTTCCCCTTTGTCACTGAGGTCTGGTGAACTCCCTATTCTGGTAAAGGAAGGTAATGAGCCTGATTATCAGGCACCTGAGTCTAATGAGGATGACTGGCTGAGTGGAGTCACGGACTGGATATAAGGCTGCCGACGCCCTTCTGCCCTGCGGGTGATTTCTCTGTAGACTTCTAGGACACCAGTCTGATTCCTGCTCCTCTAAAGCTAAGTTTTCTGTTTTGCCTGTTAGCATTCTTGTTTTGTTTTTTGTTCAGCTCCTGAAAGGAAGCAACAGCCTCCGGAGACCAATTCAACACATCAGCACCCTTCTTAGTCAGATCAGTCAATGGCTTGGCAATACTAGAAAATTTTGGTATAAATTTCCGATAAAAATTAGCAAAACCCAAAAACTTCTGGAGGGCCTACAAAGAAGTGGGCTGAACCCAATCATAAACGGCCTGTACCTTGCCCGGGTCCATTTCAATAGTTGACGGAGACAAAATAAATACCAAAAATGAAATCCTCTGTACTCCAAAAAGGCATTTTGATCCTTTGATATACAGGGAATTCTCCCTCAAGATCCGGAACACAGTCCGAATATGTTCCACATGAGAATCCCAATCCTTGGAGAAGATCAAAATATCATCCAGATAGATAATCAAAAATTTATCGACAAAGTCTCGGAAAATATCGTTCATGAAGCACTGGAAGACAGAAGGGGCATTAGTGAGCCCAAAAGGCATCACCAGGTACTCAAAATGTCCCTCCGGAGTATTAAACGCCGTCTTCCATTCATCCCCCTGCTTAATGCGGATAAGATTATACGCCCCCTGAGGTCAAGCTTGGTAAACCAGCAAGCACGTCTAACTCTAGAGAATAGATCCGAAATCAGGGGTAACGGATACTGATATTTAATAGTAATTTTATTGAGGGCACGATAATCAATACAAGGCCTTAAAGAACCAACCTTTTTGGCCACAAAAAAAAACCCGGCACTTAAGGGTGAAGAGGATGGTCTAATATGACCCTTCTCCAACGCCTCCTTAATATAGGACCGCATAGCCTCGTGCTCGGGTACAGATAAATTGAAGAGCCGATCCTTGGGAAATTTACACCCCGGGCTTAGTTCAATTGCACAGTCATAACTCCTATGAGGAGGCAAGGACGCAGACTCATTCTCACTAAATACATCATAAAAGTCCGCCAAATAGTCAGGAACATCATGCGACTGAGGAGAGGTGGAAAACACCGGAGCCTCACTAAAGGCACACCGACAACCCCAACTCACCACAGACACAGATTTCCAATCCAAAACTGGATTATGAATTTGCAACCAGGGAAACCCCAGAACAACGGCATCATGCAGACCATGCAATACCAAAAATCTGCAATTTTCTTGATAGTCTGGGGCGACCCGCATGACCACCTGGGTCCAAAACTGAGGTTTATTTTTAGCCAAAGGAGTAGCATCAATCCCCCTCAAAGGGATAGGCGTCTGCAGAGGTGTCATCGGAAATCCACAACGTTTAGCAAAATCCAAGTCCATTAGGTTTAGCGCTGCTCCCGAATCCACAAAAGCCTTGACGGAAAATGTGGACAGGGAGCAGATCAGAGTAATTGCCAGAAGAAACTTAGGTTGAACACCACCAACAGAAAACGTGTGTGCAAAGCGTTTCTCTCGTTTAAGACAAACAGAAATAATATGCGAGGCATCTCCACAGAAAAAACACAGCTTATTACGCCTTCTGAACTCCTGACGTTGCGCCTTAGACAAAACTCTATCACATTGCATAGGTTCAGACGTCTGTTCAACCGGTGGCAACACCTCTCGTACAATCCTGCGTTCACGTAAACGCCGATCAACCTGAATGGCTAATGACATAGAATCGTCCAGACCAGAGGGAACAGGAAATCCCACCATAGTATCTTTTACGGCTTCTGACAAACCCTTCCGAAAGAGAGCAGCCAAGGCATTATCATTCCAGGTAGTAAGGACCGCCCACTTTCGGAACTTTTGACAGTACAACTCTGCAGAATCTCGACCCTGGTTCAATGCCAACAGGGTCTTGATCAGCCTGATCAATAGCATTAGGTTCGTCATACAACAACCCCAAAGCTTGAAAGAATGCGTTCACATTAGTCAGAATAGGATCATCTGGTTTCAAAGAAAACGCCCAATCCGGGGGATCGCCACGCAGCAAAGAGATGACAATTTTAACCTGCTGCGCGGAGCTCCCTGACGAGTTAGGCTTCAAGGCAAAAAATAATTTACAATTATTTTTGAAACTCAAAAATTTAGATCGATCCCCAAAAAATACATCAGGTGTAGGGATCTTTGGTTCAACAGCATGCGAACGAGCAAGGTAGGCGGAAATTCCCCTCACTTCCGCAGCGAGCTGCTCCACACGATCAGACAATTGCTTTATCTCCATTGAGAGAGAAAAAAAAAAAAAATTCCCCCTGCGGCCTCAGAGATATAGAGGAAAGAATATACACACACCTTTTTTTTTTTTTTTTTTAAACACAATTCTTTCCTGCTATTGAGTACCCTAGGATCTGCGGTACGGCGGTTGATTCTGTTATGAATGAGTCACCGTAGGAGGCAAAAACAGAAATGCTAGCTAAGTCCAGAAAACCAGAGAAGTTGGCAGCTATCGGATTGCAGACCCCTGAACCTATCAACACAACTAGCAGTAGCCGTGGGGGGTTCCTACGATGCCCTAGACCCTTCGATCACAGCCGGAGAATTAAATAGGCCTAAAGAAAGAAAGGGGAAATCTAAACTGCCCCAGAGCAGACCCCAAAGCAATAGGCAGCCCCCAACATATAATGACGGTGAAGCAAGATGAAAATACTAACACACACAGAAAGATAGACTGAGCAAAGACGGGGCCCAAGCTAACTAGATAGAAAAGGACAGGAAGGCTGCTGTCTGCATTCCGTGAAAAACCCTATGAAAATAAGAGCCAACAGACTGACAGTGAAAAAGGCCCTGAAGACGCTAGGCTTCACAAAGCTATGTCAGTACTCAGGAATATTCTGAAGACAGAGCTACAGGCAAAAGGAGATTCAGCTCACCCCAGAAGGGAATGGCAGAATACAGAAAAGCAAGGAGAACAAAAAACAAAACAAGAATGCTAACAGGCAAAACAGAAAACTTAGCTTTAGAGGAGCAGGAATCAGACTGGTGTCCTAGAAGTCCACAGAGAAATCACCCGCAGGGCAGAAGGGCGTCGGCAGCCTTATATCCAGTCCGTGACTCCACTCAGCCAGTCATCCTCATTAGACTCAGGTGCCTGATAATCAGGCTCATTACCTTCCTTTACCAGAATAGGGAGTTCACCAGACCTCATTGACGAAGGGGAAAATGAACTCACAACAACCTCCCCCTTTTAGAGGGCGCTACGGCGGCATTACCTCTCGGTAGTCGGCCATGCGCACCTCAGCGGGTTCGCCCCGGTGGGACAACCCATCGGCATTGCCGTTTTCACTGCCCTTCCTGTGTTTTACAGTGAAGTCGTACTGTTGAAGGGCAAGGCTCCAGCGGAGCAACCTTCCATTGGTTCCGGACACTGTGTGCAACCAGCTCAGAGGGTTGTGGCCGGTTACCACCATGAAGGCGCGCCCGTACAGGTAGGGCTGCAAACGTTGCAGTGCCCACACCATGGCCAGACACTCCTTCTCGATGGTCGAGTATGCCACTTCCCTCGGCAAAAGTTTCCGGCTCAGGTACAACACGGGGTGCTCGTGGTCCCCCCGAGTCGACCTGGCTGAGCACAGCACCGAGGCCAAACTCACTGGCGTCTGTTATGAATGAGTCACCGAAGGAGGAAAAAACAAAAATACTAGCTAAGTCCAGAAAACCAGAGAAGTTGGCAGCTATCGGATTGCAGACCCCTGAACCTATCCACAAAAACTAGCAGTAGCCGTGGGGGGTTCCTACGGTGCCCTAGACCCCTCGATCACAGCCGGAGAACTAAATTAGCCTAAAGACAGAAAGGGGAAATCTAAACTTCCCCAGAGCAGACCCCAAAGCAATAGGCAGCCCCCAACATATAATGACGGTGAAGCAAGATGAAAAACACTAACACAGATAGAAAGATAGGTTGAGCAAATGATGGGGCCCAAGCTAACTAAATAGGACAGGATAGAAAAACTGCTGGCTGCAATCCGCAAAAACCCTATCCAAAAATGTACCAACAGACTGATAGGAAAAACTGGCCCTGAAGTCGCTAGACTTCAAAAGACTATATCAGCACTCAGGTATATTCTGAAGACAGAGCAAGAGATCAACTGATCAGAGACAAAAATGGAATTCAGCTCACCCCCGGCCGGGGATGGCTGAACTCCAAAAAACAAGGCAAACAAAACCAAAACTAAAGTGTACAAAAAGCAGAGCAAAAACTTAGCTTTGAGAAGCAGGAATCAGACTGGTCTCCAAGAATCCAGCAGGGAATCACCAGCAAGGCAGCAGGGCGTCGGCTGCCTTATATCCAGTCATCAGTTCCTGTGACCCAGTCATCATCTACCTGCTCATGTGTTTGGTAATCAGCCTCACTACCTTCCTTCACCAGAGGAGGGAGTTCATCAGACCTCAATGGTGAAGGGAAAAATGAACTCACAACAGGCGTCGGTCTGTACCAGAAACGGGCGACTGCTGTCGACTGCTCTCAACACTGGAGAGCTGCACAGGGCTGCTTTCAAAGCTTGGAAAGCCGCCTCACAGTCATCTGTCCAGTTGACTGTTTGGGGTAGCCTCTGCTTGGTGAGGTCAGTCAAGGGTTTTGCAAGGGCGCTATAGTCCTGTACGAACCGCCTATAGTACCCTGCAGTGCCCAAGAAGGACTTCACTTGTTTCTTGGTCCTGGGGGTGGGCCAGGACACGATTGCATCTACTTTTCCTGGCTCCGGACTCATGAAACCCCCGCCCACCCGGTGCCCCAGGTAGTGGACCTCGCGCATGCCCATCTGGCACTTTCCCGGCTTGATAGTCAGGCCTGCGTGGTGAAGACGCTTGAGCACCTCCTGGAGGTGCTGAAGGTGTTCCTCCCAAGTGGAACTGAAGATGGCAATATCATCTAAGTACGCCACTGCGTACTCCTCCAGTCCCCGAAGCAGGTGGTTGACCATCCGCTGGAAAGTGGCAGGGGCATTTTTCATGCCAAAGGGCATGACTGTGGACTCGTACAGTCCGAAGGGGGTGATAAAGGCGGATTTCTCCTGTGCCTCAGGGCTCAGGGGAATCTGCCAGTATCCCCGACTCAAATCCATGATGGATATGTACCTTGCTTTCGCCAACCGCTCAAGCAGATCCTCGATGCGTGGCATCGGGTGGGCATCAGAGGTTGTGATGGCGCTGAGCCCCCTGTAGTCCACGCAGAACCGGGTGGTTCGATCCTTTTTAGGCACGAGGACTACACGTGAAGCCCACGCGCTTTTTGACTGTCTAATCACCCCTAGCCTTAACATCTCATCGATCTCTTGGCGCATGACATGTTGCACCGCCTCAGAGATCCCATAAGGTGTTTGCCGAAGTGGGGCATGATTCCCGGTGTCCACCTCATGAACAGCTAACTCCATCCTCCCAGGTCGGTTGGTGAACACGGACCGAAAGGGTTCCAGGGTTTCCACCAACTGCGACCGCTGGGATACGGTTAGCAAACCACTTATCTCCATGTCCTCAATGGACCCATCGGCCTTGGCCTGAGCCAGCATGTCCAGGAGGGGATCTTCCTCCCCATCCTCGGGCAGGATGCAGACCGGTAGGACGCAAGCTTCACGTTCGTAGTGCGACTTCAGCATATTGACGTGAAAGGCCTTGCGCCTACCCCGAACATGGTCAAGCGTGACCACGTAGGTGACCGGGTTGAGCTGTTGGTGGACGACGTATGGGCCTTCCCAGGCTGCCTGAAGCTTATCCGTTGGTATGGGGACCAGCACCCACACCTATTAACCCACCTGGTTGGTCCGCTCCCGGGCGTTCTGGTCGTACCAGTGCTTCTGGTCAGCCTGAGCCTGCATCATGTTGTCATGCACCAACCGCGTCAAGTACTGCATCTTGTCACGGAAGCGCATGACATAATCCACGATGGACACTTCTGTGGGGTTTGGCTCATCTTCCCAGGATTCTCTTATCAACCCAAGGGGTCCCCGGACTCACCTGCCATACAGGAGCTTGAAGGGGGAGAACCCGGTTGAGGCCTGCGGAACTTCTTTGTAAGCGAACAGCAGGTGTGGGAGGTACCGCTCCCAGTCGCGTCCGTGAGTCTCAACCAGTATGCTGAGCATCTGTTTAAGGGTACCGTTGAAGCGTTCACACAAACCATTAGTCTGTGGGTGATACGCACTCGATACCAGGTACGTCACCTGCATTTTCTCACAGAGAGCCTCCATTAGGCGAGACATGAATTGGGTCCCTTGATCGGTAAGCATCTCCCTGGGAAATCCTACCCTTGAAAAGATGGTCACCAGTGCGTCAGCCACCTTATCTGCCCTGGTTGAAGACAGAGCTACTGCCTCTGGGTACCGGGTAGCGTAGTCTACCACGGTGAGAATGTATTGCTTTCCAGAGCTGCTGGGGATGGCCAGCGGGCCTACAATGTCCACAGCGATTCTCTGGAAAGGCTCCTCTATCACCGGCAAAGGAATAAGGGGAACCTTAAGAGCAGGCCCCGCCTTACCCACTTTTTGACAGGTGGCACAGGAGCGGCAGTAGTGTGTTACATCTGTCCCCATCTTGGGCCAATAGAAGTGTTGAGACAGCCGTGCCTTTGTTTTGCTGATCCCCAAGTGTCCAGCGAGTGGAATCTCATAGGCAATCCGCAACAACTCAGTTCTGAACTGTAGGGGAACGACTAGCTGTCTTTCCCTCAACCACTCCTTTTGGGAATCTCCGGGTACTGTCTCCCGGTACGACCTTCCTCGTTCCCAGAACACCCTCTCCTTATCAGACTCGGAGGTGGGCGTCTTGGCGAGACCTCTCAATTTCTCCAGACTCTCATCTGAGTGCAGAGCAGCCTGGAACTCCTTGCTGGAGGCTGCCAGAAGTGACGTCAGGGTACCTTCCTTACTGGGACCCTCTGGAATCGGCTCTGTGTTCACCTCTGGTTCAGTCTCTCCTGTAGCAGAAGAGGGTCCAGAAGACAGGGCGCTACCTGCGATCTGGGCACTCTGACTGCATGTGACAGCTGCTATGTATGCTGTCTCCCTGGGGATTTCTACAGACCCACTAATCGGCCCTGCCATGGGCTCTACCTCCACATCCACCCCCAACACTCCAGGAGCTGTGCTACTTATGGGCCAGTTACCTTCCTCGGTGGCACTGGTCAGTTGCATGGCACTACCTTCCTCATGGTCCCCATGCACTTCCCCATTTCCTTGAGCACCGCTGCTTGCTCCTGCAAGGGGTTCCTCAGCCGTCTCACTCCACAGAGCGATGGGGCTGAGCACTTCGGTACCTGTGGACACATCTACTGTTTCAAAGAAAGGGTTAACAGGTTCAGTCGGCACAGATACATCATCATCATCATTATCATCATTCCTAAGAAAAGAATGGTTATCAGATTGCTTTGGTACATTCACATCACCATCAGCATCATACCTGGGGAAAGAATGGTTGTTAGTTGCATCATTACTCATCAAGGCATTAGCAGGTAACACATTCAGTTTCCCATCATCATCAACATCAGGGTTAACGTTACCCTTATTATCAGTTTGGGGAAGGGTGTCAGGGACATAGTATGCAACCATCCGCCCCAAGTCAGTCCCCAATAAAACATCAGTGGGCAAATTTTCAGACACTCCCACCTCCCTCAAACCGCTCCCAGCACCCCAATCAAGAAAAACCCGGGCCACTGGCAAGGGACAACGGGTGCCTCCAATTCCGGTGACAGTCAGGGTTTTCCCCTCAACAAACTCTTCAGGGGCCGCCAGTCCAGGACGGATGAGGGTTTGTTCAGCCCCGGTGTCCTTGAGGCCTGTAGCAAGACGGGCCCCCACCTGAACAGGTTGAACGTTGTCGTCAGCCCTCTCAACCACACCTCCCACCAAAAGAACAGAGGCGTTGGGCCCAGAGGCCTTGGCTGGGGGGTTCTTCTGCCTATCCGGACAGCTGTAAAAGAGGTGACCAGGCCACTGACAGTGGTGACACAGGCGACGGTCAGTAGTAGCCCTGGTGTTGGCAACAGGGACAGGGCCTCCGGAGGGACAGCTAGCTGGGGCACTGGGGTTGGCTGCAGGCTTACCCCCTCTCCAGCTGGTGGTGACTGGCCTCCGCGTCTCTGGCTTCCGGTTGGCCTCGTAGTTGTCGGCGATCTGCGCCGCTTTGTCTGCGTTTGTTGGTTCGCGTTCCAGGATGAACTGTTGGACCTCAGCTGGGCAGAGATGCAGGAACTGGTCTTTGATCATCAGGTCCCGTAGCTGCTCAAAGGATTCAACGGACAGTTCATGGATCCACTGGTCAAAGTGGGTCCTGAGTCCTTGCACCACATCACTGTAGCTATCGTGTGGGCCACGTTGGAGGTGCCAGAACTTCTTTCGGTATACCTCAGGTGTCAGCCGGTATTTGGCGATCAGCGCCTGCTTTATGGCGTCATAGTCATCATCATGCGCTGGTGGAAGAGAAGCAAACGCCACCAGGGCTTTGCCTTTTAGCCCAGGGGTTAAGTACCTGGCCCATTGGGCCTTCTCCAGCTGGTACTGTCTGCAGGCTTTCTCAAAGGCTCGCAGAAACGTGTCCAGGTCCTCGTCCTTTTCCATCACGGGAAAATGCTCTGGCCAGGGTTTAGGAGTCTGGACGCTGCTGGGCTCACTGGTTCGGGCTGTGGGGGCATGCCCCCCTTGTCGGAGCATCTCCAGCTCATGGGCTCTCTGAGCTTCTGCTTGGCGCTCAGCTCTCTCAGCCTGGGCCTGGCGCTCGGCTCTCTCAGCCTCTCTTTCGGCTTGGGCCTCCTGCCGATATTGCTGGATCAGCCTCCCCCGTGCCTCACTGTCTTCGGCAGGGAGTGCGTCCAAGGCCGCTTGCAGGTAGGGGTCCAGCCTGGCCTGGTTGCATGTGGGGCCAGCGCTCATGAGTGGAGCCTCTGCTGCAGCCCCATAGCCACTTGGGCCAACCTCTGCATCCGCTGGACCCTGGGTGTTCTCCAGCTGCACCAGAGCCGCGAACATTTGATCTCTGGTTCCGCTTGTGGCGTCAATGCCTCGGTACGTGCATAACCCGGCAAGAGTGTCCTTTTTCTGCTGCTTATACCACTCAACTCTCATCGCCGCCATGGTTGCCAAATAAAAGATAGAAAAGAAAAACGAAGAAATGGGAGGGGATACTTGCAAGTACACACTAATGTCTCAGGACTAATAACCACTGAGTCTGTTCTCCAAAACCTATGATGCAGGATTCTCGCAGGAACCATGCAGGTCTTTAGTGAGAGGGATGATTGCTCAAACCAAATCACTAATGCTCTAGGATTATCCCACCGCTCTGCCACCAATATGTGACGAACAGCCCGCCGCCGTTCGCCCAATACCGTGACTAATGGGGGACCCGCTGCCACCAAAACGCGACGGACAGCGGACCCTGTGTCACCACTATGTCACAATCCCACCACTGACACGGGTGTATCAGCGGACGGAGGGACGCGACACACTGCCGGCACACGGCTATCACCGGCGTAGTGGGGGCTTATCTTAGTTATCCCACCACTGGCACCATGTGACCAAAAATATCCAGCAAGCTAATCTCGCTCTAACAATTTGCCGCAGGGGGGTTTATTTTGGATGCCCCACCACTGCTATAACCTTCTACGAACTGCTGGGATTTTAGCGTATCCCACTTTCTCAGTTCCACTTTGGAACTCGCAGCTCTCCGGCGCCACCCCCTTACCCTCAGGTCAGTCAGGGAACTGCACCTAGGATAATTGGTCGCCGGACGGGCTGCTTGGTGTGGACGGCAATTAGGCTACCGCAGTAGGGGAATTATCAATGCTGTGGCCGCAGCCCCTCATTCAGCAATATAAGACCCTTCTGGGTTGCCAGCTAGCCGCAATAACCATACACAACGCGCTGCCACCAGTCATGGTTTACTGAATTCACAGTGTGAAACTAAGAGGGTCCGTGGCAAACCCCTTGAATTAGTAGCGATTATCTAACAAAGGCGTATAGTTCGATTCTTAGAGCATGGAGATAGAACTAAATAATTTTATCATTTATTTTCCAAAATGGCAGTGGTTATACAGATAAAAAGTTGCTATAAAGTTGAGACATAAAATATGTACAATAGACAAGTATAAAACAAAATGGATGAAAACAGGAAGAAATTACACTCACATGTGGTCAGTTGGTGTTAGGCATCCCATGTGGCTGGGGGGAGGGGCAGTTAACCAAACGTCGCCGCTCATCTGCACGTCTCTCTGGCACGAGGACTTGAGCTGTTCTGCGCTGGTTTTGCCAAGGGAATGCCTTATAGACTCTGCTATGTGACATCACCGAAAGAGGCAGTCTGGGAAAGTCCCACCTCTCTTACTCCCTAGGTAGAAATCTTACTGAAACCCATAATAATCACAACTTCGCGAGGGAAGCCCGCACAGACATATATATGGCATCATTGTTTGTAATTTACCGAGTGGAATCCGAAAACACTAAACATGCCATAACTGGACCATTCTATTTGGGTGCAATCCATATCTCATTTTCTGGACATGATAGAACTCTGCAAGAGCCACCGTATGGAAGCCGGGTCCGCTCAGATCACAAAACTATGATTGTTTTGTCTCTGCTTTGTATGGTTTTTACAGGGCAGTCTCTTAAATATCACCCATAGTGGTATTCAAACCTCGTTTCAGACAAAGAGACCTTTTCCCTCTTTTTTTTTTCTTTCAGCTGTGGAGAGGCTTCCACAGGAAATGTTGGGCATCATGTTTCAGATGCTGGTAGGGAGCACACACAGACAGCTGCTAAAGAAAAGGTGGGGATGGAGATTCTAGCAATTTCTGGAAACATCTTACAGAGAAATAAAAACCACATCATACTTTGCAGAAATTACAGATCTCACAGACATTTTACATTACAGTGACCAAATCATATCATTATAGTGATTATTAAAAGGAATCACTGTACTAACACTGCTGGTGCCCCCATATAATGACCGAATAGTGGAAGGTATCAGTATATATAGTATAGGTAGCTCAAGATACTCCCCAGTGATGTCTCCAATTGAAGTAATTAATTTTCTCTTTTCTTCATCCAGTGCAGACTGCTCTGACTTTTCCATGTCAGGACTCAAATCCAGGAGAAGAGTCCTGAGGAGATCATTTGCATATTCCCAGTGCCTTCTGGGATAAGTGAAGCGTCTCCGCGAGCTCAACGATCATTGGATTTTGGCCGTTGCAGCTGAAAAGTGGAAATCGGTAAACCTGTGAAGTACAGTATTCAGATGTACGGGACATCTTGTTCTCCGGGATCCATTTTTGTGCTTGCGACGCCATTTTGTTGTTTATGAGTTAAATTTTGTAACTTAACTAGAAGAAAGTTCACAGTTGTTATGAAACCAGACTGTTCCAGCTTGTACAAGATATGAGATGAGACCCTAAAAGAATGTGCTATTGTTCTATTTCCTTCGTCACGCAGCTAGGGACATATTCTGATTTTCTTGCAATACTATTGGCTTATAAAGTGAAGCATTACCATGATGTTATTGGTAGTTAGAACTTTGCATAATTAAGCAAAAGATTATAAAAGAAGTGACTAAAATAAAGGGGCTTGTTGATCTGCCTTGATCCTCCCGTACAGAGACCCCTGTTGTGAGTTCATTTTCCCCTTCATTACTGAGGCCCGAGGAACTCCCTCTTCTGGTAAAGAAAGGTAGTGAGCCTGATTATCAAACACCTGAGGCTGATGATGATGACTGGCTGAGTGGAGTTACTGACTGGATATAAGGCTGCCGACACCCTTCTGCCCTGCGGGTGATTTCTCTGTGGGATCCTTGGAGACCAGTCTGAATTCCTGCTCCTCTAAAGCTAAGTTTGCTGCTCGGCCTTTTGCATTTGTGCTTTGACTTTGTTTTGCTTTGTTTTTCTGGATTTCTGCCGTTCCCTGCTGGGTGTGCTGAATTCCTTTAGCTCTGTCTTCTGAAAATACCTGAGTGCTGATTTAGTTTTTGAAGCCTAGCTGCTTCAGGGCCTTTTTCATATCAGCTTGTTGGCTTATGTCTTTGATAGGGTTTTGGCAGATTGCAGACAGCAGCTTTCCTGTCCTTTCCTATCTAGATAGTTTTGGGCCCTGTCTTTGCTCAGTCTATCTTTCTGTCTGTGTTAGTGTTTTCATCTTGCTTCACCGTCATTATATGTTGGGGGCTGCCTTTTGCTTTGGGGTCTGCTCTGGGGCAGTTTAGAGTTCCCCTTTCTTTCTTTAGGCCTAGTTAATTCTCTGGCTGTGATCGAGGGTTCTAGGGCATCGTAGGAACCCCCCACGGCTACTGCTAGTTGTGTTGATAGGTTCAGGGGTCTGCAATCTGATAGTTATAATAATAATAATAAATTTTATTTTTATAGCGCCGACATATTCCGCAGCACTTTACATTTCAGAGGGGATTTGTACAGACAATAGACATTACAGCATAACAATAATCACATACAGTAGATTATAACAAATACCAAGAGGAGTGAGGGCCCTGCTCGCAAGCTTACAGTCTATGAGGAAAGAGGTAGACACGAAAGGTGGGTGGTAACAGTTGCCCTGATTGTATTGACCAGCCATAATGTTAAGTGTGTAACAGTACAGACACAGAGGGCTAATGGATGCATAAAGCATGTGGGAACATGATGCTGGGAACCTGGTTATGGTAAAATTTTTGGCTCTGCCACACAGGGATAGGTTAGGTTAATGTGTTGAGGCGATAGGCCAGTCTGAATAAATGCGTTTTCAGGACACGCTTAAAATTGTGGGGACTGGGGACTAATCGTATTGACCTGGGAAGTGCATTCCAAAGAATTGGCGCGGCACGTGTAAAGTCTTGGAGACGGGAGTGGGAGGTTCTGACTATTGAGGATACTAACCTCAGGTCCTCAGCAGAACGGAGGGCGCGGGTAGGGTGGTATACTGAAACAAGGGAGGAGATGTAGGGTGGTGCTGAGCCATGGAGGGCTTTGTGGGTGAGGGTAATAAGTTTATACTGAATTCTGGAGTGGATGGGTAGCCAGTGTAATGACTGGCACAAGGTAGAGGCATCGGTGTAACGATTGGTGAGGAATATGATCCTGGCTGCAGCATTCAAGACAGATTGGAGAGGGGAGAGTTTTGTAAGAGGGAGACCGATTAGAAGAGAGTTACAATAGTCGAGACGAGAATGAATAAGAGAAACAGTAAGAGTTTTTGCAGAGTCAAAAGTAAGAAAAGGTCGAATTCTAGAAATGTTTTTGAGGTGCAGATGACAAGAGCGAGCCAGTGATCGAATGTGGGGGGCAAAGGAAAGCTCGGAATCAAGTATGACCCCAAGACAGCGGGCATGTTGCTGGGGAGTAATAGTGGAACCACAGACGGAAATGGCAATGTCGGGTGTAGGTACATTAGTAGCGGGAGGAAACACAAGGAGTTCAGTCTTTGATAGGTTCAGTTTCAGATATAGTGAGGACATGATATTAGACACAGCGTTTAGACAATCGCCAGTGTTTTCTAGAAAGGCTGGCGTGATGTCAGGAGAAGAAGCGTATAATTGGGTGTCATCAGCATAGAGATGGTACTGGAAACCAAATCTACTGATTGTTTGACCAATAGGGGCAGTGTACAAGGAGAAGAGGAGGGGGCCTAGAACCGATCCTTGAGGAACCCCAACAGTAAGAGGAAGGTGAGAGGAGGAGGAACCGGCAAAAGAAACAGTAAAGGAGCGGTCGGAGAGATAGGAGGAGAACCAGGAGAGAACGGTGTCCTTGAGGCCAATGGAACGGAGCATAGTGAGGAGGAGCTGATGATCCACAGTGTCGAATGCTGCAGAGAGATCCAAGAGAATTAGCATGGAGTAATGACCATTTGATTTAGCTGTTAGCAGATCATTAGAGACTTTAGTGAGGGCAGTTTCAGTGGAGTGTAAAGAGCGGAAACCGGATTGGAGAGGGTCGAGAACAGAGTTTTCTGAGAGATAGCGGATAAGACGGGAGTGGACCAGGCGTTCCAGGAGTTTAGAGATGAAGGGAAGATTAGAGACAGGTCTATAGTTAGCGGCACAATTTTGGTCGAGGGATGGTTTTTTAAGTAGTGGATGTATGATGGCATGCTTAAATGAGGAGGGAAAAATACCAGAAGAGAGAGAGAGGTTAAATATTTTAGTTAGGTGAGGGGTGACAGCAGGGGAAAGGGACTGGAGGAGATGTGACGGAAATGGGTCACTGGTGCAAGTAGTTGGGCGAGAAGATGCAAGGAGCCTGCTTACTTCTTCTTCTGTGACTGGTTCAAAATCAGAGAGTGAGTTAGATGCAGTGGGGGAGGGAGGACAGTGCATGGTATGAGGGGATTTGGAGATAATTTCCTGTCGGATCTGGTCAATTTTTTCTTTGAAGTAATTGGCCAGATCGTCAGCTCGGAGCTCAGTGGTTGGGGCCTGTACTCTTGGATTGAGTAGAGAATGAAAAGTGTCAAAGAGACGTTTCGGGTTATTGGACAGTGAGATGATGAGGGTGTTGAAATAGGTTTGTTTGGAGAGGTGAAGGGCAGTGTTGTATGTTCTAAGCATAAACTTAAAATGGATGAAATCTTCGTGTAGATTGGATTTTCTCCACAGACGTTCGGCGCACCTGGAGCACCGCTGCAGGAAACGTGCAAATAGATAACGTGCAGATAGTTGCCAACTTCTCTGGTTTTCTGGACTAAGCTTGTATTTCTGCTTTTGCCTCCTATGGTGACTCATTCATAACAGAATCACCCGCCATACCGCAGATCCTAGGGTCCTCAATAGCAGGAAAGAATTGTTAAAAAAAAAAAAAAAAAAAGTGTGTATATTTTTTCCTCTATATCTCTGAGGCCGTAGGGGGAATTTTTTTTTTCTCCAAATGGAGATAAAGCAATTGTCTGATCGTGTGGAGCAGCTCGCTGCGGAAGTGCGGGGAATTTCCGCCTACCTTGCTCATTCACATGCTGCTGAACCAAAGATTCCTACACCTGATGTATTTTTTGGGGATTGGTCTAAATTTTTGAATTTCAAAAATAATTGTAAATTATTTTTTGCCTTGAAGCCTAACTCGTCAGGGAGCTCCGCGCAGCAGGTTAAAATTGTCATCTCTTTGCTGCGTGGCGATCCCCAGGATTGGGCGTTTTCTTTGAAACCAGATGATCCTATTCTGACTAATGTGAACGCATTTTTTCAGGCCTTGGGGTTGTTGTATGACGAACCTAATGCCATTGATCAGGCTGAAAAGACCCTGCTGGTATTGAACAAGGGTCGTGATTCTGCAGAATTGTACTGTCAAAAATTCCGAAAGTGGGCAGTACTTACTACCTGGAATGATAATGCCTTGGCTGCTCTCTTTCGGAAGGGGTTGTCAGAAGCCGTAAAAGATACTATGGTGGGATTTCCTGTTCCCTCTGGTCTTGACGATTCTATGTCATTAGCCATTCAGGTTGATCGGCGTTTGCGCGAACGCAAGGCTGCACGAGAGGTGTTGCCACCTGTTTATCAAATGTCTGAACTTATGCAATGTGATAGAGATTTTTCCAGAGAGCAGCGTCAGGAGTTCAGAAGGCGTAATAAGTTGTGTTTTTTCTGTGGAGATGCCTCGCATATTATTTCTGTCTGTCCTAAACGAGAGAAACGCTTTGCACACACGTTTTCTGTTGGGGGTGTTCAACCCAAGTTTCTTCTGGCTATTACTCTGATCTGCTCCCTGTCCACATTTTCCGCCAAGGCTTTTGTGGATTCGGGAGCAGCCCTAAACCTAATGGACTTGGATTTTGCTAAACGTTGTGGATTTCCGATGACACCTCTGCAGACGCCTATCCCTTTGAGGGGGATTGATGCTACTCCTTTGGCTAAAAGTAAACCTCAGTTTTGGACCCAGGTGGTAATGCGGGTCGCCCCAGACCATCAAGAAAATTGCAGATTTTTGGTATTGCATAATCTGCATGATACTATTGTTCTGGGGTTTCCCTGGTTACAAATTCATAATCCAGTTTTGGATTGGAAATCTGTGTCTGTGGTGAGTTGGGGTTGTCGGTGTGCCTTTAGTGAGGCTCCGGTGTTTTCCACCTCTCCTCAGTCGCATGATGTTCCTGATTATTTGGCGGACTTTTATGATGTTTTTAGTGAGAATGAGTCTGCGTCTCTGCCTCCTCATAGGAGTTATGACTGTGCAATTGAACTGAGCCCGGGGTGTAAATTTCCCAAGGGTCGGCTCTTCAATTTATCTGTACCCGAGCACGAGGCTATGCGATCCTATATTAAGGAGGCGTTGGAGAAGGGTCATATTAGACCATCCTCGTCACCCTTAGGTGCCGGTTTTTTTTTTTGTAGCCAAAAAGGATGGATCATTAAGACCTTGTATTGATTATCGTGCCCTCAACAAAATTACTGTTAAATATCAGTATCCGTTACCCCTGATTTCTGATCTATTCTCCAGAGTTAAAGGTGCTTGCTGGTTTACCAAGCTTGACCCCAGGGGGGCGTATAATCTTATTCGCATTAAGCATGGGGACGAATGGAAGATGGCGTTTAATACTCCGGAGGGACATTTTGAGTACCTGGTGATGCCTTTTGGGCTCACTAATGCCCCTTCTGTCTTCCAGTGCTTCATGAACGATATTTTCCGAGATTTTGTAGATAAATTTTTGATTATCTATCTGGATGATATTTTGATCTTCTCCAAGGATTGGGATTCTCATGTGGAACATATTCGGACTGTGTTCCGGATCTTGAGGGAGAATTCCCTGTATGTCAAAGGATCTAAATGCCTTTTTGGAGTACAGAGGATTTCTTTTTTGGGATTTATTTTGTCCCCGTCAACTATTGAAATGGACCCGGCCAAGGTACAGGCCATTTACGATTGGGTTCAGCCCACTTCTTTGAAGGCCCTCCAGAAGTTTTAGGGTTTTGCTAATTTTTATCGGAAATTTATAACAAAATTTTCTAGTATTGCCAAGCCATTGACTGATCTGACTAAGAAGGGTGCTGATGTGTTAAATTGGTCTCCGGAGGCTGTTTCTTCCTTTCAGGAGCTGAAGCGAAGATTCACCTCCGCCCCGGTTTTGCGGCAACCTGATGTCTCACTTCCATTCCAGGTAGAGGTGGATGCTTCTGAGATTGGTGCAGGAGCTGTTTTGTCCCAAAAGGATCCTGTAACATCTAAAATGAATCCCTGTGCTTTCTTTTCCCGAAAGTTCTCTCCATCTAAACGTAACTATGATGTGGGGAATAGGGAACTGTTGGCCATGAAATGGGCATTTGAGGAGTGGAGACATTAGTTGGAGGGAGCTAAGCATCAAGTCGTGGTCCTCACTGACCACAAGAATTTGATTTACCTAGAGTCGACTAAGCGCTTGAACCCTAGACAGGCTAGGTGGGCCTTGTTTTTTACACGTTTTGATTTTGTGGTTTCTTTTCTTCCTGGAACGAAGAATGTCAAGGCAGACGCCCTCTCTAGGAGCTTCTTTGCTGATTCTCCTGTGGTGACCAAGCCTGCTACCATCTTAGGTGAAGGGGTAGTTCTTTCTGCCATCTCGCCCGATTTGAGACGTGCTCTGGAAGAGTTCCAGGAGGAAAAACCTGAGCGTTGTCCCAGTGGAAAGTTGTATGTTCCTGACCAGTGGAAGAAGAGAGTGATGTCTGAGGTTCATTGCTCTGCATTGGCTGGTCATCCAGGTATTTTTGGTACTAGAGATCTGATGAGTCGCTCTTTTTGGTGGCCCGCCTTGTCTCGTGATGTCAGGAATTTTGTGCAGTCCTGTGGGACGTGCTCCCGGTCTAAATCGTGTTCTCGCTCTAGTGGGTTGTTGATGCCTTTGCCTGTCCCCAAGAGGCCATGGACCCATATTTCAATGGATTTCATCTCTGATATGCCTGTCTCTCAAAGGATGACTGTTATTTGGGTGATTTGTGATAGGTTCTCTAAGATGGTTCATCTTGTACCACTCCCTAAGTTGCCGTCTTCCTCTGAGTTGGTGCCCCTGTTTTTACAACAGGTGGTTCGTTTGCACGGGATTCCTGAGAACATTGTATCTGACAGAGGAGTCCAGTTTGTGTCTAGATTTTGGAGAACTTTCTGTTCCAGGCTGGGAATTCAGTTGTCTTTCTCCTCTGCTTTTCACCCTCAGACCAATGGGCAGACAGAGAGAACAAACCAGACCTTGGAGTCATATTTGAGATGTTTTATTTCTGCTGATCAGGACGATTGGGTTTTATTTTTGCCTTTGGCTGATTTTGCTTTAAATAATAGAGCTAGTTCTGCCACTTTGATGTCACCTTTTTTTTGTAACTTTGGGTTTCATCCTCGATTTTCTTCAGGGCAGGTGGAGCCCTCTGCCTGCCCAGGTGTTGACATTGTGGTGGAGAGAATGCACCAGATCTGGGACCAAGTGGTGGATAAGTTATCTCTCTCCCAGGAAAAGGCCCAGCGGTTTTCAAACCGACATAGGACCATTGGTCCCCAGTTTAAGGTTGGTGATATGGTGTGGTTATCATCAAAAAATATTGCTATGAAGGTGGCTTCTCCTAAGTTTAAGCCTAGATTTATTGGACCTTACAAGATTGTGGAGATTATTAATCCGGTCTCTTTTCGTTTGGCTCTTCCTGCCACATTTAAAATCCATAATGTGTTCCATAAATCTTTGTTGAAGAGGTTTGTTGAACCTGTTGTTCCGGGGGTGGCACCTCCAGACCCTGTATTGGTTGAAGGTAACATGGAATATGAGGTAGAGAAAGTACTGGATTCCCGTCTGGCTAGACGGAGACTCCAGTATTTGGTTAAGTGGAAGGGTTATAGTCAGGAGGATAATTCCTGGGTCTCTGCCTCTGATATTCATGCCAAAAGATTGGTGCGTGCCTTTCATCGGGCTCACCCTGATCATCCTGGTGACGTAGTTGAGGGTTCGGTGACCCCTCCTCAAGGGGGAGGTACTGTTGTGAGTTCATTTTCCCCTTCATTACTGAGGCCCGAGGAACTCCCTCTTCTGGTAAAGAAAGGTAGTGAGCCTGATTATCAAACACCTGAGGCTGATGATGATGACTGGCTGAGTGGAGTTACTGACTGGATATAAGGCTGCCGACGCCCTTCTGCCCTGCTGGTGATTTCTCTGTGGGATCCTTGGAGACCAGTCTGAATTCCTGCTCCTCTAAAGCTAAGTTTGCTGCTCGGCCTTTTGCATTTGTGCTTTGACTTTGTTTTGCTTTGTTTTTCTGGATTTCTGCCGTTCCCTGCTGGGTGTGCTGAATTCCTTTAGCTCTGTCTTCTGAAAATACCTGAGTGCTGATTTAGTTTTTGAAGCCTAGCTGCTTCAGGGCCTTTTTCATATCATCTTGTTGGCTTATGTCTTTGATAGGGTTTTGGCAGATTGCAGACAGCAGCCTTCCTGTCCTTTCCTATCTAGGTAGTTTTGGGCCCTGTCTTTGCTCAGTCTATCTTTCTGTCTGTGTTAGTGTTTTCATCTTGCTTCATCGTCATTATATGTTGGGGGCTGCCTTTTGCTTTGGGGTCTGCTCTGGGGCAGTTTAGATTTCCCCTTTCTTTCTTTAGGCCTAGTTAATTCTCCGGCTGTGATCGAGGGGTCTAGGGCATCGTAGGAATCCCCCACGGCTACTGCTAGTTGTGTTGATAGGTTCAGGGGTCTGCAATCTGATAGTTGCCAACTTCTCTGGTTTTCTGGACTTAGCTTGTATTTCTGCTTTTGCCTCCTACGGTGACTCATTCATAACAGACCCCCGTCTCCGTGTGGTCATTCCCAGTTGCTAGCAACGCCCTATGAATTAATTTTGAAATCACTGGATCAACCGTGAAGGGTTAATTTATCCCTCCCTCGACAGCTTGGCGCCCAGTGGGGGCCCCCGAAGAGGGACGCCTCTGCCCCGGAGGACAGCAAGACAAAGGAACCTCGGAGCGGACACGGGTGCTGCAAAATTGGGACTGATCATCCCCCACAACAACCACGGTAAGTTGGCAGTTATACTGTTCAGACTGACTGTTGGTGTGGTTTTCCTGTGCTTGTTGCTGCAAAGAGGATCTGAGGTTTGTCCCCTGGTGGGGTGATTCATGGGTGGAATCATATAGAGGTGTAGTCCCGTTGGGGGCCCAGTGCTCGAACCGTACCGCATAAGGGACGGACACCCCGGATTGACCAGTGATTGTGGCTCTCTTTATAGTCAAAGTATCCTGAAATTCTGGATCATTGTTAGTAATCAGTCGTGGTGATGTGATCGAAGATGGGTAGGATACGTAACTCAGGTATATATAGATATATATATAACCAGAGGTGTCCGGAGGGATAATCTGAGACGCCCTCCTCCTTTCACTCAGTACCGCGAATTTTGGGCTTCCCAGAGGGGGATAGACCCAGTGGAATTGTGTGACGAAGGTGTTAGGAAGAACAGAGGAAGTGAATTCTGATTGTTTCTGTTACTCCTATGTTGAAGAAGAAAAGTCTATTATGACAGGGACGGGATGTATTGTAGTTCAAGTAAGTGACTGTGGTGTGAGAAAGTGATTGAATAAGAAGGAACTGAGATTAATGAGACTGTGTCAGGCAGAGAAATAGTTAAAAGAGATGATTTGAAAGATGAGGTCTCCCTGCTAGATGACAATTGTACAAGGAGACCGAGAGTCGCAGTCCCCACCTTTGCTATGCCTAATATTGCTAGTGGTTATGAGTATCCACCCCCTTCCATTACCAGATCCAGAGGAAAGGAAAAAAAAAGGTTTTCAGAAGACTTTAACCCGCTCTGTTCAGCAGAGAGAGAGAGAGAGAAAAAAAGCAAACAGCAGCTTCCAACCCCCACCGCAGCTGCAAGCACACAGTGTGCCCTTCAGCCCACACAGCAAACTCTCGCCCCCCCTCAGACTTCAGCTACTGGGAACCCTGCTCCTCAGCCCCTCCCTGCTAATTCTGGCGCTGTGCCCGACCCGAACATTTTCAGAGAGACTGTCATACTCCCGCTGTTTTAATCGGAGTAGATGGTAGACCCAATTAATATACTTTTATAAACCCCATAACACCCTTCCCCAAAGTTACTATTCAGTTTGTAATCTCTCCCACATGTCCAGTAAATTTACTAGGGGCAGATTTATTATCACAGTTCCGCTCCAGAAAACAATTTCAAAGTGATGGTCAGATGGTTCTTACGTTATATAATCTCTATGCAGATGAAGACAGTGAGGAAATCTGTATTTTGCATGCCTTTCCCACAGATGCCACAAGGGGCACAAAACAGTCCCAACCAGTTTACAGAGAAAAAAAATATATGAGCGAGTGTCTTTTGCCATTGTTAGCCTCCTCAAGCATCTGGCAGTACTGAACTGTCGGGTTTCAGCCTTGGGACTTCAGTTCTGCCTTGGTCAAGTGATATTCTTGGGTCACTGTCTCCTTCAGGGTGCCAGACACCTCGCAGAAGAAAGAAAAATAGCTGTCAGCTCCCTTCCTTTCCCAAAAGATGAAACTGAACTCCAGCGTTTTCTTATGCACTTCTTTTTGTCAACGGATACCGGATGCAACCCGCATAATGCAACCCCATTACAACGCCTTAAAAGACGGTATAATGAACTATAAGGAAAGATGGCAGTGATGAGGATTTTCTCCAACATGATTGTTCTCAACTTCTGATAGAAGAAACAGCTACTCCACCAAATGTCAGTAAGAATTCACTCCCAAATCCTGATCTGGTGTTATACACGGATGGTTCAAGCTATGCTGACGAGTTTGGTAGATTCCACACCGGATACGTTGTTACCACAGAGGACACTGTAGTGCACGCAGCTGCACTCCCGCCCTCACAGTCAGCACAAGAAGCAGAACTCCAGGCTCTGTCTACTGCATGTACTTTGGCCAAGAACAGACGGGCTAATATATACACGGATTCACGGTATGCATTTGGTATTGCTCACGATTTTGGGACTCTATGGGCCAATCGAGGGTTTATTACTACTGCCGGAACTCCAGTGAAAAATGCTGAAGCTGTCAAAACCCTCATGGACTCGATTAAATTACCTACTCAGGTGGCTATTATCAAAGTTAAGGCGCACAGTCCTAGGAACAGGCCACAGACTGTTGGCAACGCATTTGCGGATATGCAAGCAAAAGCCGCCGCTCTTTTACCCATTGAACCAACCATACCAACTATGGTGACCACACGCTCTCAGCGTAAACAGTTACAAGAAGCATTGACCCTACAAGAATCTGATGATCTACAACAGACTGAAGTTATCTGTCGGACCCCGCGAGACCACTTAATGATGATGCAGAGAATGTCTCCAAAGGAAGAGGTGAAGCAATGGAAGACTGATGGGGCCCGAATGGATAATGGTCTCTGGAAAAAGGACCGACTCGTGTGTCTCCCTAAGCGGATGTACCCTGCTATTGCCACATGGGCACATGGACCTACACATCGAGGAAGGAATCAGGCCCTCACACTGGTGCAAAAATTCTACTGGGCCCCGGTTCTCCAGTTGGCCGGAAGCATTCCCTGTTACCAACATGACTGCAAGGACCACAGCGAAGAAACTGGTGATGCAAGTCATATGCAGACATGGGGTTTCAGAAGTTGTTGAAAGTGATCAAGGTCCGACCTTTTCTTCTTATGTGTACCAAGAAGTTCTGACAATGCTTGGATCCACTGTAGCCCTCCATACTCCGTACCACCCACAATCCAGTGGGAAAGTTGAGAGGCTGAACGGCACACTGAAGGGACAATTGACCAAAATGATGCAGGAGACTACGGCTCCATGGCCAGAGCTCCTACCCATTGTACTATACCACATTCTACTAGGTGCTACCCCTATTACAAAATAAGGCCTGCCCCATATGAGATATTGTTTGGTACCAGGCCCCCAGTTGTAAATTTCCAGCCTCAGCAGTTATCAGAAGAAACTGACCGTGTTGTTCAATGTTATCCAGCTTAGTAAAAATCTTGCTAACACCCATGCTCTAGTTTCCTTTTCTTTTCCAGATTCAGCAGAAACCGACCCCTGTTATAACCTGAAGCCTGGTGATTTGGTAGTCGTGAAAAGGCATGTCAGGAAGCACGGGCTAGAACCCATGTATGACGGTCCCTATCAAGTCCTCCTATCACCCAACAAGCCAATAGCAAATAAGGGGGCATAATGTTTTGGTTTTCCGCATTTTCCATATTATTATTGGTAGAAGTTAAAAGTTAAAGTTAGAAGATATTCAAAGACTCAGATTAATACGATAAAGACAATGATCGTCATAAGGACAGTTGGTGGTCAGACACCTTCTCCTTTCTCAATCCAGCCAATTGATTTAAGGGAATTGGGGGCTGGATAGCTGGGATCTTACAAAGCTTGTTGCATATTGCTGCCTGTATCCTTGTTGTATACATGATACTAAAACTTGTTCTTTGGTGTATTCCTGTATGTATTAGGAAATTCTGCACTAAGACAGCTAATGATGATACCAAAGGTGTCGTTGCCCCTGCTCTTCTCTGCACCGATCTCAAAAGGCTACTTGATGAAGATGTTGAAGCCAAGCGCATGGCTGCTTTCAAAAGATCTCCACCACCGTTATCAAAAGTTGTTATTCGTGAATTGCAGTATTCAGGGGGGACGGGGGCGCCGCGACAGCCGTGACTCTTAACACGGCATCAGTCATGTGAAGACCAGTACCCCTCAAGCTTATGGCTTGGGATAGCACCTCTGATGCTGCATATGTGTTAACAAAATTTATCTAGGGGGGAATTATGAAGTACAGTATTCAGATGTACAGGACATCTTGTTCTCCGGGATCCATTTTTGTGCTTGCGACGCCATTTTGTTGTTTATGAGTTAAATTTTGTAACTTAACTAGAAGAAAGTTCACGGCTGTTATGAAACCAGACTGTTCCAGCTTGTGCAAGATATGAGATGAGACCCTAAAAGAATGTGCTATTGTTCTATTTCCTACGTCACGCAGCTAGGGACATATTCCGATTTTCTTGCAATACTATTGGCTTATAAAGTGAAGCATTACCATTATGTTATTGGTAGTTAGAACTTTGCATAATTAAGCAAAAGATTATAAAAGAAGTGACTAAAATAAAGGGGCTTGGTGATCTGCCTTGATCCTCCCATACAGAGACCCCCATCTCCGTGTGGTCATTCCCAGTTGCTAGCAACGCCCTATGAATTAATTTGGAAATCACTGGACCAACCGTGAAGGGTTAATTTAGCCCTCCCTCGACAAACCGTGTGCCGAATTTTGTCTCATTTTTCATCGCTTTGAAATCTCTTTGACAATCTCAATATGGAAGAGGCCAGGAGCCATTTGGTGAGCTGCATTTCTTGCTACATGTTCACAGACTTACCAGTGGAAAAGCCAAACTTCACATGCCAGAAACGCAAGCTTGTGTCCCTGTTGGAGGAAAAGTTGCAAAATCTCGAAGAGAGGTTAGCTACGTTGAAGATCATTAAGGAAGGTGAAGAGTTCTTAGACAGAGCAGAATTATCTCTTCATGTTACAGAAAGAGAAGAAATTCGAAGTGCACCTGAAGAAACAGAGGAATGGAAACATGTGACCCCCAGAGAAGCAGGAGGATCAGGAGGCAGTCAGCACCCATACTGCTCAGGAACCAGTACCAGGCTCTCACGCAGGAGAACCATGAAGAAATACATCAGGATAAGACTTTGCCCACAAACAGCAACCTTGTACGCCTTCAGAGTCCTCCTGGATGGAGAAAGAAAAATGTTGTGAAGAAGAAACGGAGAGTGGTGGTCATGGGGGATTCCCTGCTGAGAGGAACAGAGGCCGCTATCTGCAGACCGGACATAACTTCAAGAGAAATGTGCTGTCTTCCAGGTGCAAAAATTAAAGATGTGTCTGACAGGATATCAGGACTCTTCAGACCTACAGATGACTACCCATTCCTGCTACTACATGTGGGGACAAATGACACCGCAAGAAACGACCTGGAAACCATCTGCAGAGACTTTGAAGACTTAGGCAAGAAAGTGAAAGAACTGGGAGCGCAGGTGGTCTTCTCTTCCATCCTCCCAGTGGATGGCCATGGAACAAGGAGGTGGAATAAGACTCTGCAGGTGAACAACTGGCTACGTCGATGGTGCCGTCAGCAACGATTTGGATTTATGGATCACGGAGTGAATTACTTATACGATGGACTACTTGCTAGAGATGGGGTGCACCTTACGAAGACTGGAAAGCAGGTATTTGGAAGTCGCCTTGCTACACTTGTAAGGAGAGCTTTAACCCCTTACCTACAGTTGATGTAATATTCCGTCCATGTGACCCTGGACCTAATTACCATGGACGGAATATTACGTCACCGCGATCAGCGGCGCCCACGTGGTGAGCGCCGCTGATCGCGGCCGAGTGTCAGCTAATTATTATAGCTGACACCCGGCACAATGTGTCAGGGGCGGTCACAGACCGCCCCCGACACGTTAACCCCTTGTACACCGCAATCAAACACGATTACGGTGTACCGGGGGTTAAAGGGAAGCATCGGCAGGGAGGGGGCTCCCTCCGTGCTTCCCAGAGCCCCCCACGGCAGCGCAATGTGCAGCGCTGCTGCGGGGGGCTCCTTTCCTGCAGGTCCCCGGATCCAATATGGCGATGGGGACCTCCGGGGGCTTGCAGGAAGCTGGCTTCCTCAGTGCCTGCAAAGCGCAGGCATGAGGAAGCCTGTGCAGCGATGTCACAGGACAGTTATGTCCCCCCTGGGACATTGTAATAAAGTAAAAAAAAAAGTGTAAAAATAATTTAAAAAAATCGCTAAATAAATTAAAAAAAAAAAAAATATTCCCCAATAAATTCATTTTTTGGAAATAAAAAAACCCAAAACAATAAAAGTACACATATTTGGTATCGCCGCGTCCGTAACGACCCGCCCTATAAAACTGTCCCAATAGTTAACCGCTTAAGTGAACCCCTTAAAAAATAAAAATAAAAAATGAAGCAAAAAATAATGATTTATTATCATACCACCGAACAAAAAGTGCAATAACGCGTGATCAAAAAGACGCATATAAATATCCATGGTACCGCTGAAAACGACATCTTGTCCCGCAAAAAACGAGCCACAACACAGCATCATCAGCAAAAAAATAAAAAAGTTATAGCTCGTAGAATAAAGCAATGCAAAAATAATTATTTTTTATATAAAATTGTTTTCATTGCATAAAAGCGCCAAAACATAAAAAAAGACCTAAATGAGGTATCACTGTAACCATACTGACCCGAAGAATAAAACCACCTCATAAATTTTACCGCACCCGGAACGGCGTAAACGCACCACCCAAAAGAAATTCATGAAACGCTGTTTTTTGTAAATTCTGCGTCCCAATAAAAGAAATAAAAAGCGATCAAAAAATGTCACATGCCCGAACATGATACCAATAAAAGCGTCAACTCGTCCCGCAAAAAATAAGACCTCACATGACTCGGTGGGTCAAAATATGGAAAAATTATAGCTCTCAATATGTGGTGATGCAAAAACTATTTTTACAATAAAAAGCGTCTTTTAGCGTGCGACAGCTGCCAAACATAAAAACCGCCATAAATAGTAAATCAAACCCCCGTTATCACCCCCTTAGTTAGGGAAAAATAATAAAATTAAAAAAATGTATTTATTTCCATTTTCCCATTATGGTTAGGGTTAGGGTTAGGGCTAGGGTTAGGGTTAGGGCTAGGGTTAGGGCTAGGGTTAGGGTTAGGGCTAGGGTTGGAGTTAGAATTGGGGGTTTCCACTATTTGCGCACATCAGGTGCTCTCCAAACGCAACATGGCATCTGAGCTCAATTCCAGCCAATTCTGCGTTGAAAAAGTCAAATGGTGCTCCTTCCCTTCCAAGCTCTGCCATGCACCCAAACAGTGTTTTACCCCCTCATATGGGGTATCAGCCTACTCAGGACAATTTGCAAAACAACTTTTGGGGACCTATTTCTCCTGTTGGCCTTAGGAAAATAAAAATTTTGGGGCAAAAATATCATTTTTGTGGAAAAAAAATATTTTTTTTTTTCACGCCCGGGCGTTATAAAATTCTGTGAAGCACTTGGGAGTTCAAAGTGCTCACCACACATCTAGATAAGTTCCTTGGGGGGTCTAGTTTCCAAAATGGTGTCATTTGTGGGGGGTTTCCACTGTTTTGGTACATCAGGGGTTTTCCAATCGCGACATGGTGTCCGATCTCAATTCCAGCCAAAAACGTCAAATGGCGCTACTTTCCTTCCGAGCTCTGTCATGCGCCCAAATAGTGGTTTACCCCCACATGTGGGGTATCAGCGTACTCAGGACAAATTGCACAATATCTTTTAGGGTCCTGTTACCCTTGGGAAAATAAAAATTGGGGGTGAAAAGATCATTTTTGTGGAAAAAATATGATTTTTTAATTGTACCACTGTACGTTATAAACTTCTGTGAAGCCCTTGTGGGTTCAAAGTTCTCACCACATATCTAGATAAATTCCTTGGGGGGGTCTAGTTTCCAAAATGGGGTCACTTATGGGGGGTTTCCACTGTTTAGGTACATCAGGGGCTCTCCAAATGTGACATGGCGTCCGATAAGAATTCCAGCCAATTTTGCATTGAAAAAGTCAAACGGTGCTCCTTCCCTTTTGAGCTCTGCCATGCGCCGAAACAGTGGTTCCCCCCACATATCAGGTATCAGCGTACTCAGGACAAATTGCACAATAAATTTTGCAGTCCAATTTCTCCTCCTGTTACCTTTGGTAAAATAAAAAAAATTGAACCTGAAGTATTTTTTGTGTGAAAAAAAAGTTAAATGTTCATTTTTTTTAAATATTCAAAAAATTCCTGTGAAGCACCTGAAGGGTTAATAAACTTTTTGAATGTGGTTTTGAGCACCTTAAGGGGTGCAGTTTTTAGAATGCTGTCACTTTTGGGTATTTTCTATCATATAGACCCCTCAAAGTGGCTTCAAATGTGATGTGGTCCGTAAAAATAAAATGGTGTTGCAAAAATGAGAAATCGCTGGTCAACTTTTAACCCTTATGACTTCCTAACAAAAAAAATTTTGGTTCCAAAATTGTGCTGATGTAAAGTAAACATGTGGGAAATGTTACTTATTAAGTTTTTTGTGTGCCATATCGCTATCATTTAAGGGCATAAAAACTCAAAGTTGGAAAATTGCGAAATTTTCAAAATTTTTGCCAAATTTCCATTTTTTTCACAAATAAACGCAAGTTATATGAATGAAATTTTACCACTAACATGAAGTACAATATGTCACGAGAAAAGAATGTCAGAATCACCGGGATCCATGGAAGCATTCCAGAGTTATTACCTCATTAAGGGACAGTGGTCAGAATTGTCAAAATTGGCCCTGGAGTTAACGTGCAAACCACCCTTGGTAGTGAAGGGGTTAAGGAAACCAGGATGGATGAACACAGAACTTAAGCACATGCTAAAAAGGAAGAAAGAAATGCTTATAAAATGGAAAGAGGGAGGCATATCTAAAGAAGAATATAATGCTGTCTGCAGAACCTGCAGGGCACAAATCAGATTAGTAAAGCGGACAATGAATTGAGGCTTGCAAGAGACATCAAAAGCAATAATAAAGGATTTTACAACATGTATGTAAGTACCTGGATAAGAATGAAGTGATTAAACAGAGTCAGCATGGGTTTGTAACTAATAAGTCATGTCAGACTAACTTAATTTCCTTTTATGATGGAATCACTGACTGGGTGGATCAGGGAAATGCTGTAGATATAGTATATCTTGACTTCAGCAAAGCATTTGACAAAGTATATCACACAATCCTTATTGAAAAAATGACTAAGTATGGAATGGACAAGGCAACTGTTAGGTGGATTCATAACTGGCTTAGTGATCGGACCCAAAGAGTGGTCATAAATGGCTGCACATCCAGTTGGAAGAATGTCCCAAGTGGGTTACCACAGGGCTCTGTCCTGGGCCCTGTATTGTTCAACATCTTTATCAACGATTTAGATGAAGGAATTGAGGGTAAACTGATTAAATTTGCTGATGACACAAAGCTAGGAGGGATAGCTAATACTAGAGAATTGAGAGAGGATTCAAAAAGATATAAATAAACTGGAGAAGTGGGCAGCAACTAACAGAATGGTTTTTAACAGGGAAAAATGCAAAGTACTACATCTGGGCAATAAAAATGAAAAAATCATATACAGAATGGGAGGAATAGGGCTAAGCAACAGCACATGTGAAAAAGACTTGGGTATACTAATAGATCACAGACTGAATATGATTCAACAGTGTGATGCAGCAGCAAAAAAGGCAAATGTAATTCTAAGATATATTAACAGAAGCATACAGTCTAGATCACGTGAAGTCATTATTGCCCTCTACTCCTCTTTGGTCAGACCTCATCTGGAATACTGTGTCCAGTTTTGGGCGCCACATTTTAAAAAAGACATAAAAAAACTGGAAAAGAGCGGCTGTCATGATCCAAGGTGGATCTGACAAGTAAGTGTGCAAAAGTGAACTTTTTTCCCTTTGGCTGGGTGCCAAGGTGACGTGATTGCCCCCGGTGCCCATTAGAATTACTGCACGTGGTGTTCATTCTGAGCTGCCCGGTGGTGGTTAGTGGTATCGCACATTAGTGCCAAAGTGATGTGATTGCCCCGGTGGCCATTAGAATTATCACACGTGGTTTTTCATTCAGTTGCCCTGGTGGTGGTGGGTAGTATCGCACTTTAGGTTTAATGTGCACGTAATTATGAATCAGGTGTGGGGCTCTATAAATGAGTCTCAGGGTGTGCAATCACGGCTGGATTGATTGATTGTGTTCATTTGGGAAGGTAGCCTGGGTGAACATGGAGCTGAACATGAGTCCTGCGCAGTCAGCCAGAGGGGACGAGAGGCAGCTAATGGTGTCTGCAGGAATTGCTGGCATGGCGTGGAGGAGTCGCAGTTTATGGTGTTGGCGGGAAGTGCGTGCGTGGCTTGGTGGAGTGGCGACTATGGAGAGAGCTGCACTCGGCATGCTCGACTTGGTTGCTGAGAGCTGGACTCAAGCATGCTTAAATTCTTGGCAGAGGCTGACTCATCCTTGGGACTCTGTTATTGGACTGCTGCAACTGGTGATGGACTCTGCTCCAAGGCTGCACTATGGTGAAGGATCCGGGATCCGGGTGGAGGAGAAGATGCACACAGGTGGAGGGCTCTGTTGCTAGGAGCGCACGCAACAGAGCAAAGCTAAGTGGTGTTTCCCCTGTATTGTCTTTTTTCCTCATGTGTGTTGTTAGTGCAGTGGTGGGATTAGTCTTCGCACCGACCAAATCCCTAGTGAGGGTTTAGGGTCAGGGCGAGCAAGGGTTTTGAGGTACGCGTGCGGCGCCCGGTGCGGAGCCGGCATAGGGATCGTTAGGAGTGCAGGGACACTGGCTCAGGGGAGCTCAGGAGGTCTCCACTTCCCTATTCCCTATCGCAGGGCCCACCATTGTTAATGTTTCCCAGGTTCCCCCTTATTATTTAAATTCGCCTTACTGGAGGCGGGGTTTCCAGAATGTATTTATAACGTGCAATACCTAAATTCGTCGGTTGGAAGCGGCGTATCCAGCTGCACGTTTTATTATTTAAATTCGCTCCACTGGAGGTGGTGTATCCAGGGTCACGTGTGTTATGGGTTCGCTTTGCGGTAACTGCTGCGTCCAGACACACGTGATCGTGACAGCGACCAGAATGGTGACAGGTCTGCAGACCCTGTCCTGTGAGGAAAGGTTGCAGGATTTGGGAATGTTTAGCTTGCAGAAGAGAAGACTGAGAGGAGAATTAATAGCTGTCTACAAATATCTCAAGGGCTGTCACATTGTAGAAGGATCATCTTTATTCTCATTTGCACAAGGAAAGACTAGAAGCAATGGGATGAAACTGAATGGGAGGAGACACAGATTAGATATTAGAAAAGAGTGATCAATGAGTGGAACAGGCTGCCATGAGAGGTGGTGAGTTCTCCTCCAATGGAAGTCTTCAAACAGAGGCTGGACAGACATCTGACTGGGATGATTTAGCGAATCCTGATTTGAGCAGGGGGTTGGACCAGATGGCCCAGGAGGTCCCTTCCAACTCTACGATTCTATGATTCATCTCTTCAGAATGTAACACACAGACATCTATGGATTATTGGTTCCTGGTCACCATTTCCACTTTTCCTCCAATTCTACAATATTAGTACCTCTCTTTTATATGGTAACAGTATCCCCCAAAATAAAATACAATACAGCAATGATGCTCCTCTGCGTTCCCATTCAGTAGTAATTATGTCCCCTATTTGCCCAAATACAGTAGTATTGCCCCAATATGGCACCCATACAGTAGTAATGTCCAACTATCATGCCTTCATACAGATGTGGAATTCCTCTTTATGACCCTCAATATAGTAGTAATATTCCAAATTGTGGCCCTCATACATTAAAAATATCATCATATGTGGACCTCACTTAATAACAATGTCCTCCCATGTGGCCCCCATAAATTAATATTGTCCCTCTATGTGCCACTAATATTAATCATTTCCTCCTATGTGACCCATATACAGTAATATTGTCCCTTTCCTGGCCCCCATATAGTAAAGATGTCCCCCTATTAATACATTAATATTGGCCCCTATGTGGCACTCATCTGGTAAAACTGTCCACCTATGTGTTCATCATGAGTTAATATTGCCACCTTATGTGGCCCAGTAATAGTAATGTCTCCCTGTGGCCAACACATGAATAATGTCTCTCTGTGTCGCCCCCATACATTCATCAGTCCTTATATATTAATATTATATTAATCATATATAGATGGATGGAGCTGCTCCATGTTTAGTAGTTGCAGTTATCTGACCCATTGTGACATCACTGGTGTTCCGCTCCTCGTGATGTCACACTGAGATCTCCATTGTGACATCACTCGTGTTCCGCTCCTTGTGATGTCACAGTGAGATCTCCATTGTGACATCACGGAATGTGTGGTTATATGGAGTGACGCGGCAGGAAGAGGCTTTGTCTGACAAGACTCCCTGTGTGTTACACATTCAGCGATAACTCCCTGTGTGTTACACATTCAGCGATAACTCCCTGTGTGTTACATATTCAGCGATATTTCTCCAAGCTAAAATGCTCTTTCGATTTCTTCTAATCGTGAGTTTGCTATTAGCATCTGTGGAAGGCGCGCCTCTCATCAACCAGCGCCATGATTCCTTGCCCACGCATACGACCCCAGCAGGTAAGTACTTTTCCAAATATTCACATATTATGGGGTAACCCTCATTAGGCTGGGTGAAGGCTTACTTTTTGCGCCCTGAGTTGATATTTTTACTGATACCATTTTGGGGTAGATACTATGGGTTTTTTTTAATCGCCTTTAAATGCAATGTTGCAGCTGCCAAAAAATTTAATTCTGGCGATTTCGATTTTTTTTTTCTCATTATGCTGTTTACTCATCAGATAAATTTAGTTTAGATTTTAATAGATCGAACTTTTACAAATGCAGCGACAACAAAGGTGTATTTTGAATTTTTTTTTTTTAAGCGTTTAATTTTTAATAAACTTTTTTTCACTTCTTACTGTATTTTTACTGTACTCAATAGTCCTCTTTAGGGACTTGACGCTGCCACTGTCCGGCTGATTGTGCTATACATAGCAGGGGATAAACACTGCTATCTACAGCTAAAACCATGTTCTCCTATGAACGCCAGCTACAGGCTGACTTTCCCAAGAGGATCCTCACAACAAGCATGGGGTCTTCGGCAGACCCTCGGCCGTCATGGTGACCCATCGTTACCCCACGATCATGTCACGGACACGCTGATCAGCTTGTGATATGACACCCCCCTACTGGCACGTGTTAAATGCCACTGTCAGAGATTCATAGGATCTGGAATGCCACAAAGGACCATACATCTGACAAATATGCAGGTGGGGGCCCAGGTTACATATTTTCACCAGGACACTTCAGCCTCTACCTAAGCCACTGGATAGATCTCTATATTGTGCATTACATCTATTATATATTAATATGACATCATCCCTGAGACATAATTTAGCAAAACTACGGTCCCACAGTTTTAATCGTCTTGCTGGGTCCTACAGTCCAATAGACTATATAATAGAGTTTTTCAGCTGTGTATAAACCCGCCACAGCTTTGTGTTTCCATTGTATATTGCTGGAGGCCTGGCTGGACTAGGAGGCACAAGACCAGTTGTCCTGTAGTGATAATCGATTGCTGGTAAAACAGTGATTCTATTGAAAGAGTCCAGTAATTGACACATCGCTATAGTAAAGGTCTATGCTTCTACATTATGGTTCTCTCCGATAAGATGGCAAAAGCCTGGTGACAGATTCCCTTTATAGGACTGCTTCGATAATAATGGCAGTGAATTACAGACAAGTTATTGGATATATAGATAATATATATGTATTCTCTCTTCTTTTTCAGTGGATGGTATTGTTCCTCCAAAGATCCCTTGGAATAAAGTCATCATATGTGTTGTAGCTTTCGCCATCATCATATTCCTCCTTGGAACATTCCTTGGTGTCATCTGTAACGCCATACGTAGGTAAGTATTGTAAAGGATGATTTATATTGTACATGGGAGTCTGCAAAAAATTCCATCTTTATTACAGATGAGAGGCTCTGACAAAATTCTGCCAAATCAGCAGATTTTATTTAGAGATTCAATTCACAGCAAAATTATTCTTCACATATTGATTGTTCCTATTATGCTCTGGGGTCTCCCCAGTCCCAGATGGTAATAAATGGAAGATGTAAGGAGAAAATAGAGTTTATGTACAACCAAGCCCCTCTCCGGAAGCCCCCACTGCTCTCTGCCCGCAACTCCGGCCCAGTGTTGACTCTTGGTTGGGACTTGCATGGGCAGAGACCTTTCGGGGCCGCTTGTAGCCAAAGTTTCAGCCTAAAGGGAACACTTGGCCAGAGGTGCGGCACCATGGTAGTGTGGAAAGCTGGCCATCGGGCATAAAGCAGCGGAAGTCGGTCGGAGAAGTGAGCTCATCTTTCTGCCAGCCCTCTACTCTTCCACAAGCTGGCGGCTGCCGCTAGCTTCCACTTTGCTTTATTCGTGTGGAGTGAATTACAAAAAAATCTGTGTTCTCCAACATTCTGAGTTTTGTATGAGCAGAATTCAATTCCACTCAAATAAATCCACTCCTGTCTGATCTTCATATTACCTTACAACCCAGTACAATCCACACATATTGAACTTTCATGTACATGAGAAATTGTTGATAAATACCAAAATTGTACTGATTGCCAATGTTTCTACAGAATGGAAGAGACAAAATGAATGAAGAAACATATGAGTCTATATTTCATTCTGCAGAATAAAGATCTGTTACTTTGTAATTCACAATATACCTTCTATTTTACTTTTTTAAAGACATCTGAAAAAGGATAAATCCAGGAGAGATGCTGAATCTCAATGTTCTACTGATGGAGACAGAGAGACTCCTGCTGAACCTATTGGTGGTAAGTACAGCCTAACCAATCTGACACTAAAGCAGTTCTCCAGGATAAGAAAAACAGGGCTGCCATCTTCTTAAAAAAAAATCTGTGCCATCAAAATCTTCCGCTTGTTCATGGTATTGCAGCTCTACACCATTCCCTTCACTGGAGCTGATCTGCAATAACAGGCACAACCTGTAGACAGGGGTGGTCTTGTGTTTCATTTTTCGGATTATAAGATGCTCTGGATTATAAGACGCACCCCAAATTTTGAGGAGAAAAATAGGAAATTTTTTTTTTTTAATAAATTGGTGGTGCTTCATATATTCCATGCGTCTTATTGCTTACTGGGGGTGAAGCGGGGTCCCAGGGTCGCTGCTGGAGGAGACAGGAGTGGGGTGATGCTACAGGCAGCAGGCTGGGATGAGGCGGGGATTTTGTGCTGTGGGGTGCTCCGTGCTGTGGGGGACTCTGTGCTGTGGGGTGCTCCGTGCTGTGGGGTGCTGTGGGGTCCTCCGTGCTGTGGGGGACTCCGTGCCGCGGGGTGCTCCGTACAGCGGGGTGCTGTGGGGTCCTCCATGCTGTGGGGGACTCCGTGCTGCAGGGTGCTCCATGCTGCCGGGTGCTGTGGGGTGCTCCGTGCTGTGCAGGACTCCGTGCTGCTGGGTGCTCCATGCTGTGGGGTGCTCCGTGCTGTGGGGGACTCCGTGCTGTGGGGTGCTCCGTGCTGTGCGAGACTCTGTGCTGCGGGGTGCTCCATGCTGCGGGGTGCTGTGGGGTGCTCCGTGCTGTGCGGGACTCCGTGCTGCTGGGTGCTCCATGCTGTGGGGTGCTCCATGCTGTGGGGTGCTCCGTGCTGTGGGGTGCTCCGTGCTGTGCGGGACTCCGTGCTGCTGGGTGCTCCATGCTGTGGGGTGCTCCATGCTGTGGGGTGCTCCATGCTGTGGGGTGCTCCGTGCTGTGCGGGACTCCGTGCTGTGGGGTGCTCCATGCTGTGGGGTGCTCCGTGCTGTGGGGTGCTCCATGCTGTGGGGTGCTCCATGCTGTGGGGTGCTCCGTGCTGTGGGGGACTCCATGCTGTGGGGTGCTCCGTGCTGTGGGGTGCTCCATGCTGTGGGGGACTCCATGCTGTGGGGTGCTCCGTGCTGCGGGGGCCTCTGCCGACATTTTGTGAAAGGCCAGAGCCCCTGGCAGTAACATGGTTTCCTGTGTGGTGGACTCCGGGAAGATGGCCGACGAGGGGGGAGGCGCATGCGCAGATGGAGATCTCGGCACCAAGATCTCGGAAGATGAGATTTCAGCACTGAGATCTCATCTCACGAGATGAGCCCAGCAAGCGCCAACGTTTATCTACAGTGGGCGGTTGAGAAGGAGCAGTATACGTAATAATCCATAAGGCTATGTGCACACGTAGCAGAAAATTTCTGCTTGAAAACAGGACTCCCTTCCTAGAAACCGCGCGGTTTTTTTCAGCGTGTTTTTGCCGTGATTTTTGCGCGTTTTTGCTGCGTTTTTTGCACATTTTTCGTGCATTTTCCAAACGCATTGGACTAATCAGAAACGTGGAAAAAAACGTGAAATTAATAAGCATGCTGCGTTTTTTGCCGCGATGCGTTTTTTTCGCTGTAAAAAACGCATCAATGTGCACAAAAGGTGCAAAATGCATAGAAATGAATGGGATGCTTCTTTTTCGCAGTTTTCCCGCGGATGTTTTGGCAAATCCGCTGGAAAAACCGCGAAAAAAACGCTGTGTGTGAATACAGCCTAAGAAATGTGGAGAATATTTTAGTTAAAAAAATTATGATTTCTTTGATCTCTTTAACAGGAAGAAATGAGGATGGACCAATGGTCAATAAGACAGGTGACCTTGAGAACACCAACATTTCTTCTCCCGGTCCAGATTATGTCATCATCGATATTGAAACAGATAAGGATGTGGCCATCTCCTCTAACAGTAAGCCTGAGATGATGCCACCAGACAAGAGAGAAGCTACAGAAAACGGTACTGATCTACATAGAGAAGTGACCCCGGAGATTGCGACCCCACAAGTGGAGATGCCCGATATCGGGAACCAAGAGAACAACCTGTCTCCAGAGATCTTAACCATTCTTCAGAGCAAAGCGGAGGAAGGCTACCTAAATGACAAGATCATCAACATGGCCCAGGACCTGCTGCAGAGTCAGTTTAAGGGTTTTGATGGCCTGCAGCCCCCTTGTGCTCTTATGGTACCAAGATACAATGTACAGAAAAATGCTGTACAAATCCACTATGATGAGGGACCAATGGTCATAAAGACAGATGACCTTGAGAACACCAACATTTCTTCTCTCGGTCCAGATTATGTCGTCATCGATATTGAAACAGATAAGGATGTGGCCATCTCCTCTAACAGTAAGCCTGAGATGATGCCACCAGCCAAGAGAGAAGCTACAGAAAACGGTACTGATCTACATAGAGAAGTAACCCCGGAGATAGGGACCACACAAGTGGAGATGCCCGATATCGGGAACCAAGAGAACAACCTGCCTCCAGAGATCTTAACCATTCTTCAGAGCAAAGGGGAGGACGGCTACCTAAATGACAAGATCATCAACATGGCCCAGGACCTGCTGCAGAGTCAGTTTAAGGGTTTTGATGGCCTGCAGCCCCCTTGTGCTCTTATGGTACCAAGATACAATGTACAGAAAAATGCTGTACAAATCCACTATAATGAGGGACCAATGGTCATAAAGACAGATGACCTTGAGAACACCAACATTTCTTCTCCCGGTCCAGATTATGTCGTCATCAATATTGAAACAGATAAGGATGTGGCCATCTCCTCTAACAGTAAGCCTGAGATGATGCCACCAGCCAAGAGAGAAGCTACAGAAAACGGTACTGATCTACTTAGAGAAGTAACCCCGGAGATAGGGACCACACAAGTGGAGATGCCCGATATCGGGAACCAAGAGAACAACCTGCCTCCAGAGATCTTAACCATTCTTCAGAGCAAAGGGGAGGACGGCTACCTAAATGACAAGATCATCAGCATGGCCCAGGACCTGCTGCAGAGGCAGTTTAAGGGTTTTGATGGCCTGCAGCACCCCTGCGCTCTTTTGGTGCCAGGGTACAGCGTACTGATGAATGCTGTACAAATCCACTATGATGAGGACAGGGTGCACTGGCTGACAACCTGCTATAAAAATGGCCAAATCTTTGTAGCCGACAGCATCAGAGAACAGAATCTGTCTCCATCCATCTGTCAGCAGATTATCAATATGTACAGTGAAGTGGTCGACAATCCCCTGGAACATCTGAGGCTTATCGATGTGGATCAGCAGAAGAACGACTATGACTGTGGCGTATTCGCTATAGCGTTTGCCTATGAGCTTATGGCAGATGACGGTGAACCCACAGCTAAGTTCCAGCATGAGAAGATGAGGACTCATCTAATATCCTGCCTGCAGAACGGCAGGATCAGCGGATTTCCCAAAAAGGTCAGGGAGTGACTCCATGTCTATAAACGGCATGTAGAGTCTATGACGGTCCAAGAGATCGCCCCGACCTTCAACCGGACACGACCCGGGACAACAGACCAGTCTACGCCAGTAAGTAACCATGAACTTTTCAGAATACCCTCAATATAGTGAATATATAAATATGATGGGGGGCACGCTGCCATTATTGGGGGCATCTGATTTTCATTGTTTTTACTTTTTATTTAAGAAAGAGCATGAAGTGAGTAACTACGGTCGTCACATCCAGGCCCAGAGATGGATCGCATTGGACGCCCTCAAACTCTAAATCACGTAAGTTCCTTGTTACAGGGTTAATACAACGCCTTCTCATCTGATAATCTGTGTTTATAGGAACCAATCGGAGCTCAGCTTACATTCGTTAAGCAGCTCTGGTAGAATGAAAGCTGCATTCTGATTGGTTTCTGAGGGGAAGAAAGTCAGGATTCCTGTCAGACGTGGCGGTGAATCTCATTGTATCCTGGTGTTCTGTCTCTTTCTGTCTCACAATATTTATGTGTTTTCCTGTTTTCTGTTTGATATAGCGATGCAAGGACCCGATGCAGAACATCGCAGCAGATCGGATCCTCCATGACACCAGGCACGTGATCATCAACTCTGACAGTAAGTACTCAGGGCTTTTATGACATAAATTTAATGGAAAAACACCCTTATAAAAGAAGTCTCTTAAAGGAAACTTGAATAAACCCTAGACATAGAGGTAACTCTAGTGGTTTGGTTCATCTTTTTTATACATTACCATACCATTTAGAGGTTATAAATAAGTACTGTACATACTCGTGTATAAGCCGACCCGAGTATAAGCCGACCCCCATAATTTTGCCACAAAAAAATGGGAAAACTTATTGAGTCGTGTATAAGCCTAGGGGGGAAAATGCAGCAGCTAGTGGTAAACTTCAAAAATAAAAATAGACACCAATAAAAGTAAAATTAATTGAGACATCAGTAGGTTAGATGTTTTTCAATATCCATATTGAATCAGGAGCCTCATATAATGCTCCATACAGTTCATGATGGCCCCATAAGATGCTCAATACAAAATACACCCCATATAATGCTCCATAAAGGTTAATAATGGTCCCATAAGATGCTTCATAGAATAATATGCCCCATGTGCTGCTCCATAGAATATGCCCCATAAGATGCTCCATAGAATAGGCCCCATATGCTGCCTTATAAGATGCTCCATAGAATATGCCCCCATAAGATGCTCCATAGAATATGCCCCCATAGAATATACCCCATAAGATGCTTCATAGAATATGCCCCCATAAGATGCTACATATAATAGGCCCCCATAAGATGCCCCATAGAATATGCCCCCATAAGATGCTCCATACATTATGCCCCCATAAGATGCTCCATAGAATAGGCCCCCATAAAATGCCCCATAATATGCTCCATAGAATATACCCCATAAGATGCTTCATAGAATATACCCCCATAAGATGCTCCATAGAATACGCCCCGATAAGATGCCCATAGAATATGCCCCCATAAGATGCTCCATAGAATATGGCCCCATAAGAAGCCCCATAGAATATGCCCCCATAAGATGCTCCATAGAATAGGCCCCCTTAAGATGCCCCATAGAATATGCCCCCATAAGATGCCCCATACAATATGCCACCATAAGATGCTCCATAGAATAGGCCCCCATAAGATGCCCCATAGAATATGCCCCCATAAGATGCTCCATAGAATATTCCCCCATAAGATGCCCCATAGAATAGGCCCCCTTACGATGCCCCATAGAATAGGCCCCCATAAGATGCCCAATACAATACGCCCCCATAAGATGCTCCATAGAATAGGTCCCCATAAGATGCCCCATAGAATATGCCCCCATAAGATGCTCCATAGAATAGGTCCCCATAAGATGCTCCATAGAATAGGCCCCCATAAGATGCCCCATAGAATATACCCCATAAGATGCTTCATAGAATATGCCCCCATAAGATGCTCCATATAATAGGCCCCCATAAGATGCCCCATAGAATATGCCCCCATAAGATGCCCTATACATTATGCCCCCATAAGATGCTCCGTAGAATAGGCCCCCATAAAATGCCCCATAATATGCTCCATAGAATATACCCCATAAGATGCTTCATAGAATATGCCCCCATAAGATGCTCCATAGAATAGGCCCCCATAAGATGCCCCATAGAATATGCCCCCATAAGATGCTCCATAGAATATGCCCCCATAAGAATCCCCATAGAATATGCCCCTATAAGATGCTCCATAGAATATGCCCCCTTAAGATGCCCCATAGAATATGCCCCCATAAGATGCCCCATACAATATGCCCCATATGATGCTCCATAGAATAGGTCCCCATAAGATGCCCCATAGAATATGCCCCCATAAGTTGCTCCATAGAATAGGCCCCCATAAGATGCCCCATACAATATGCCCCCATAAGATGCTCCATACAATATGCCCCCATAAGATGCTCCATAGAATAGGCCCCCATAAGATGCCCCATAGAATATGCCCTTATAAGATGCTCCATAGAATAGGCCCCCATAAGATGCTCCATAGAATAGGCCCCCATAAAATGCCCCATAATATGTTCCATAGAATATACCCCATAAGATGCTTCATGGAATATGGCCCCATAAGATGCTCCATAGAATAGGCCCCCATAAGATGCCCCATAGAATATGCCCCCATAAGATGCTCCATAGAATATGCCCCCATAAGAATCCCCAATATAATATGCCCCCATAAGTTGCTCCATAGAATAGGCCCCCATAAGATGCCCCATAGAATATGCCCCCATAAGATGCTCCATACAATATGCCCCATAAGATGCTCCATAGAATAGGTCCCCATAAGATGCTCCATAGAATAGGCCCCCATAAGATGCCCCATAGAATAGGCCCCCATAAGATGCCCCATAGAATAGGCCCCCATAAGATGCCCCATAGAATAGGCCCCCATAAGATGCCCCATAGAATAGGCCCCCATAACATGCTCCATAGAATAGGCCCCCATAAGATGCCCCATAGAATATGCCCCCATAACATGCTCCATAGAATAGGTCCCCATAAGATGCCCCATAGAATATGCCCCCATAAGATGCTCCATAGAATAGGTCCCCATAAGATGCCCCATAGAATATGCCCCATAAGATGCTCCATAGAATAGGCCCCCATAAGATGCCCCATAGAATATACCCCATAAGATGCTTCATAGAATATGCCCCCATAAGATGCTCCATATAATAGGCCCCCATAAGATGCCCCATAGAATATGCCCCCATAAGATGCTCCATACATTATGCCCCCATAAGATGCTCCATAGAATAGGCCCCCAATAAAATGCCCCATAATATGCTCCATAGAATATACCCCATAAGATGCTTCATAGAATATGCCCGCATAAGATGCTCCATAGAATAGGCCCCCATAAGATGCCCCATAGAATATGCCCCCATAATATGCTCCATAGAATATGCCCCCATAAGAAGCCCCATAGAATATGCCCCCATAAGATGCTCCATAGAATAGGCCCCCTTAAGATGCCCCATAGAATATGCCCCCATAAGATGCCCCATACAATATGCCCCATAAGATGCTCCATAGAATAGGTCCCCATAAGATGCCCCATAGAATATGCCCCCATAAGATGCTCCATAGAATAGGCCCCCATAAGATGCCCCATAGAATAGGCCCCCATAAAATGCCCCATAATATGTTCCATAGAATATACCCCATAAGATGCTTCATGGAATATGCCCCCATAAGATGCTCCATAGAATAGGCCCCCATAAGATGCCCCATAGAATATGCCCCCATAAGATGCTCCATAGAATATGCCCCCATAAGAATCCCCAATATAATATGCCCCCATAAGTTGCTCCATAGAATAGGCCCCCATAAGATGCCCCATAGAATATGCCCCCATAAGATGCTCCATACAATATGCCCCATAAGATGCTCCATAGAATAGGTCCCCATAAGATGCTCCATAGAATAGGCCCCCATAAGATGCCCCATAGAATAGGCCCCCATAAGATGCCCCATAGAATAGGCCCCCATAAGATGCCCCATAGAATATGCCCCCATAACATGCTCCATAGAATAGGCCCCCATAAGATGCCCCATAGAATATGCCCCCATAACATGCTCCATAGAATAGGTCCCCATAAGATGCCCCATAGAATATGCCCCCATAAGATGCTCCATAGAATAGGTCCCCATAAGATGCCCCATAGAATATGCCCCATAAGATGCTCCATAGAATAGGCCCCCATAAGATGCCCCATAGAATATACCCCATAAGATGCTTCATAGAATATGCCCCCATAAGATGCTCCATATAATAGGCCCCCATAAGATGCCCCATAGAATATGCCCCCATAAGATGCTCCATACATTATGCCCCCATAAGATGCTCCATAGAATAGGCCCCCAATAAAATGCCCCATAATATGCTCCATAGAATATACCCCATAAGATGCTTCATAGAATATGCCCGCATAAGATGCTCCATAGAATAGGCCCCCATAAGATGCCCCATAGAATATGCCCCCATAATATGCTCCATAGAATATGCCCCCATAAGAAGCCCCATAGAATATGCCCCCATAAGATGCTCCATAGAATAGGCCCCCTTAAGATGCCCCATAGAATATGCCCCCATAAGATGCCCCATACAATATGCCCCATAAGATGCTCCATAGAATAGGTCCCCATAAGATGCCCCATAGAATATGCCCCCATAAGATGCTCCATAGAATAGGCCCCCATAAGATGCCCCATAGAATATGCCCCCATAAGATGCTCTATAGAATATGCCCCCATAAGATGCCCCATAGAATAGGCCCCCATAAGATGCCCCATAGAATAGGCCCCCATAAGATGCCCCATAGAATAGGCCCCCATAAGATGCCCCATAGAATTTCCCCCCCATAAGATGCCCCATAGAATATGCCCCCATAAGATTCTCCGTAGAATAGGCCCCCATAAGATGCCCCATAGAATATGCCCCCATAAGATGCTCCATACAATATGCCCCCATAAGATGCTCCATAGAATAGGCCCCCATAAGATGCCCCATAGAATATGCCCTTATAAGATGCTCCATAGAATAGGCCCCCATAAGATGCTCCATAGAATAGGCCCCCATAAGATGCTCCATAGAATATGCCCCATAAGATGCTCCATAGAATATGCCCCCATATGCCACTGCTGCAAATAAAAAAAAATGACATACTCACCTCTCCATCGCTGCTGGCTCAGGACCCGGAACCTGAGATATTCACCTGTCCCCGTTCCCACACTGCTCGCTGCTGTCTGCCACGCCGTCTGTCAGTTACGTTCGGGCAGCAGAGGGTGCGGCGCTCACTAACTACGTCACCGCGCCCTCTGCCTGAAAGACAGAGGACGTGGTAGGCAGCGGCGAACAGCGTGGGAACAGGGACAGGTGAATATCACATACACTTACCCCTTCCTGACACGGTCTCTGCAGCCCCATTCTCCCACGGTCTCCGGCGCCTGCCTTCAGCGGTCACGTGATACCGCTCATTAAAGACATGAATATGAGCATCTTCATGTCTTTAATGAGCGGTACCACGTGACAGCTGAAGGCAGGCGCCTGAGACCGTGGGACAAGCAGGGGGGCTGCAGAGATGCGCCGCGGGGGTCAGTATGGACTTTCAGCCCAAAAAAAGGGTTGAAAATCTCGGCTTATACGCGAGTATATACAGTATTTTATACAATGCCAATTTTGCAAGTTTTCCCACCTACAAAGAATGGAGAGGTCTTTAGTTTTTATTGTAGGTACACTTCACCTGTGAAAGAATCTTACAATGTGGTTTTCTGGATTTATTTTATGATTTTTACATAATTGATTTGCATTTTAGCATTTTATTGCATGAAATAAGTGTTTGATCACCTTCTAACCAGAAAGAATTCTGGCTCTCGCAGACCTGTTAGTTTTTCTTTAAGAATCCCTCCTACTCTACACTCATTACTTGTGCTAACTGCTCCTGTTTGAACTTGTTACCTGTATAAAAGACTCCTGTCCACACACTCAGTCAATCACACTCCAACCTCTCCACCATGGCCAAGACCAAAATGAAGTCTAAGGACATCAAGGACAAAATTGTAGACCTGTACAAGGCTGGGATTGGCTACAGCACAATAGGCAATTGGTGAGAAGGCAACAGCTGTTGGCACAATTATTAGAAAATGGAGGAGACACAAGATGACGGTCAATCTTCCTCGGTCTGGGGCTCTGTACGTGATCTTGCCTCATGTAGTAAGGATGATTCTGAGAAAGTTCTGGAATCAGATCACATATGAAGACCCCATTAATTAAAATATAAACCTTTACTAACCATTTATAAAAGGACTAACAACATACAAGACACACACTTAAAATGCTGGCAGGCGACAAATTGAAGAGATAAGTAGATGATGCTGGAGAGCCCCTGTGTAATCCCCTTTCCTGTCCTCCTGCCTAACAGCGGAGGTTGGCACCCCTGTGATACGACAATGGTGCCCTTGCTCCTCGGCGGCTCTCCCCAATTCCCTAGTATGCGCTATTCAGTGCTAGTTTAATCATCAATATATAGTGCCACACAAATTATACTGTATAGATGTTAGTGTGCTCCACCGAATACACAGACATATATAGACAAATAGGAGCAAGAGGGGGCGAGAAACAAACAGATTTATGAGCAGAGAAATGCTCCACCACATAAGCAACCAAACATCATCCTATGTTGGCGAGAAAGACGCTGCCACTCCATGACGGCTGACCCTGCGACACCCTGCGCTGCCCTTAATTTAGAAATAGACAATGTGTGCAGCACCAATACATCATAACTTGTAAACCGACCAGGTATGTCCTTAATTGCAAATGCATTAAACTAGAAGTGCCATGATACTCTTAGAAACCATGAGCTCAACATTCTTCAGGGTGATAAAGTAGCAATGGCGGAGATTCATCTCTATGTACCAGTCCCTTCAGTACGTTGTCATTCACCGGAAACCGGCATATGACAACGGTTCATTCATTCCATTTTCTGCAAAGGGGACAAGACGACGGCACCATATTGAAGGGAGGATAGATGGGGTCATGTATCGGGAGATTTTAGCCAACAACCTCCTTCCCTCAGTAAGAACATTAAAGATGGGTCATAGCTGGTTCTTCCATCATGACATTGACCCAAAGACACAGCCAGGGCAGCTGAGGAGAGGCTCCATGAGATGCATTATAATGTCCTGGAGGAACCTAGCCAGTCTGCAGACCTAAACCCGAAAGGAAACGTTTGGAGGGAGCTGACGCTCAATGTTACACAGCGACAGACCCGAAACCTGACAGATCTGTATGGAGGAGGGGGACAAAATCCTTGCTGCGGTGTGTGCAAACCTGGGAAAGAACTACCACATATGACCTCTGTAATTGCAACCAAAGGTTTCTGTACCAAATATTAAGTTCTGTTTTTCTACTGTATCAAATACTTATTTCATGCAATAAAATGCAAATTAGTTATGTAAAAATCATACAACGGGATTTTCTGGATTTTTTTTTTAAGATTCTGTCTCTTACAGATGAAGTGTACCTACAATAAAAATTACAGACCTCTCCATTCTTTGTAGATGGGAAAACGTGCACAATTGGCAGTGTGTCAGATGCTTATTTTCCCCACTGTATGTAGCGCCATTAATTCCACAACTTTTCTTACATTGTTATCACTGTCCCCATTGGGGCTTACAATCATAATTCCCCATCAGTATGTCTTTGGAGTGTGGGAAGAATCTGGAGGAAACCCACACAAACTCCTTGCAAATGTCTTTGGTGGGATTTTAACCTAATTTCAATATTCTACATTACAGGAAAACAGAGATATCCTCAAAAGCACCATGATCCTTATGCCTGATGCCGGTGATGAAGTAATCAACATGGGTCCAGATGAGGACGCAGTCACTGTGTGTACAGAGAAGTCTTTTATTAAGATTTTTAATAATTGTAAAAGCCCAAAAATGTTACACACAAAAGCGGGACTAACTCCTAGCCGCGGTCTACGGACCAAACATTGGGCATGGGCAGGGCCTTGGGGGCAGATCCCAAGTGCGCTCAACCATGTGAAATAGCTTACACTCAGGAACATTGAGGGATAGCGCTATCGGATAGCTCTACCTGTTCATTTCCTTTAGGAATAGAGCTATGGGATAGCTGCTCTACCCGTGCACTTTCTTCATGGATAGCGCTATCGGATAGCTCTACCCGAACAGTATTAACGACAGAGCTTTTTCATACACAAGGTAGGAGTGGCAGGAGAGGTACACCAGGTATTTATGAGCGCCCTCCCAGGGCTAGCGGGGTACTCGGTACCGGGTCCGTTGATCTCAATGGGAGTTGTCACGGAAGCTGTGACCCGGTCCGTGGCCCTGGGAGTCCATGGCAAAAAGGGGTTAGTGAACAATGGAATTGAGTTTATGAATAGTTCGTGACGCCACCTGTGGTGTTCGGCAAGTGAGATGTAAGCCGACGCTGCAGACAGATCCACTGGGACTGGTGGTGTGTTGCAGCTAAGATGGTGAAGCTCCCCACAGGTGGAGCTGTAGTCCCAGAGCAGTGTAGATGTAGGGGTAGAGGAGAGGCACAGGCGGTGTAGAAGCTGGTACCCAGATGTAGTGGTACAGGGTGTGCTAGCGCGGGAATAACTGGAGGACACCGGGGCATGTAGTTCCAAAGCTTTACTCACAGTCTGTAGTACACACAGGTGCCCGCCTCCGTGCCATGTCCTCCGGGTCAGGGGCTCAGTCAACCTCCAGGCAAGATGGAATGCTCCCTTCCAACACTCCGCCAACATGTGCCTTTCTGAACGTTTCCTCTTATAGCGCCTTTAAGTGAAGTACTCCCAGTACTGAGTTACACTGGAGTTCCTCCTGAGAGATGTTCCCATGAACTTTCCTTGTACAGCAGACAGCTGTAGCCTGCTTCGGGGAATCCTTGTTCCTGAGTCCCGGCTCACTATCCAAGTTGCTGTTGTGCCCCAAGTCTTAGATGGGAGTAGTGCATTTACAGCCCACTACTCCACCGGTGTCTGCTGCAGAACCATTAGTGTCCATACAACCTCGGGGACCGGGCCCCGGGCTTGCGCTCAGAACTTCTAGGCAGGGTTCTCCTCTAACCCACGTCCTCTGTGTTCTCTGTTACTCCTTCATTCTGTACTAGTCTTTCCTTCCCCTGGAAGATCAAGGTTCTGTTCAGTGTCTGTCTCCTTTCCTTCCTGTGCTAGCTGGCTCAGATCACTGAGGCAGCTGCAGCACTCCTTCCTCCATCCCTCTCTCCGGGACCTTCCTCTCCTTCCACTCTCTCTGACTTTACTGCCTTGAAATCCTAAACCTTCCCACTCTTTTATGTATTCTAACTCCAACCGCCTCCCAGCACGTTTCGTGTTCCAAGCAGGGAACCACCAAAGGTGCTCTGCTACACTCCAAGCAGGGAGCCGCAATGTGGCTTTGCTGCACTACTTTGTGGCGTGGGGTGCAGGTGTTGGAGTGTGGCAAGGAGTTCCCACCTTACCTGAACGGTGGGGCACCACACCTCAGGAGGAGGTGCAGTACCTCTTTGGCGACTGAAGCCTCAGGGGTGCCACATTTATGTTTGCTGTTAGTCTGCACATATGCCAGTCTGGTGCGTGGTTACACCCCATTGCAAGGTCAGTGTGGTGCGTGGTTACACCCCATTGCGAGGTCAGTCTGGTGCGTGGTTACACCCCATTGCGAGGTCAGTCTGGTGCGTGGTTACACCCCATTGCGAGGTCAGTCTGGTGCGTGGTTACACCCCATTGCGAGGTCAGTCTGGTGCGTGGTTACACCCCATTGCGAGGTCAGTCTGGTGCGTGGTTCATAATCCCAGCGCACGCCCGAAGGGCTCGCAATCACTTGTGTTCACTAAATGCTAAAACTGACCTGCCGTTATGACTCTACAGCTCATGGCAACACAAAACCCATTCATGCAATAAAAAGACAACAAAGTCATTGGCAGAAATGGCCGTGATATTTATTTAGGGTTGAATAAATTAATCCATAAAATCCTTCACATAACTTATTAAATAAAATTCACCAGTACTCCAACCAAATAAACAATCCACCCACTAACCTGGGCGATTTTCCCGCAAACAAATGTAGAATCGCGTGCCGACTCGGGTGGGGGTGGTCCCTTCCGGTTACGAAAAGACTGGAGTCAGACGCAGCTGAGCGTTCAATCAGGCCCTCTTTATTGGGTGTCTTCTCCGACATCCACAGCAATACGACAGCTCCTGCACACTGGCCTGGGCACCTGTCGCCTCCTTCTCCTGTTTGCCACGGCCCTCTAGGTTCTTTCACTGTGCCTGTCTAAGTCACCGGCCACAGCGCTTCCCCTGGTCGAGCCCGTCCGTCCGCTGCGACACTTACTACCTCTTCAGTGTTCAGCCGTTCGGTACCCCAGATGTCCTCTGTCTGCAGCTGTCCTGTCAGGGCCACCTCCCCTGACTGTCTCCATCTCCCTGGGACTCTCCCTCCTTTTATTCCCTTTCTCTGGAATTCCCCTTCTCAGCCCCTGTAACTCCCCCCACCATGACTTTGCGTTTCCTAGCTTCAGCTGCTGTTAGGTCCATTACTCACTGTCCTGTGTCTCCCTCTAGTGGCCAAAACTCAGTACTACACTGTCTTTAACTAATTCTTGCTGTTTTCCCCACTCACTTATACAAGTTATAATAAAACATTATACACCTCACATTTTACATTTTGTCTTTCTTCCATCAGACAGGTCCACATATCAGTCCACCCTCCTACACAAACATCACAACTAAAATAAAAAAGTGGAAGGGTGGGTGGGATCTTCTTTCTTCATCCAAAAACGGTTATGAGAGAAAACCTTAAAAGCAGGGCTTTTTATTTCTTCAAAAACAGCCCGCCAAAACAAACTGACCAGTCATAGGTCATAAAAAGAGCGCCAGAAAAACTGGCTAAAACTGTTTTATACATAGCCCAGATAAACGGACAAGTAGGATGACCTTTATTTGACCTCATTCTGACAGGATAAGAGGTCTATTACAACTTATAACCTATTTTGGGGTCTGTGTTGCCATGAGTCCCCCCCTCTATTTATTTTGTGCTCGGGGGGGGGGGGGGGGGGGGGAAGGGGGGGCTAACATGGCAACACAAAACCCATTCATGCAATAAAAAGACAACAAAGTAATTGCAGAAATGGCCGTGATTCGGGAAGGAGGGGACGGACCCTTTGGAATGTAGATCCTATCACCCCATTTTGTTAGTAAATGTGGTCTATAAAATACTATATATGAAACCCAAAGCCTGTATCATAGTAAATAATTCTGTATCTGAGTCTTTTTCATTACATAGGTGGACTCGTCAGGGGTGCTGTCATGTCGGACGCTGTTCACACCACAGCATCCGGCAGGCAGAGGTAGTTCCACCTCCAGCCACTATAGCCTCAGTGGCGCCGGCCTGATCTTCAGGCTCTCGGGGGTTAATCCTGCTGGAGACCAGGTTGGATGGTTAGTCACGCCCACGGTCTTTAAATAGTCATGCTGGCCTATGGGCGTCGCCGATTATAGCTTGTGTTTCATACCAAGTGGTTCCGGTCTGGAGTGGAGGTGTTCAAGAGAGAGAGATTCATATCTGGTGTCGTATGATCCGTCGTTATCCTTTCTCCTTCCCATATTTGTGTTTAGTTGTGCCCTGTTCACATTACTGTTTATTCCTGTGTGTGTGCGGCGCAGTGCAGTTTAAGTTCTCCCTGTCTGTCATTATTTGTGTGGGGGCTTTGGTGGTGACTTCTCACTGGGTGGAGGGTGGAGGGTTAAGTGCAGGGCTGAGCAGGAGATAAGGAAAGGTCGGAGGCTCAGGCATTTGCACCTTCAGCAAAAACCCTGGGTTGAGGGTCAGACAGGGTTTCCCCTAGTAAAGGGACACCACAGGGGCCCCGGGTATTTCAGCCTTAGTTGAACTAAGCCCCCGTGACATTATAATCGGCCCACATTTTTTCAGGAGTCCATGGATCCATTAGATTCCATAACCCGCCAGTTGGCGGCGCTGTCCATACAGGTCTCCGAGTTGAATGGGGCAGTTCAGCAGCAGGGCCTGGTAGTAGCAAAGGTGCAAACGGCATCTGCAGGTATCGGTGCAGAGCCGAAGTTTCCGCTGCCAGAACGATTTTCAGGCGATCGCAGCAAATTTGTCGTATTTCGGGAGGCCTGCAAATTATACTTCCGCATGCGGCCAATATCCTCAGGTAATGAGGCCCAGCGAGTAGGGCTGGTGTTGTCATTACTGAGTGGTGACCCCCAAGCATGGGCATTTTCCTTACCACCTGACTCTGCTACATTTCATTCGGTCGATAATGTTTTTTCTGCCCTCGGGCTCATTTACGATGACCCTGACCGACTGGCTCTAGCGGAATCTAAAATCCGCGCCCTCCGCCAGGGGGAGTGCTTGGCAGAAGACTATTGTTCGGAATTTCGCCGCTGGGCTGTAGACACACAGTGGAATGACCCAGCACTGCGGAGCCAGTTTATTCATGGGGTATCAGGGAGGGTGAAACAAGCCCTCCTGATGTATGAGACTCCGGCATCATTGGAGTCTGCCATGAGTTTGGTGATACGTATTGATCGCCGTTTTCGTCAGGGGGCACAGGAGACGCTACCTCTGGGGGAAAACAGAGGTGCAGGTGTGGTTGAAGTAGATGAGTCCCCTGAACCTATGCAGATTGCTGGCGTGGCACAGGTTCAGCCTCGCGCTCCGGGAGTCCGGAAGTCCGGAGCATGTTTCTACTGTGGTAAAGGAGGTCATTATGTTAACGTTTGCCCGGTACTACCTAAGAGGGTCACACCGGCGGAAAACTGTTAAGCTCAGAGGGTATGGAGGAGACCCAACTGAGCGTATGCATATCCTCCATGATGGTATCTCAATGTATGCTCCCTGCCAAGGTTATTGTCGCCGGCAGAGAGCTACCTATATCAGTGTTTGTGGATAGCGGTTCCGCCACCAATCTCATAGATGAGGAGTTTGCACACACCGCCGGGTTTAAGATTGAAAAACTTCCTCACCCCATACAGGTGGTGACCATTAATGCTGTTCCCCTCCCTCAAGGGGAGATTACTGTGTTTGTGGCAGAGGTGAAACTCCACATTGGGGTCCTACATTCTGAGTCGGTTACATGTAGCGTCCTCCGTAATCTCCCAGCTCAAATGGTCCTGGGTTTTCCATGGCTGTCCAGGCACAACCCGGTAATTGATTGGAAAACTCAGGACATAGTACAATGGAGTGGTTTCTGCCAAGACAATTGCTTGGCCACATGTGTGTCCGCCGTGACGCCCAGCCTGCCGGAGGCTTTGCAGGATTTCGCGGATGTATTCTCTGAGAAGGGTTGCTCAGAACTGCCTCCACATAGAGCCTATGACTGTGCTATTAGGTTAAAACCCGGGGCCAAATTACCTAAGGCCAGGATGTTTAATATTTCTGGTCCTGAGAGACAAGCTCTGAAAGACTACATCGCGGAGAGTCTGAGCAAAGGTCACATCCGGTCTTCGTCCTCGCCTGTAGCCGCGGGGTTTTCTTCATTAAGAAGAAAGATGGGGGGTTACGCCCGTGTCTGGATTTCCGAGAGTTAAACCAGATTACTATCCGTGATCCCTACCCAATGCCGTTGATCCCGGATTTGTTCAACCAGGTAGCGGGGGCAAAATGGTTTTCCAAGCTGGACCTCAGGGGGGCGTATAACCTCATAAGGGTCCGTCAGGGGGATGAGTGGAAGACGGCGTTTAACACTCCTGAGGGTCATTTTGAGAATCTGGTTATGCCGTTTGGGTTGACCACCGCGCCTGCCGTTTTCCAACATTTTATTAATGACGTATTTGCTCATGTCCTGGGGAAATTTGTGATTGTATACCTGGATGATATCCTCATTTATTCTAGCGATCGGGACACTCATTTAGAGCATGTCAGGCAGGTGTTACAGTTGCTCCGGGAGAACCAGCTCTATGCTAAGCTGGAAAAATGTTTATTTTTTGTCCAGGAGTTGCCCTTTTTGGGATATATTGTGTCTGCAGCTGGTTTTAAAATGGACACCGCTAAGGTGCAAGCGGTGTTGCAATGGGAGAGGCCGGAGAGTCTGAAAGCACTCCAGCGGTTCCTTGGGTTTGCGAATTATTATAGGAAATTTATAAAACACTTTTCGACTGTCGCCAAACCGCTCACGGACATGACAAAAAAGGGTGCCGATCTGGCGAACTGGCCTGAGGTGGCTATACGTGCATTTGAGCGTCTGAAGAATAGTTTTGCTTCAGCCCCCATTCTGGTGCAACCAGACGTGTCTAAACCTTTTGTGGTAGAGGTTGATGCGTCGGAGGTGGGAGTGGGGGCAGTACTGTCTCAAGGCTCGTCCTTGAGCGAGATGCATCCATGCGCCTACTTCTCCAAGAAGTTGTCGCCGGCCGAACGGAATTATGATATCGGCAACAGGGAGTTGTTGGCCATCAAACTGGCTTTTGAGGAATGGCGACACTTCTTGGAGGGGGCGGCTCACCAGGTCACAGTTATCACCGACCATAAGAATCTGCTCTACCTGGAGTCGGCCAAGCGTCTGTCTCCTAGGCAGGCTCGCTGGGCATTGTTTTTTACTCGTTTCAATTTTCTTGTGACGTACCGTCCCGGGGCTAAAAACACCAAGGCGGATGCTTTGTCTAGGTGTTTTCCGGGGGGAGAACCTCGGGAAGAGCCGGTACCCATCCTCCAGAAAGGGGTAGTGGTCCCGGCTCTCACGACTGAGGTAGAGGCGGAGATTGCCGAGGCCCAAGAGGAGGTACCACCAGGACTTCCCGCCAACAAATCATTTGTACCCCTGCATCTTCGGCCTAAGGTGTTGAAGGAACACCACGATTCGGTACTGGCTGGTCACCCAGGGGTGAAGGGCACCTTAGAGCTGGTATCGCGTCGTTTCTGGTGGCCCAAAATCCGGCAGGACGTGGTCTCGTACGTGGCAGCTTGCATCACGTGCGCTAGGGCTAAGTCACCCCGAACCCGTCCTGCTGGCACGCTACAGCCTCTGGGGGTACCCAATAGGCCATGGACAGAAATCTCCATGGATTTTATCACTGACTTGCCAGCCTCGGCAGGGAACACGGTCATCCTGGTGGTGGTTGACCGTTTTTCAAAGATGGCGCATTTTGTGGCGTTGTCCTCTTTGCCCAATGCTAAGACGTTGGCTCAGGTATTTGTGAAGGAGGTGGTCAGACTCCACGGAGTACCGTCTGACATAGTATCTGATAGGGGTACGCAATTTGTGGCGAGGTTTTGGAAAGCTTTTTGCTCAAGGTTGGGGATCAAGTTGTCACATTCATCGGCGTTTCATCCACAGTCTAATGGACAAACTGAGCGCATGAACCAAAATCTAGAACAGTATTTACGATGCTTTGTGTCCGACAACCAGGAGGAGTGGTCTACTTTCCTTCCTCTGGCTGAATTCGCATTAAATAATCACCGCCAAGAGTCATCAGGAGAGTCTCCATTCTTTTGTGTGTACGGTCAACATCCTCAGTTTTGTACCTTACGTCAGGGTGACTCCGGGGGTGTCCCGGAGGAGGATCAGCTAGGAGCCCAATTGTCATCAGTCTGGAGGCGGGTGAAACAGCGTTTGTTGAGCATGAGTGCCAGGTACAAACGGGTGGCTGACAGTAGACGCGTGCCAGGTCCGGACCTGTGTGTGGGTGAATGGGTGTGGTTAGCTACGAAGAACATAAAACTCAAAATCCCTTCTTTAAAACTGGGTCCAAGGTTTATTGGGCCTTTTAGGATTTCTGCCATCATTAACCCAGTAGCTTATCGGTTGGAACTTCCCGCGGAGTACAAGATACACAACGTGTTTCACAGGGCTTTATTGAAAAAGGTGGTAGGCTTGGTGGACACGACGCCGATGCCACCTCCAGTCATGGTGGATGGCGAGTTAGAGTTCGAGGTCGCCAAGGTAGTGGACTCTCGAGTAGTACGCCGTACTCTTCAGTATTTGGTGCACTGGCGGGGGTATGGTCCAGAGGAGAGGTCTTGGGTACCAGCCTCGGACATACATGCGGATCGGCTGGTCAGTTCTTTTCACCGTCGTCATCCGGACAAGCCGGGTCCTATGAGTCTTGAGGGCCCTGGGGTCCCTCGTAGAAGACGGGGTACTGTCATGTCGGACGCTGTTCACACCACAGCATCCGGCAGGCAGAGGTAGTTCCACCTCCAGCCACTATAGCCTCAGTGGCGCCGGCCTGATCTTCAGGCTCTCGGGGGTTAATCCTGCTGGAGACCAGGTTGGATGGTTAGTCACGCCCACGGTCTTTAAATAGTCATGCTGGCCTATGGGCGTCGCCGATTATAGCTTGTGTTTCATACCAAGTGGTTCCGGTCTGGAGTGGAGGTGTTCAAGAGAGAGAGATTCATATCTGGTGTCGTATGATCCGTCGTTATCCTTTCTCCTTCCCATATTTGTGTTTAGTTGTGCCCTGTTCACATTACTGTTTATTCCTGTGTGTGTGCGGCGCAGTGCAGTTTAAGTTCTCCCTGTCTGTCATTATTTGTGTGGGAGCTTTGGTGGTGACTTCTCACTGGGTGGAGGGTGGAGGGTTAAGTGCAGGGCTGAGCAGGAGATAAGGAAAGGTCGGAGGCTCAGGCATTTGCACCTTCAGCAAAAACCCTGGGTTGAGGGTCAGACAGGGTTTCCCCTAGTAAAGGGACACCACAGGGGCCCCGGGTATTTCAGCCTTAGTTGAACTAAGCCCCCGTGACATGTTCCCCCTTTCCCCGGCCCTCTTTGCCCTACAATACATATAAGATCTTCCTCTGGCATTAGGGGTATAGATATAGCGGGTCGGGTAGATACCATAGGTTTATATGCTGACGACAAGGTGATATTTATGGATGAAGTGGAGGAGACTCTGCCGCAAGTAATTGCCACCATAGACAGGTTCAGTAAATATTCAGGTTTATATATAAATTGGGAGAAGTCTGCCCTGTTACCCCTTTCCTCTCTCCTCGCTGTCTATTGTATCTAGTTTTAAATATTTGGGTATCTACATATCTCCTAATAGTGCGCTTGACTCACAAGTTAATATCCACCCACTGCTGGAACTAGTTAAAGTTACATTTGCAACTTGGAGCAAACTTCCGCTGTCTGTAGCCGGACACATTAACCTGATTAAAATGATATTACTCCCTAAGCTTAGCTACTCCCTTCAGCACAGTGCTGTAATGGTACCCTGTTGTGAACTCCCTTGCTCGGATTTCTGAGCTGAAGCTCCCTCTGCTCCCTCTGGTGGTTACTGAGAGTAGTGGAGCTGGCCAGGTGGATGGAGGTTCTCCACCTGACGATGATAATTGGGAATCTGGGATTGCTGGCTGGGAGCATATAATGGAGCTGGCTAGTCTTGAAGGTTGCTGGTGATTTTTTCCTATGTGTGCATTTGCAGCTCTTTTGTCCCCTGCCTGACCTGAATGTTCAGCCAAGTGATTCTTTTACTAATCCTTTGCATCTAATCTGCTTGTGTCTTTTTTCGCTTTGCTGCTAGGGTTCAGTGTGCTCCCTGCAGGGGGCAGCGCTGGGCCCTGCTTCATATGTTGCAGCTTGTTCACTTCCCTGCTATGTTAGTATCTTTTTGCTTGCTGCCAGTTTATACCAGAGTGCTGATCTAGCAGGGGTGAGATAATGTGATATCAGATTTTTTTGTATATCAGTAGTGTTGGACTTTTTCAGGGTTTTGTGCGTGATTACAGATAGTATCTTTTCTGTCCTGTCCTGTCAAGATAGTTTGGGCCCCGCCGTTTGCTCAGTCTGTTCTCTGCCTGTGTTTGTGTCCCATCTTGTCTCACCGACAATATATGTTTGGGGCTATCTATTCCTTTGCTCCGGGGCAGTTTAGATTTCATCTTTCTGTCTTTAGGCTTAGTTAGTCCTCCTGCTGTGACAAAGCGTCTAGGGCATCGTAGGTACACTCCACAGCTACTGCTAGTTGTGCGGATAGGATTAGGGGTCTGCAATCCGCTTAGTTACCAACCTCTCTGGTCTTCTGGTGGCTCAGCCTGTTCCTGCCATCCTCCTCAGTGACCCATTCATAACAGTACCCAAATCCTTCTTTGTGAATCTCAATTCCCATATCACGTCTTTTATATGGGGGGAAAACTAGACCCAAACTTAAATTGTCCACCCTACAAAGACCTAAAAAGAGAGGTGGGGTGGCGTTACCATATTTTTTTCTTGTACTATTTGGCTGGGCAGGCTAAAGCCCTAAGTAAAAGGATGCCGGGTAATTACCTCCCCAATTCTGAAAATCACCTGCTTCATGCTGCATGAACTGATTGCCCACTGGGTTTCCTTGAGTTGGAGAGGACTGATGTCCCTCGTCTACTACCCTTGCTCCAACTGGCGCGATTAGCATGGAGGCAAATTAAGAAAGTGATTGGCTTTAAAGATATTATAGCTGAAGTGCCCCTGTGGAATACTGATTATTTCCCTGAATTCCTAAATCACCCATCCACTGACTTTTGGATTCAACATAACGTCTCCTCAATGGGGGACTTGTGTGACCAGGGGACCTTAATGTCTTTTGAGCAATTACAGGTTGTGCATGATATCCCAAGATCCCAATTTTTCCGTTATTTACAGCTGAGATCGGCTCTTCAATCACACATGAGATGTAGGGGTGTGGGCTGTGCTATTTCATCTCTACCTTTGATATGAATCCTGGGAATCCCCAGGGTCTTATCTCCTCTTTATATACGAACATGCCGTCAGTGGGAGCAGAATCTGCTATAAGCTCTATTAAAGAGAAGTGGGAGAGACTCATCCCTAATACGCAGGGAGAGGAGTGGGAAGAGATCCTGGAGTCTCCGGAGTATCACCATCTATTAATAACAGAATGATACAGTTATATATAGTAAATCAATCATACTTGACTCTGACACGACTTTTTAGAAGGGGTCGATTTCAATCATCAGAATGTCCGCGATGTCACTCACCAGATGCGGATTTTATTCACATGATATGGCAGTGTCCCACTATTCTACATTACTGGAAGGAGGTGACCACACTACTGACATCCCTGGTGCAGGACCCGGTCCCTCTTGAGCCACTGGTCTGCTTGTTTGGGGTGAGGAGATTTGGGGTCACTATATCAGGATCTTTCTGCGCGAGACGCTGTTTATGGCACGGAAGGTATTGGCACTACGGTGGATGGGAAATTCATGTCCCTCCCTTAGAATTTGGATTGATTTGGTCAATTCGATTATTCCATACGAGCGCACATTATATCAAAATAGGGGAAATTTGAAAAGATTTGGGAGAGGTGGAATGCCTCTCATCTTACCCTGCAAGGCTGAGACATCACATGTGAGATAATAGGATATAGGAAGCCAGGCTGCGAGATAGTAACTACCAGTTCATATAGTTTAGGAATTTATAATTAGACTTTATTATCCGAGTAACATGATAAAGGCTTGTGAGATTTGATTGCTATACACGCTTCACAATGTATAGCCAGCTGTTCTTTGCGTATGCTTGGAGGGTTATGTGCATATTGCCTTGTATGTCAATAAGAGTGGGCAATTTGTCTGTTTTGTATTTCACAATGGATGGAAACATGTCTGCTCTACATAATGCTTACTATCCTAAGCCAATAGGTATGCTACACATTTTCTTTTTTTCTTGTTCTGAGGTTCAATAAACGAATTAAAAAAATAAATTGGTGGTGTCAGCATCATGGTTTGGGCCTGCTTTTCTTCAGCAGGGACAGGGAAGATGATTAAAATTGATGGGAAGATGGATGGAGCCAAATACAGGATCATTCTTGAAGAAAACCTATTGGGAGTCTGCAAAAGACCTGAGACTGGGACGGAGATTTGTCTTCCAACAAGACAATGATCCCAAATATAAAGCAAAATCTACAATGGAATGGTTCACAGATAAACGTATCCAGGTGTTAGAATGGCCAAGTCACAGTCCAGACCTGAATCCAATCGAGAATCTGTGGAAAGAGCTGAAAACTGCTGTTCACAAACGATCTCCATCCAACCTCACTGAGCGCGAGCTGTTTGCCAAGGAAGAATGGGCAAGAATTTCAGTCTCTCCATGTACAAAACTGATAGAGACCTACCCCAAGCGACTGCAGCTGTAATCACAGGAAAAGGTGGCGCAACAAAGTATTAAGTTACAGGGGCCGAATAATATTGCACGCCCAGCTTTTCAGGTTTTGAATTTCCACAAAAATTTAAAATAACCAATAAATTTTGTTCAACTTCACAATTGTGTCCCACTTGTTGTTGATTCTTCACCAAAAATTTACATTTGGTATCTTTATGTTTGACGCATGATATGTGGGAAAAAAGTTGAAAAGTCCCAGGGGGCCGAATACTTTTGCAAGGCACTGTAAATGCCCCTTCAACAGCCTGAGAACACCAGACCCCAGCTGTCTGCTTTAGCAAGGCTGGTTGTCAAAAATGGGGGGAACTGTACACCATTTTTTTAAATTATTTAAATAATAAAATAAAACGCATGGGTTCCACTCTATTCTTAATAACGAGCCTTGCTAATGCTGACAGCAGAGGGTTGCAGCTTGCAGCTGTTAGTTTTGCCTGACTGGTTATCAAGCATAGAGGGGAAAACACAGAAATTTTTAAATGTATTTACTTATTTATAGCGCAGGCGGCGTATGATGAATACTCCCATCAGCCGCCGCCAGCTCTCAGCTGAATACAACTCAACATTGTCCCCTGCTAGCTCTGATCGCTGCTCCAGAAGGGGAGAATAATGAGCGCTGTCTTCAGCTCCCAGCACCCGGGGAACAGCACGAACATTACCGCTGATTTCCAGGCGACCGATACGTTTGGTACTGATGGGCACATGGTTGCCACACATATGCCACAACTATTACACAAACAGACACTGATATCTCCGGTACTGTTTTTTTTTTTTTGGTACCGGAAATATCAGGACATGTGAAAGAGCCCTAAAGGGGTACAACAAGCAAAATTTGGAAACAGAAACGAGGGCTGGCTTAGCCCCCTTCACACGGCAATGGTTTGTCTATTATCAGATACAAAGAGGAAAAGGACTTGTCAGGACCGGAGTTTGCGGTTGAATAACTTTATTAGTAAGTTTCATAAAACTAAAGAATGTTTTCCCCCTCCCCTTTAAGTGGTGGAACAGGCTGTAAATCCTTTTCTTCAGGTGTGACTTTGGTTTCACAGATATTGATGCATAAAGGACTGGATCAAGAATCAGGTTTCTCTGGTGTCATCACTGACTGATCCTGGAGTCATCCCCGTGCCTGGAGGAATCTTTCCAGGGGGGGCGGGGTACAGGTTTCTCATATCGTAAAATGCCCCCCCCCACGCCTCCCTATGTGTCCTCCATACACCTGCGCTGAGTATCTGATGCACCTTCCAGGCTGTACAGATGCAGATCACTCCCTCAGGCTGATCCCGTCCCGGACAACTTATCACGGTGACAGGAGACGGCTGCGATGCTCTATACAGAAGCTCACGTTTCGCCACTGTCTTCAGGGGATGTTCCCACAACATGTTTTTTGTTTCTTGCTGCTGCAGGAATTTATTTTGTCAGTCGATCACCATATTTATTACATCCATGTGCCATTTTTGGGGGTTTTACTGAAAGCAAAGAAAAAAAGGTTTTGCATATCACAAACTTTGAACGGTTAAGGCATTAGTAAATACTTATTAAGCCATAAAATATTAAATATATAAGACATTAGACAGTGGAAAGAGCAATGAATGCTGGGAAGTGAAGAGAAAGAAAGTTCTAGTACATATAGTGCTGGCAGAACACTGATCAAGGGGAAGATATAGACGAAAGAGCATTGTATGCTGTGAAGTGAGGGAAAGAGCATTCCAGCACCTACAGTATCGGCACATGCTGAGCAAGAAGAACTGCCCTTTTGATGGTTAGTTATAGAGGAAAGAGAAATGTATGTTGGGAAGTGAAGGAACACAAGTCCCAGCACCTATAGTGCTGGAAGAATGTTGATAACGAGGAACAGGCTTTTTGATGATAACTTATAGAGGAAATAGCAATATATGCTTGGAAGTGATGGGAAAGACGTTCCAACACCTACAATACTGGCAGAATGTTAATCTAGAGGAACCACCACCTTGATAGAACATTACAAAGCATGAGAGCCAGGACACTTCCTGGACATATTATGCTGGTAGTTGCACCAAAAGCAGTGTTACCTTGTGGTTGGTGAGGACACATCTTATGACTGTATACACTTTAACAGACATGAGCGGACGAGTAGGCAAAGACCTGTCCCCACTACGTGTTACAGGATGGATCCTGACTGGCTCTGACAGATGGGGTTTCCTTTTTCAACCTCTTTAAATGCCAAAGTCACTACTGGCTGCAGCATCTAAGGGGTTAAACAGGAGTGATTGGAGCCAGCTCAGTTCCTGACCATTGCAGTGGAAGCGCTGCGGCCAATCACTGCCAGGCTTTCTGGGTGACGACATGCTGCTTGATCACCATACTGTAAATGACGCAGTGAGGCACCAGGGCCTCGTTCAGACACCCATTGTGTGTTTTTAGAGGAATAGCTTCAGATTTCCACCTTTAATGTCGCCAGTAATCTGCATAAATCTGTTAAAAAAATAAACAGAAACCTTTTCGGTTGGAAAAAGAAAAAGAAACAACTAAAATGTTGAGGTTGCATAAATCTGCACACCCTCACACTACTGTTGCAGTCCCCTGTGATTTTCTAGAAGCACTCAGTCTTTCTGGGTCTATCGGCGCGACACATCTAGAATTGCCGATCTTTGCCCGCTTCTCCTTACAGCACCTCCACATCTGTCAGATTGCGGGGGGCATCTCCTGTGTACAGCGCCTTCTTCAGGTCACCCATAGACTGTCACTTGGATTCAGGTCTGGGCTACTCCAAAAGCTTGACCGTCCTCTGGTGAAGCCATTCTTTTGCTGATTTGCAGGTCACTTAGGGTCGTTTTAGTGCTGACAGGTGAAATTCCTCTTCCTTTAGCTTTTTAGCAGAATCCTGAAGGTTTTCTGGCAAAACTGATTGATATTTGGAACTGTTTATAACTCACTCTACATTGACTCAAGCCCCAGTTCCAGCTGCTGCAAAACAGCCCCAAAACACAATGCTGCCTCCACCATGCCTCACTGTGGGTATGGTGTTCTTTTGATGCTGTGCATTGTTGGCTTTACACCTTTTAGGATTATGGGCAAAAAGTTCATCCTTGGTCTTATCAGCATATCAGGTTCCCCACACGCTTTTGGAAGACTTGATGTAGGTTTTGGCAAAACAAAGCCAAGTTTGGATGCTTTTCTTTGTAAGAAAATGCTTCTGTCTTGCCATCTGACCCCACAGGTCAGATATATGAAGGATACAGGAGATTGTTGTCACATGCAGGACACAACCAACATGTGCTAGAAATTCCTGCAGCTCCTTTAATGTTGCTGTCGGTCTCTTGTCAGCCTCCCGGACCAATATTCTTCTTGTCATTTTATCAATTTTTGTGGTCCGTCCAGTTCTAGATAATGTCATTGTTGTGCCAAATTTAAGCCACTTCTTCACAATATTCCGTGGTAGATCTGATGCCTTGAAAAAGTTTTTGTCCCCTTCTCCTGACTGATAACTTTCAGCCTTGAGACCCTTTGCTGTGTTGTCAGCTGTTTAAGGACCAGAAAACATCAGGAAAATCCTCCTAGAACAGCGAAACTTTCCCGGCATTAATCAGAATCTCTGTAAATGACGGCGGCCGAGCGCTGACTACTATGTAACATGGGGGGCAATGTGATTGGCCAATTCTGAACACAACACATCCCCAATTATCAGAGGGTGTTCACACTTATGCAACCACATTATTTTACTTTTGTTATTTTTATTTTATCCCTCAAAATGATTTCAGTTTGTTTCTTAATGGATTTGTATAGATTATGGGCGACAATGAAGGGAGAAAGTTGTTTTGTTTTTTTTAATTGATTCTTATTGGTAGGATTTTTTTCTTTTTTTTACATGTCAAAACCTTTTTGTGTAGCAGGGGGGGTGTAGACTTTTTATAGCCATTATAAGTAGTGATCAAAAAAATCACAGTCATAAAAAAATGTTTTGGGGGGTTTAAAAAATATCCAAGTAACAGAAACAAGAAGAAACGCAACTTTGTAAAAAAAAAATAAGGTTTAATATTTGAGAATAAAAATAAAAAGTATGTCGGCCTTCCTGAGCATAGTCAGAGCCATGAGAGCGGCCTCAGGCCTCGTCCACACTGTGCGTCACATGTGACTGATACTGCTGGATATTCGGTTCTCGCCTCAAGGAACAAGGAAACGATGATCCGTCTCACCCTGAGCAGCCGGGAACGTTCCCGCGTCCTGTCATTCCCACTGCAATTATGTAATGAGACGCCAGACAGAAACAGGAGGTGCGAGGTGAGGATCACTGCTGGAAATATCAGGGTGCACGGCCGCAGCCCGGAGGAGCAGATACCAGGTGTACCACCGACCACCAGGGGGCATATGCCAGGTGTACCACCGACCACCAGGGAGCATACAGGTGTACCACCGACCACCAGGGGGCATATGCCAGGTGTACCACCGACCACCAGGGAGCATACAGGTGTACCACCGACCACCAGGGGGCATACAGGTGTACCACCGACCACCAGGGGGCATATGCCAGCTGTACCACCGATCACCAGGGGGCAAATACCAGCTGTACCACCGACCACCAGGGAGCATACAGGTGTACCACCGACCACCAGGGGGCAGATACCAGGTGTACCACCGACCACCAGGGGGCATAAGCCAGCTGTACCACCGACCACCAGGGGGCAAATACCAGCTGTACCACCGACCACCAGGGAGCATATACCAGGTGTACCACCGACCACCAGGGGGCATATGCCAGCTGTACCACCGATCACCAGGGGGCATATGCCAGCTGTACCACCGACCACCAGGGAGCATATACCAGGTGTACCACCGACCACCAGGGGGCATATGCCAGCTGTACCACCGATCACCAGGGGGCATATGCCAGCTGTACCACCGACCACCAGGGAGCATATACCAGGTGTACCACCGACCACCAGGGAGCATACAGGTGTACCACCGACCACCAGGGGGCATATGCCAGGTGTACCACCGACCACCAGGGGGCATATGCCAGCTGAACCACCGACCACCAGGGAGCATATACCAGGTGTACCACCGACCACCAGGGAGCATACAGGTGTACCACCGACCACCAGGGGGCATATGCCAGGTGTACCACCGATCACCAGGGGGTATATGCCAGCTGTACCACCGACCACCAGGGAGCATATACCAGGTGTACCACCAACCACCAGGGGGCAGATACCAGGTGTACCACCGACCACCAGGGGGCAAATACCAGCTGTACCACCGACCACCAGGTGGCAGATACCAGGTGTACCACTGACCACCAGGTGGAAGATACCAGGTGTACCACTGACCACCAGGGGGCATATACCAGGTGTACCACCGACCACCAGGGGCCATATACCAGGTGTACCACCGACCACCAGGGGGTATATACCAGGTGTACCACCGACCACCAGGGGGTATATACCAGCTGTACCACCGACCACCAGGGAGAAGATACCAGGTGTACCACCGACCACCAGGGAGAAGATACCAGGTGTACCACCGACCACTAGGGGGCATATACCAGGTGTACCACTGACCACCAGGGGGCAGATACCAGGTGTACCGCCGACCACCAGGGGGCAGATACCAGGTGTACCTCCGACTACCAGGGGGCAGATACCAGGTGTACCACCGACCACCAGGGAGCATATGTCAGGTGTACCACCGACCACCAGGGGGCAGATACCAGGTGTACCGCCAACCACCAGGGGGCAGATGTAAGACATTTTGGAATAGTTGTCCAGCATGTAATAAGCGCATAGGGCTAGCTGTGAATGGTCCCCTCTTCCAGAAGTCCTCAGTCACTGACAGCTAGCAGCGCTCCTGACCGTCACTGACAGCTAGCAGCGCTCCTGACCGTCACTGACTGCTAGCAGCGCTCCTGACCGTCAATGACAGCTAGCAGCGCTCCTGACCGTCACTGACAGCTAGCAGCGCTCCTGACCGTCACTGACAGCTAGCAGCGCTCCTGACAGTCACAGACTGCTAGCAGCGCTCCTGACCGTCAATGACAGCTAGCAGCGCTCCTGACCGTCACTGACAGCTAGCAGCGCTCCTGATCGTCCCTGACAGCTAGCAGCGCTCCTGACCGTCACTGACAGCTAGCAGCGCTCCTGACCGTCACTGACAGCTAGCAGCGCTCCTGATCGTCACTGACAGCTAGCAGTGCTCCTGATCGTCCCTGACAGCTAGCAGCGCTCCTGACCGTCAATGACAGCTAGCAGCGCTCCTGATCGTCCCTGACAGCTAGCAGCGTCCCTGACTGCTAGCAGCGCTCCTGACCGTCCCTGACTGCTAGCAGCGCTCCTGACCGTCCTGTCACAGATGGACTCACACTGAACGCTGCAGCGTCGGGGATTTTTATTTCCAGGAACACTGCAGGTGCGCAGCTGAACACTAGAGGGCGCCGTCAGCTGAGAAGACGCTGCACCCCGCGGCCCGGCCTGTCACCATGGCAACACATGTTTGTGCCTCTGCAGAGGGCGGCGGCCATTTTAACTTTTCACAAACTGCCGAACAAAGTCGTCGATAGTAAGCGCGTCTGCGACCACCCGGACCCGTCTGTATCGCCGCATGTCGCCGATAATAGAAAAAAGAGAGTAAAGTAACCTGAGAGGCGAGTCACGTGACGGAAGGTAAATAGGAGTGACGTCACCCGGGGGCGGGGCCGTGCGTCACGGGGTCGGGCGGGCGGCGCAGCCTCTCACGCAGCGGACGGACGGCTCCATTCTCCTGCGCAGGAGTCAGGACAAAGCTGCGGCTCCCGGGAGGAGGAGAAGCGGAGGACGGGGCTGCGGCGGCCACAGGTGGGTCCGGGGACGGGCCCTGAGGCCGCCATGTCTGTGAGGAAAGAGAGTGGGGATGCCCGTATGTTACATGGATGTGGGGGCTCGGGAGACCCCGTGGGGGAGGGGCGGGTCCTGGGAAGACACTTCTGCAGCTTCTTGGATCCGTTCTTCACCAGTCAGGAGCTCTCTGCTGTCAGTGACTGGAGCCGGGGTCCTGCGCTCACAGCTGCGGGGTCGTTACAGTTGTATCCACTGCAGACAGATACATTGTACAAACTACTATTGTACTGGGTGCGGGTGTCACAGAGCCTCAGCTGTGAGGTGCGGGTGTCACAGAGCCTCAGCTGTGAGGTGCAGGTGTCACAGAGCCTCGGCGGTGAGGTGCGGGTGTCACAGAGCCTCAGCTGTGAGGTGCGGGTGTCACAGAGCCTCAGCTGTGAGGTGCGGGTGTCACAGAGCCTCGGCGGTGAGGTGCGGGTGTCACAGAGCCTCAGCTGTGAGGTGCGGGTGTCCTCAAAGCCTCGGCGGTGAGGTGCGGGTGTCACAGAGCCTCAGCTGTGAGGTGCGGGTGTCCTCAGAGCCTCGGCGGTGAGGTGCGGGTGTCACAGAGCCTCAGCTGTGAGGTGCGGGTGTCCTCAAAGCCTCGGCGGTGAGGTGCGGGTGTCACAGAGCCTCAGCTGTGAGGTGCGGGTGTCACAGAGCCTCGGCTGTGAGGTGCGGGTGTCACAGAGCCTCAGCTGTGAGGTGCAGGTGTCACAGAGCCTCAGCTGTGAGGTGCGGGTGTCACAGAGCCTCAGCTGTGAGGTGCGGGTGTCACAGAGCCTCAGCTGTGAGGTGCGGGTGTCCTCAAAGCCTCGGCGGTGAGGTGCGGGTGTCACAGAGCCTCAGCTGTGAGGTGCGGGTGTCACAGAGCCTCAGCTGTGAGGTGCAGGTGTCACAGAGGTGCGGGTGTCACAGAGCCTCAGCTGTGAGGTGCAGGTGTCACAGAGCCTCGGCGGTGAGGTGCGGGTGTCAGAGAGCCTCGGCTGTGAGGTGCGGGTGTCAGAGAGCCTCAGCTGTGAGGTGCGGGTGTCACGGAGCCTCAGCTGTGAGGTGCGGGTGTCACAGAGCCTCGGCGGTGAGGTGCGGGTGTCCACAGAGCCTCGGCGGTGAGGTGCGGGTGTCCACAGAGCCTCGGCGGTGAGGTGCGGGTGTCCACAGAGCCTCGGCGGTGAGGTGCGGGTGTCCTCGGAGCCTCGGCGGTGAGGTGCGGGTGTCCTCAGAGCCTCGGCGGTGAGGTGCGGGTGTCCTCAGAGCCTCGGCGGTGAGGTGCGGGTGTCCTCAGAGCCTCGGCGGTGAGGTGCGGGTGTCCTCAGAGCCTCGGCGGTGAGGTGCGGGTGTCCTCAGAGCCTCGGCGGTGAGGTGCGGGTGTCCTCAGAGCCTCGGCGGTGAGGTGCGGGTGTCCTCAGAGCCTCGGCGGTGAGGTATGGGGGAGGGGTGCTGGGGTCCCGGTCCGTCAGGGGCAGATGTTGCTCTGAGCCGGGGCGTTAGTGTGTGACCGGTTGGGTCGGAGGAGACGTCCACAACTAGGAGGGACCCCGACCTATTCTGCGATTACACCATTTGGAACCCCTCAGACTGTCAGAACAGGGGCTGCTTGAGACAGGCGGCGCTGTGCCCACCGTCCCATCAGTGGCGAGCCTCCGCTATCTGTCCCTCGATCTAGCGCTGGTCAGCGGAGACTCCGTTAATCCTGCGGCTTTTATCTACACTGATAACTTCTTATACCTGGAACACCCCTTAAGGGCCCCTTTAAGAGCGAGGTGGGGGGGGGTCTGCATCACCGATATATAGGCGCTTGATGAGTTGCATCATTTTAGCAGAACGTGTGACTTTTTTTGCTATAAAAAGTTGGTTAAAAAAAAGTTTGTTTTTCTTCTCTCCCCCCCCCCCCCCCCCCATAAAATTCAGTAACCCAGCTCTCCCATTTTTATAAGAACTTGCCAAAAACAAAGTTGACGAGTACCACAAGAACGGCCCTCGGTGTGATCGGTCGCAGCGGTGAACACGCACTGATAGAATGGCGGGCGCGGATTAATTGTGCAGGAATTCTGCAATCGTTATTATGGATTGTGATTTATTTTCCCGTGTTCACGCTACCCTTGTGACTTCCATCAAGCAATGCCGGATCTGTTGCATGACTGACCCCCGTTTTTGCGGGATGGGTAGCGTACCCTGCTCCACTCTTCCTCTTTGATGTGATGATATCTGCAATGGATGATCTTGACGGAGCCTCTGATGGTGACGATGTTCATAAATACGGTTTCTCGTGGGAGCGCTCTATGGCGGCACAGTCATTAGTGCTGATGTATAGGGGCTCAATGTGCTGCTTTGTGGGGGTCCGTGCATGCAGTTGTGCCATGTATGGGGATATAATGGCCAAAATTAATGGGATATTCAGTAAGTTCTAATACAGCTCTGCTCGTATACTGCGCCACTGATCTGCCATTGCAAATCACTCCTAAAGGATCTGTGATCACTGGGGGTGTTATCGAATTGGATTGTTCATCTCACTTCTATGTCATACTGCATGGTGATATGATCAGACATGACCTGGATGGATCAGAGGCGGCAGGTTGATGGTCTCACCGACATTTGTAAGGGTTGGCACCCAAACATGAATGTCTACCAGACCCTCGGGTGCCAAATTCCTAACATACTTTACGTATCAATCATTTTCAAGAGCTCTGCTTTCCATCAGTGAATGGAAATGTGTATAGAACTAATCAGGATCCACAACTTTTAACTCAAGCAGTAAAAATAGACCAGGGGAAGCCATAAAGGTGAGGACTCTCATCATCCCCAGTGATCTGTTATCAGGGGCAGGGCTGGTATGATGATGGGGGTGACGCACTCATTTATACCTTTTCTTCTCCGCAGGTCCTGAATGATCACAGTCCCATCATCACTTCTCCATAGCTGACGTTGGTTGTGGCTTCTATAAATGCGTTACGGGGCCAAGATGATGCCGGTGAGTACATGGAGGGGGGGGGGGGGGGGCGGTACGGATGCGGCGGTGGGGAGATGCGATGATCTCTGTATATATGATTATGGGTCGTTCTGTCCAGTGACCCCTGAGGGGAAGCCACGGTCAGCCACGCTGCGTTCTCTCATTGTAGGGCCCCCCCATGACCTCTGCACCCCTATAAGATTAGTGTTTGAGCAGTACAAGTGTGTCTGTAGTATCAGGTGAGACCCCCGACCCCTTGTTCTGCTGTCACCCGGTGTCTGACTGTGTACTGTGTTATATCTGGTTCCAGGCTTTGTAATGTAAATGGTCTGGGAGTGTAAGGTGGGAATGTGAATGTTACTCTGTGCTACTGTAGAACTACAAATCCCAGCATGCATTGTCTTTTATTACTATGGCAGCTGCGGACTCGTCCCGTACGGCTCAGGAATTTCTCCAGATGTATATGGAGAGCAGAAGAGAGCGATTGCTATAAATCCATCATGGTGGGTGCGGTGAGGTTATCCGCAGGTTACATGGGGGGGAGGCGCAGTTCATGTGCTGGAGGAATAGGTAGATATTATCTGACAGATCTGGGGCTGAAAAATGTCAGCTGTTCGCTCTGTTGCGCCCACCTGCCCTGGAACACTTGGAGACCACCCACTGATGTGAATGATCACTGTGTAATGCTTCCTGTCACCTCTGGGGGGGAGTGCTCCTTGGAAATTGACCGCTTGTAAGGTATTGCTGATTGCTGGGGGGGTCAGCAATGAGACTCCCTGTGATCAGTTATTGTCAGGGACCCACTACTATCTGCAGCCGTCTGATGAAAGCCTGATGGCGACAGATCGCCGGACACGAAACTCGCATTGTTGTTTTTGAGCAGAAAATTTGCAATCGGCCGAGCGCCAAGATCATGTTGAAAAATGCAGTGCATTGTGGGAGAGTAAAGGTCACTCCGGCAGGGACTGATATAATGCCGCAGCGGAGATTACATGTTGTATATTGGTTATCTCCAACCTGTCCCTCGCTGCCATTTTTCAGAACTACAATTCCCAGCATGCCCTGGCAGCTGCGGGCTCTTGGCTTGCTGGGAGTTTGTTTCTCCACCGGTTGGAGATCATCTTCTGCAATTTTCTGATACTTTTTTTATTTTTCCGTGCCTCATACTTAAAAATTCTGCTTGCTGTCAGCGAAAGACGAATCTGTCCACTTTGCAATGTTTTGCATTTCGGTTCTTCCCCTCTAAGAACTCTGCTTGCTGTCAGTGAAAAGTCGCTCCTCTCCAGCTTCTGACTCTGCTCGTCACGTCCAGTAGAGTTGGACACGGTCTTGTCTGGTGTTCAGGCTCCGAATGCAAAGAAGACAGTTTTGTTCTTCAATGACAGCAAGCAGAGATTTTTTTTCTAAATTGTCGAATTGAAGAAGAAAGCTGATCAGAAAGCTGCAGAACTGTGGATTACTGTCAGATCAGTCCCAATACAGGGAGCCAAGATGTTACAGGTCACCCCTATTCTCTCGGGTGCACCGTAGATTCCCCCCCCCTATGTGTCACCTGTGTTTTATAATCAGGTGACATCACTGTTGTTCCTGTGTACAGGTGGGGGGGGGGACTGCGCCCATATAACCTGTTATCTCCCCTCAGAGGCTGCTCACCCCTGTGGGATAATTACAGTAAAGAGACGTCTCCTGTTCTCAGTCCGGTGATCAGTAAATTGCTGCATTGGATCAGCTGATTGTCAGTAGGAGGATCAGAGAAGAGTCACTGTGTAATGGAGCCAGTGACATTGTGTCCTGATCTCAGGAGAAGTGGGAACAACAGGGGTAACTGCACCTGTAACACCCATCATCCATGTCCTCTACTACTCCAGTCATTACAGGAGAAGTGACTGCAGCAGCAGAATAGTGAGTGCAGCTCTGGAGTATAATACAGGATGTAACTCAGGATCAGTAATGTATGTACACAGTGACGGCACCAGCAGAATAGTGAGTGCAGTTCTAGGGTATAATGTATAATACAGGATGTAACTCAGGATCAGTAATGTAATGTATGTACATAGTGGCTGCACCAGCAGAATAGTGAGTGCAGCTCTGGAGTATAATACAGGATGTAACTCAGGATCAGTAATCTAATGTATGTACACAGTGACTGCACCAGCAGAATAGTGAGTGCAGCTCTGGAGTATAATCATTCTCTATAAAGAACTGCCAGGCTGCTCAGGTCACCCCCACTGTCCAGACTTATAGAAACACACAGGCCATTAACACCCAGAAACTTCTGAAGAACTTGCAGTCTTCATTGGCCCCTATCTCCTCCCTCTCATGTCCTGATTCTGCATTGAAGCATTACAATGAAACACTTCAAACTGCCCTGGATGAATTTGCACCCCCTATAAATAGAACACCACAACGCAGACGGCGACAACCCTGGCACACGGTGCAAACACGTTTCCTGCAGCGGTGCTCCAGGTGCGCCGAACGTCTGTGGAGAAAATCCAATCTACACGAAGATTTCATCCATTTTAAGTTTGTGCTTAGAACATACAACACTGCCCTTCACCTCTCCAAACAAACCTATTTCAACACCCTCATCATCTCACTGTCCAATAACCCGAAACGTCTCTTTGACACTTTTCATTCTCTACTCAATCCAAGAGTACAGGCCCCAACCACTGAGCTCCGAGCTGACGATCTGGCCAATTACTTCAAAGAAAAAATTGACCAGATCCGACAGGAAATTATCTCCAAATCCCCTCATACCATGCACTGTCCTCCCTCCCCCACTGCATCTAACTCACTCTCTGATTTTGAACCAGTCACAGAAGAAGAAGTAAGCAGGCTCCTTGCATCTTCTCGCCCAACTACTTGCACCAGTGACCCATTTCCGTCACATCTCCTCCAGTCCCTTTCCCCTGCTGTCACCCCTCACCTAACTAAAATATTTAACCTCTCTCTCTCTTCTGGTATTTTTCCCTCCTCATTTAAGCATGCCATCATACATCCACTACTTAAAAAACCATCCCTCGACCAAAATTGTGCCGCTAACTATAGACCTGTCTCTAATCTTCCCTTCATCTCTAAACTCCTGGAACGCCTGGTCCACTCCCGTCTTATCCGCTATCTCTCAGAAAACTCTGTTCTCGACCCTCTCCAATCCGGTTTCCGCTCTTTACACTCCACTGAAACTGCCCTCACTAAAGTCTCTAATGATCTGCTAACAGCTAAATCAAATGGTCATTACTCCATGCTAATTCTCTTGGATCTCTCTGCAGCATTCGACACTGTGGATCATCAGCTCCTCCTCACTATGCTCCGTTCCATTGGCCTCAAGGACACCGTTCTCTCCTGGTTCTCCTCCTATCTCTCCGACCGCTCCTTTACTGTTTCTTTTGCCGGTTCCTCCTCCTCTCACCTTCCTCTTACTGTTGGGGTTCCTCAAGGATCGGTTCTAGGCCCCCTCCTCTTCTCCTTGTACACTGCCCCTATTGGTCAAACAATCAGTAGATTTGGTTTCCAGTACCATCTCTATGCTGATGACACCCAATTATACGCTTCTTCTGACATCACGCCAGCCTTTCTAGAAAACACTGGCGATTGTCTAAACGCTGTGTCTAATATCATGTCCTCACTATATCTGAAACTGAACCTATCAAAGACTGAACTCCTTGTGTTTCCTCCCGCTACTAATGTACCTACACCCGACATTGCCATTTCCGTCTGTGGTTCCACTATTACTCCCCAGCAACATGCCCGCTGTCTTGGGGTCATACTTGATTCCGAGCTTTCCTTTGCCCCCCACATTCGATCACTGGCTCGCTCTTGTCATCTGCACCTCAAAAACATTTCTAGAATTCGACCTTTTCTTACTTTTGACTCTGCAAAAACTCTTACTGTTTCTCTTATTCATTCTCATCTCGACTATTGTAACTCTCTTCTAATCGGTCTCCCTCTTACAAAACTCTCCCCTCTCCAATCTTTCTTGAATGCTGCAGCCAGGATCATATTCCTCACCAATCGTTACACCGATGCCTCTACCTTGTGCCAGTCATTACACTGGCTACCCATCCACTCCAGAATTCAGTATAAACTTATTACCCTCACCCACAAAGCCCTCCATGGCTCAGCACCACCCTACATCTCCTCCCTTGTTTCAGTATACCACCCTACCCGCGCCCTCCGTTCTGCTGATGACCTGAGGTTAGTATCCTCAATAGTCAGAACCTCCCACTCCCGTCTCCAAGACTTTACACGTGCCGCGCCAATTCTTTGGAATGCACTTCCCAGGTCAATACGATTAGTCCCCAGTCCCCACAATTTTAAGCGTGTCCTGAAAACGCATTTATTCAGACTGGCCTATCGCCTCAACACATTAACCTAACCTATCCCTGTGTGGCAGAGCCAAAAGTTTTACCATAACCAGGTTCCCAGCATCATGTTCCCACATGCTTTATGCATCCATTAGCCCTCTGTGTCTGTACTGTTACACACTTAACATTATGGCTGGTCCATACAATCAGGGCAACTGTTACCACCCACCTTTCGTGTCTACCTCTTTCCTCATAGACTGTAAGCTTGCGAGCAGGGCCCTCACTCCTCTTGGTATTTGTTATAATCTACTGTATGTGATTATTGTTATGCTGTAATGTCTATTGTCTGTACAAATCCCCTCTGAAATGTAAAGTGCTGCGGAATATGTCGGCGCTATAAAAATAAAATTTATTATTATTATTATTATAATACAGGATGTAACTCAGGATCAGTAATGTAATGTATGTACACAGTGACTGCACCAGCAGAATAGTGAGTGCAGCTCTGGAGTATAATACAGGATGTAACTCAGGATCAGTAATGTATGTACACAGTGACTGCACCAGCAGAATAGTGAGTGCAGCTCTGGAGGATAATACAGGATGTAACTCAGGATCAGTAATGTATGTACACAGTGACTGCACCAGCAAAATAGTGAGTGCAACTCTAGGGTATAATGTATAATACAGGATGTAACTCAGGATCAGTAATGTAATGTATGTACACAGTGACTGCACCAGCAGAATAGTGATTGCAGCTCTGGGGTATAATACAGGATGTAAGTCAGGATCAGTAATGTACGTACACAGAGGCTGCACCAGCAGAATAGTGAGTGCAGCTCTGGAGGATAATACAGGATGTAACTCAGGATCTGTAATATATGTATACAGTGACTCCACCAGCAGAATAGTGAGTGCAGCTCTGGGGTATAATACAGGATGTAACTCAGGATCAGTAATGTATATACAAAGTGACTGCACCAGCAGACTAGTGAGTGCAGCTCTGGAGTATAATACATGATGTAACTCAGGATCAGTCATGTAATGTATGTACACAGTGACTGCACCAGCAGAATAGTGAGTGCAGCTCTGGAGTATAATAAAGGATGTAACTCAGGATCAGTAATGTAATGTATGTACACAGTGACTGCACCAGCGAAATAGTGAGTGCAGCTCTGGAGTAAAATGCGGAATGGCTAATAATAATAATAATACATTTTATTTCTATAGCGCCGACATATTCCGCAGCACTTTACATTTCAGAGGGGACTTCAGATGGGAATAATGCATGTACACAGTGACTTTGCTTCTCTGCTTTATATGTATGTCACTTCTATATGAGGTGGCATGTGGAAGTGTGCCAGGGTTCCTTCCCTCCTCCATTGATACCAGGCCTCCAGTGGTGTGTGTCCTCTGTATGGTTTGTATCCAGTTCCATTAGGTAATCTTGTGTCTTTAGATGGCAGATAAGGGACTTTGTGTAGGGCTCCTATAGATTGTGGCTGGCCACTCTGTGCTGTCAGTGTTTGTGTAGTAGAGCTGTGTACATAGAATGAGCCCCTCTTATCTGTAGGAGGAGATGGGTCCTGACACTTTGGGATTTCTGTGTACACAAGTAATTGGACAGTGACTACCTGTGTTCTGTGGTGACCACCAGGGCTGGTGCAGAGCAGGTCAGGGGCCACCTCCATGTCCGGGCAGATAAGGGCAGGATGGGTTATAAACCTGACATAAACCAGAGGCCTGAGGAGGGTCCTGGATAGAAAGGGGGGATGGGGACACATCACACCACCTCCTCCATATCTGGCCTATTGGCTGAATGGTTTGTGTTTTCAAAGGGGAGAGAGGAGAAAGTTGCTGGTTGGGGGGAGCCGGTCGGACTCCCCTGACGGAGACTTGTCAACCGAATAACAAAAGTGTTGGGTGTCAAAATGCAAACTGTCTGACCCTTTTCTCCCCCAACAGATACTGAGGCCCCCATACATATTCGGATGACCTTTGATATGTATGGGGGCTTTTTATGCCGATCCTCACATTGTGCATTTCTTGGGAAGGGTTACAGGTGTCAATTCTTGTCTAGTGCTGGCCCCTTAAATGTCATTGATTTAAAGGGATATTCTCAAGGTTGAAGTACTGGTGGGGGGCCGCCAGCGATCCTGAGACCGGAGACGAGTCCCGGCTGAAGGGAGCACAAGGTGATCTTGTGCACTGCTGCGCCAGTCACTTCTGATGGGACCGCCCGAATCCTGCATTCAGCTGAATTATTATGCATTTATATAGCGCCATTTATTCCATGGCGCTTTACAAGTGAAAAGGGGAAATATAGACAAGTATAATAAACATGTGTAAGACAAGGGACACACAAGTACATCAGGAGAGGGGACCCTGCCCGCGAGGGCTCAGTCTACAGGGGTGGGTGAGGATACACTAGGAGAGGGTAGAGCAGGTCGTGCGGTGGTTCAGTAGACCGAGGATCATTGCAGGCTGTAGGCTTGTCGGAACAGGTTGGTCTTAAGGTCCTTTTTCCGTTGATGGTGAGAGTCTGATGTGTTGGGGTACAGAGTTCCAGAGTAGGGGGGAAGCACGGGAGAAGTCTTGTATGAGGTTGTGGGAAGAAGAGATAATGACCTTATGTCAATGAATAGAGCTCAAGTCCTCATGATCGGCCTTCGCCCCTGCCCCAGGTTATGGGATTGCGGGGGCCCCAGCGGTCAGGCCCAAAGGAAGTCATCCCCTATCGTATGGGTTGTGGTTGGTTCATGATGCAAAACAGGAGCCATGATCCAGTGTGCCCCCATTATATGTAGTTTGGGTTTGTAGGTCCCTGTTTCCATCCATTGTATGCTGAATAAAGAGCGGTGGCACCAGGTGGAGGCGTCGCAGCTGAACCCTGAAGCCCTGATGCTTCACCTCCCTGATAACTTGTTACAATGTATCAATCTGGATTCCAAACTTACCATTGTGGATACATCTGTAACAAGCCGTTGGCTATCGGAAGTATCCAGTCTCTGCTGGTTCTTACCACCTGGATGTCAACGTTAGTGATCACATTCACTGACAGCAAGCAGCAACAAGATCTGGGGGAAAAAAAAAACAAAGGCCCTGATTCATCAATTGTGTTTTTTATTTATTCTATCGAAATGATGGATCCACTGCAAACATCTGAATACCAAAAGCCCAAATAGTGGAGTGAATGTGAAAAATGGTGAGGACCGAAACAGTGTGGGGAGCAAAAAAAACTAATAAATTTGGTGCAAAATTAAGAATATCTGAAAACCAAAATTTTAATCCCCAAAAATATAGGGGGTAAAAAAAAAACCCTGAGGAAACGGGGACAAACTCCAGGTCTATTAGAAAGTTGCAAATTTGGTGCAAATAAGTGACCGGACAGGATGTATCTGTGCTGTACATCCGTGTTATGGGGACATCGGGGGGGGGGAGGGGGGGATTTTCGTGTCTCTGCCCTTCTGTGGGCTATTAACCTTCATGGACTGTGCGGTGTATACGGAGCTGTAGAAGACGTCCCCACCTGTGGAGTTGTTGGATCTTCCCCATGTTTCATGGCTTTTCCTCCTGTGAATTCTGCGCTGCTCTTCAGTTTTCTTTGTGCTGACCTATAATTGATCTCCCAGGAGGCTGATTCATCCCTTTGATTCATGGCGGGGGGGGGAATAAAAAGCGTTTTCTTGGACAAACAATACCCTTCTTTATATGGGGCATCAGTCATGGGGGATCACAAATAAAAGGCGTTTCCAGCTCCTATGAAAGTCTACAGCTCTGATGGGGGTCGGTAATGAGCTGCGAAGTGACACTGAGGGATATAGCTGGAATTGCCGCCGTCTTGGTTGTCACCCAGCCTTGTTCTGCACCTTGTTTCCACTCCTTGCCAGATCTCTGCTACCTGGGGGTGAATGTAAGCATTGGTTTTTACATTTAGGGTCTGTAGGTTGGTTGCTTCTCCCAGCTGAGATTTGCGGCCACTGTTAGAACCCATTTAATGTTATTTCTCCAGCAGCAGTTACTTTCGTGTTGTTTCCCCCCCCCCCCCCCCCCCCAAGTGCCATTGTTTTCCCTGGTAAACACGTTTGGGCGCACACAATGGGTTTTTCCTTAAGTACAATTGAAAGGAAAAAGCTGTAATTTCTAATGGCATGGCAAACAATGGAGCCAGCTTTGCAGCCTGTCTTCCTGCGCTCCGCCTAGCTGAGCCGAGCCAGCGCTGGTATGAGCCGGGCGGCACTGGACCCGGTGTGCGGCTCGTATGCAGAATTAACATGACCAAATACATTCCTGATCTCCAGGCCCCGGCAGTCGCTGTCACCGGAGACTGCTTGTTTACCGGGAGCAAAGAAATTCTAGTCCGTCCTGTTGGATTGTTCCTCTTCGCATCTTCTCCCCTCACCCACCCCTGTAGATATACCCGGGACGTCTCTGATCATTGTGCCTGGGCGCTTATAATGTAAATTTGGGATCTAGTTACTCATCCTCCGGATCTAATCGGTTATGACTTCTCTGAAATCTGGAAGATGAAATTCCTGTGTTATAAAGTGATGCCAGGGTTTGATTAGTGGGGTTACTACTGTACCTCTGGGAGTGAAAATAGGGTAATGGGGCTCCCAGCACCCTGGCTTTGCATGGGACTGCAGTGCATTCCAGCTAAAGTGAATGTGGCACTTCTCTGGGTAACCGGGGGCATTGCCATACAAAGAGAAATTAGAGGGGGATCCAGTGCCTCAACCCATTTCATTCTCCATAGCATGGGAGGCGTAGAGGTTACATGTCTGCCGATCATAATTGTCTGTATCCTAGCAATATGTCGTTCATTTATAAGATGAAAATCCCTATGAGGGCTTATATATAATTAATGCGTGCAATTTAATTTTTTAATTTTTTTGCCTGCTATAACGTGCGTGCTGCACTGTCTTTTGCTGGATGCAGAATAAGTTAAAGGGAATCTGTTGTCAGGTTTTTGCTAGGTGCGGAGACCCTGATTCCATTGATGTTACTGTACTTGTTGGGCTTTGTGCCGCTGTTTCAATACATTCAGTTCTTTATTAACCCGTTATTACTAGAGGACTAGATATGTTGTGCCTCTTAGTCAACTGCTGTGTATAACCCCACTCCCACCATTGATTGGCTGCTTTCTGCCGGCTTTTTGTGTACCCTCAGTCAATGCTGTGGGCGGAGTCTACAGGGCTCTGCACTCTGAGCTCTGCTAGATCTGCGGCATTGAAAACGGATTTGTATGAAAATGACAGCAAACAGTCCAGTAAGTGACACATCGCTGGAATTAGGGTCTCTTTCCCTATATCGTGCTGCTCTCAGATTACATGGCAGAAACTTGGTGTCAGATTCCTTGTAACCGATAATCCATCAGTCAGCTGGTTATGATGGTCTGATGGGGAGTTAGTAACTCTCTTAAGCCTCTTTCACACTTAATTTTTTTTTGCATCAGTTCAAATCCGCCAAAAAGTCATCCAAAGCGGATCCGTTGTTAACTGATGTGAACGGATGGCACAGGATCCGTTTTGAGAGAGAGAGAGAGAGAGAGACAATTTTTTTTGTCCGGCACCCAGAAAGAATATCGGGTTAAATGAGTGTCGTTTTGAAATCTTTGAGGATGGTGACGGACAGGAACTTTTGGCGGATCCTCAAAAAAAACAGATGCAACGGATAGCAATCCGTCACAATCCGCCATTAATGCAAGTCAATGGGGGGGAAAAAAAACGGATCCTCAAAAAAAAATTGAGGATCCGTTTTTTTCAAAACCTGGCGGATTGTGACTGTAAAAAACGGAAGTGTGAAAGAGGCCTTATCTGTCTTTTTTGAGCTTCTCTACTAAGTTATGACCACAGAACACATCAAGCTTGAATGTGGAGGGAAACAAAGAGCCTGTAAAAACAGAAATGGAAAGTGGTGTCTGCTTCATGTTGTGCCCTTTTTTATTGCTATTTCTGCAGGATCTTTGTTCAGAAAAGATTTTGGCAGGGAGAAGTTATCTGTCCGTAGTAGCGCAGTAATAGGAAGGCTGGGAGGAGGAGGGGGCTGCAGCTGCAGGTTCTGTGCAGGCTGTGACAGGAAGCTGAAGTAGGGCGATGTCGGGATATCTGTACATGCTCACGATAAAGGACACCCCCCCCCTTCCCTAACCGGAGTTAGACCCGCACACAAATGTATGCCAGGACCTACTCGCACCAGTGCCCCATAGATTCCATTATTGAGGTGCTTGTGATTTCCCAGACCGGACCCCATCAGACCTGAATCTCCCCTCGTGCTGCCGGTAACATGATCAGGCGCTGATAATTGGGGTGGTGGTGCGTTAATCCTGTGATGTACCTCTCTCCTCCTGCACAGAGCTGTTCCTGGAATGTCTGACACGTAGATAAGGCTGTGATATGTACACAGCACACGGTGCTACTGTGACCTGTCCCCCTCCGCCCAGGACTTCATGTACTATCAAACCTGCAGCCTTATCCTAGTGCGTCCTGCTCCGAGGACGTGGCCCTGCGCCATTTCAGATGACCCTTTAATGGTCGGCTTTGTGACCGTATACCCTCCCGCATGGTGTAGTGGACAAATATGCAACCTGCACATATAATCTATGATCTGCTGATTAAAAAAAAAACCTAACTGCATACAATGGTGGCGCACCCTCCTGTGAGAAGGTTGCGGACCCGACATGTTTCAGCCTGGACAGCAAGCAGAGATCTTACTAATAGTGAAGAATAGTCGCGCACTATGACAATGTTGCATATCCTTCATTGTACAGTGATTAAATACATGTCTTGGTCATTGGAATCCCCCTTTCTGCTATGATCGGTGGGGGTCTTCCCTCTGGGATCCCAGAGAATGAAGGGGCTTCAACGCTGCTTTTGATAAGTGAATGGAGCCAGCTGCAGTTCCTCGGTAGGCCAGCGGAGGTGCTGTGCAGGGAAAACTTCACCAGTGCTGCACCCACTTCGTTCACAGGATCATTGGGGGTCTCAGACGTTACACCCCCGCTGATCATAAAAAGAGGACATATCTTGGCACAGAAGTACTTTTTGTTTTATTGGGGATGAGGGACATCAGTGAACACCACTATATTTTTCAGGCCAAAGTAGCCGGCCACTCTTACTCTAGACTCACTTATATCAGTCCTCGACTACTGACAAAGCAGTCTGATGCTGCCAGTATTGCCCATCTTCATATCTGTGCCCCCATTCTTGTCTTCAAATGGTCACCTGGAAGAGGGTTTTTTAGGGTTTTTAAAGGCCCTGTCCTTGTAAATAGGGGAATCTCTAACTTTGGGGGCTGGAGGGTGCAGGCTGGTGGTAAGGCCTCTGTGGGGGAGAGCCACCCAGCCGGATACAGGATTTCCTGGCTCTGCCGGCGTTGGTCGTATTTGGGCACCCCTTAGCCCATTTTTCCCATGTTTATGACATTATATATTTGTTATCTTCCGGATGAGGATTTTTCCGAGCCACATAGGGCAGCGATATACAGGACAGGAAGAACCAGTTATCGGGAGGAGGTGCCCGGCTCGGTGACTCATGCCGGCACCACTGTATCCTTGTTACTGGTTACATCATTGCCTGTAGGAAGATACAATGTGTTACTTTGTGTCACACCGCGTGTTACTGTGTGTACAGCCGCCCTACAATGTGCATCTCATGTGTCCTCCGGAAATCATACAGAGCTGAAATCATTGTGCTGCGGCCAGCAACAGGCGTCACTTGTAATGCCGCTACGCACAGGTGATGGCGCAAAACCCTCTGCCTTGGTGTATGTGTGTGTGTGTATATATATATATATATATATATATATATATATATATATATATATATATATATATATATATATATATATATATGTATATGACCGGGGCAACAAAGTAAACTGTGTTCCAAATTATTATGCAAAAAGTTTCGGAGTGATAAGGTTAGAATGTTTTTTGTTTGTCATTTACACTCATTGATGGTGATGTGTGTCAGGGCTCTTTATATCACTGAAAGCAATTGCAGATACCTGTGCACATTAGTTTGGCAGGTGTGTCCAAATAAAGGCAAGACTACTTAAGAAGGCTGTTCCACATTATTAAGCAGCCTACATTTTTTGCCAAAATGGGAAAGAAAAAGGATGTGTCGGCTGCTGAGAAGCAACAAATTGTGGAGTATTTAGGTCAAGGCATGACTACATTCAACATTGCCAAGACACTTCATCGTGATTATCGCACAATCAAGAAGTATGTAGCCGATTCCCAGCACACACGTGTGCGTGCTGATAAGGAAAAATTGAGGACTCTTTCCAACAGGCAATTGCGTCAGGTTAAAAGAACAGCTGCAAAAATGCCTTGTCATAGCAGCAGACAAGTTTTTGAAGCTGCTGGTGCCTCCAACGTCCCCCGAACAACAAGATGCAGGGTCCTTCAGAGGTTTGCAGCTGTGCGTAAGCCATCCTGTCGACCACCTCTATCCACTTCACACAAGCAGAAACGGCTCCAGTGGGCCAAACGAGACATGAAGACTGATGAGTGCCGAGCAACGCTCGATGGTCCAGATGGATGGAGTGGAGGATGGCTGGTTGATGGACACCCCATGAAAACACGGCTAAGGCGCCAACAAGGAGGAGGTGGAGTAATGTTTTGTGCTGGAATCATGGGGAGAGAGATTGTCGGCCCCTTTAGGATCCCTGAAGAGGTAAAGATGAACTCCATAATCTATGTGGAGTTTCGAAAACAGCACTTCCTGCCATGGTCCAAGAGGAAGAACCGTGCTTTCCGCAGCAAGATCATTTTCATGCATGATAATGCACCGTCTCATGCTGCAAATAACACATCTGCATCTCTGGCTGCTATGGGCATAAAAGAGGACAAACTTATGGTGTGGCCACCATCTTCCCCTGACCTCAACCCCATTGAGAACCTCTGGAGCATCATCAGAAGGAGTGTCTATGATGGCGGGAGGCAGGTCACATCTAAGCGACAGCTCTGGGAGGGGATTCTGTCCACATGCAAAACAACTGAAGCACAAACCATCCAAAAACTGACAAATTCAATGGACGAGAGAGTTCAGAAGCTTCTTTCCAACAAGGGTCCTATGTGCAAATGTAACATCACCGAGAAGAAAGTTTTGACTTGAAAACTGTTTGATTTCATTTTGTAATAAGCTGATAATGCTTATAACTTCACAACTGACCATTTTTTTTGTTCAAAATATAAATAAAAAGGTTAAACTCTGCTGTGCATAATAATTTGGAACATTAATTGAGTGTTTATTTTTAAAAATATACTGTTTTCATAGGCAGTTTGTTCAAAAACATTGCAATTATACTAAAATATTAGATGACTGGAAAATAACAATGCCTGCAATTCATATAGGTAATTTAGAGAAAATAGGAGGAAATATTTTTTGCATAATAATATGGAACACAGTGTAAAACCCTCTGCTGTCTGTGGCGCCCGCCGGCTGGCCTCCGTCTAAATTGTGCAATACTTTTTTTAAACTTTGTTTTTGCAGTTTGGGATTTTTATTTTTTTCCATTGTTGCATAACCTCTCCCACCCCAACAGAGGCCATAGGGTCCCTTCATCACTTGTATGGTGTCCAATGGCTAAGGTTGCTGCTTACACTGGAGAATGTCCCCCCCCCCTCATGTGCCATACACAGAGCAGATCCTGCTGTACATCCGGGTGCCTTCGGCTGCCGCCCCGCTTGCTCTCGCGGATCCCTTCGGTGCTGACAGTATCTGTTTGCTTGGCGCGCTCTGCTGATGGCTGACATTTCCATACGGCCGGGGATCTATTTATTCCCTTATTTACATGAGAAGACGAGTTGCAGAGAACACAAAATTTGTAGTAGATTTCTAGTTCTCTTGCTCCAGGGATTCCTCCTTCCTTGGTCCTCTGCAGATTAGAGATGGGAGCAGGGGCTGCGGGGGGAGACATTGGGACCCCATATGGTTCCCGTTCACCTGTAGGGAGACGACAGTATGGCGGTATTGTGCTCCATCTCTGCGGTATATTCATGGCTCTTCGCTGTCACTTACCTGCTTTTGTTCTTCTCTTTTCTGTTTTCTTCTAGATGTTTCTCACGGTCTACCTGAGTAACAATGAGCAGCATTTTAGCGAGGTGCCTGTCACCCCTGAGACCACCTGTCAAGACGTGGTAGAGTTGTGCAAGGAGCCCGGAGAGACAGACTGCCACTTGTCTGAAGTCTGGCGCGGCACAGGTATGGATCGTATGTATGAGAATGGAGCGTCCGTGGACGCTGCAGACTGTATAGGCCATGGAAATGCTGGATATATCTGGAGATCTGCAGCCGTAGACTTCACTGGTCGTGTGTCGAAGATTACCGACTGTTTCCATAATGATCAGGCTGAGTGCAAATGAATTGCCCTGCTCAGTCCCATCTCATCTCTCTACCTCTGCTCTACATTGATCTCTGATCTTTCAAGTTCTTTATTGCACTAGGCCACCAGGGATTCTGACATTACCCTCCATTTATCCTACTACATCAGAGCTGATAATAACTCCTGCACTACCTTGACTACCAGGGAAGCTGGCAGTGAACCCCTCCACTACACTAGACCACTAGGGAAGCTGGTGTATAACTCTCCTAAACCACTAAGGAAGCTTGCACTAATTTCTTGCACTACTCTCAACTACCAGGGAAGCTGGCAGTGAACACCACCACTACTGTAGATTTCCCAAGGAAGCTGCAACTGAACCTTTCCACTTAACTAGACCACCACAGAAGCAGGCAGTGAACCTTTCCACTACACTAGATCACCAGGGAACCCGGCAGTGAGCCCTTTCACTACACTAGACCACTAGTGATTCTGAAACTACATTTCAGCTATCCTAGACCACCAGGATCTAATACACTACACTAGAAAACAAGAGAAACTGGTATTCTGTCCTCCTAGGTCAGCTTATCTACCGATATAGGATACTGGTTAATCCTTCCAGCACACTACACCAGGAAAGTGGGCATTAACCCCGCTAGTACCCAAGGACACCAGGAAAGTTTGCATTAAGCTCACTAGTACCCTAGGACATCAGGAAAGTGTGCATTAACCCCACTAGTACCCGAGGACACCAGGAAAGTGGGCATTAACCCCGCTAGTACCCCAGGAAACCAGGAAAGTGGGCATTAACCCCGCTAGTACCCCAGGAAACCAGGAAAGTGGGCATTAACCCCGCTAGTACCCCAGGAAACCAGGAAAGTGGGCATTAACCCCGCTAGTACCCCAGGACACCAGGAAAGTGGGCATTAACCCCGCTAGTACCCCAGGACACCAGGAAAGTGGGCATTAACCCCGCTAGTACCCCAGGACACCAGGAAAGTGGGCATTAACCCCGCTAGTACCCCAGGACACCAGGAAAGTGGGCATTAACCCCGCTAGTACCCCAGGAGACCAGGAAAGTGGGCATTAACCCCGCTAGTACCCCAGGAGACCAGGAAAGTGGGCATTAACCCCGCTAGTACCCCAGGAGACCAGGAAAGTGGGCATTAACCCCGCTAGTACCCCAGGAGACCAGGAAATGTGGGCATTAACCCCGTTAGTACCCCAGGACACCAGGAAATGTGGGCATTAACCCTGCTAGTACCCTATGACACCAGGAAAGTATAAAATGGGTCTGGAAACCTTTTTTTCTGTTTTAGGTAGAACCTATAGTTCTGGGAATGCAGTAATGTGATGATATAGTGGTCACCTACAGATGACCATGTCCTGTCAGTGGAGCAAGGTCGGGGATGTGTCGGCGTGTGACATTGGTCGCTGACTGCTTCCCGGCTATTTTCGGCATCGTATGATTGAACACTTTGTATACACCCCATAAATCCGCATTATGCAGAGCCTTGGACGGGAGGGGGAGTTATGTGCAGATGATAACTGGGAAATAGTGCGTGTCCTGTTCTGTGGAACCAGCGGAGAAGAAAGGGCCTTTGTGTTGGCAGGTTTAGCTTTTGGCAGGATAAAGCACATTGCTCCATGCCCGTAAGTCTCTTTATTCATGGGAAGAATGTGAGGGCTGTGCTGGTGGAGCAGCATCTAGTGTAATTCTGCTCTTCCATCCACAGCTGATCAGTAACGATCTGTGCGATCCATGATGACATACATAATGTGTAGCTATCAGAAGGCCTATAAATAAATGCTCTGCAGGAAACACATGCTGGGCAGTGCCACGTAACGCTCCGCATCGGGTGCCCAGTGGGAAGGTCATCCAGTTATTCCAGAACTTGTAAGACATATAAGACTGCATTTACCTCCAGTCACACGGTGAGGACTCACAGGTAGCACAGCTGCTAGGTCAGGGTCTCGGCAGACATCTTGGAATTCGGCAATATCTAGGCCCTTCTGTAGCTTTTAACTATTTTTTTTTTTCTAAAAATATTTCAAAGTTTTCATTTTTTTTTCTTTTGTTTTGCATGTAGAAGCTGTATCCTAGAGCTCATGACGTGTTGTATGAGGTGGAGAAAGACGAGTAGAAATTCAGAGAGGGAAATGCCCTTTGCCACCATTATTTTGTGCTCGGTGTTGTTGGGGTGTGTACGGTGTGAAGTGTGTACGGTGTGCAGTGTATCCCCTGCCCCCTCCAAGACAGGAAAGACATTTGTGCAGCTCGTGTAGAAGTTCTTCCTTTGAACGTGCCATTAACTTTGTGTTCCAGAATGCCCTGTGGCCGACAACGAGCGCATGCTTGATGTTCTGCAAAAGTACGGCATGCAGAGGAATGAGGTCCGATTCTACCTGCGACACGAGCGCCCCTCATCTAGAGAATCCGGTGAGTGCTCCTCAATATAACTTTTTTTCTGTCTTGAGATCTTTCCCTTTTTTGCAGTTGTTTTTGCACTTGCTCCTTTTTCTTTTTGCACACATTTGCTCGATCTCAATCCCTTTATGTTTTGATTCTGCAGTACCGCTTATTTTATTTTGCACGTACGCTTTGTTTTTTGCGAGTGTGTTGTTGTGTTGTTGGATTTTGCCATTCTGCTTTTTTTCTTATTGCTCGTGCTTTTTTTTTTTTTTTTTTTTTATATGATCAGTCTACAATAATACAGTATATAGACGGAGGGGTAGAAAGGACATGCAACTTCAGTTTTTTTGGTTTTGTCTTTCTGTGGGACGGATGCTAAGAGAGGGGAGACGGAGACTGCAAAGCTCCAAACTAGTATGACATCCAGCAGATGTCGCCCCATGTACCAGGATAGAGACAATGGCTTTTTAATAGGCTGCAAAGCAAAGTTGGCAAAGTTGAACTTTCCTTTTAAATATTGCACCTCTATTGGTGCCACCCAGTAGTCACCTACGAGTGCTCAGTACTGCCCCCTACAGTTCGTTGTGTGCCGCGCTTTGATTTTTGCGCAGGTGGATGTGCATTGAATGTACAGAAACCTCTGGGTGTCAGTCATCCGTGTAGATAGGATCACCTGCCTGCGAAGCTGAAACTTACTTCCAAGTCTAGTAAGGGAGGCGAATGTTGCTCTGTTAAGATGCTCTTAATCCGGCATCCAGTAATCCATAATCCCCCCCGCTGCAGTGCTATAAGTGTAATACATCTTGGGGGTTTTATCTATGTACTTAGATAACATGTCCTTGCTTTAACCATTTTAGGAAATCTGCAGAGAGCCTATGATCCCAATGTGAAGCGAAATGGGGTGAAGGTTCCATCTGACCGGAGGATTGAAAATGGGGTAAGTATAATGGACGTCACCAGACCTCTGTCTGTTCCCCTTCCTACATGGGGGATACATTAAGCTGGTAGTGGGAGTTCAGCAAATAAGAAGAGCGCAGCAGTGACTGATTCCATTGCCTTAAATAGGTGAACGGCCCCAGAATGGACATGACTCTGGCTGAACTGCAGGAGATGGCAGCGAGACAACAGCAACAGATCGAGGCCCAGCAGCTAATGCTGGCCACAAAGGTACGTGAGTGCAGCAGCAGAATAGTGAGTGTAGCTCTGGAGTATAATACAGGATGTAACTCAGGATCAGTAATGTATGTACTCAGTGACTGCACCAGCAGAATAGTGAGTGCAGCTCTGCGGTATAACACAGGAGGTAACTCAGGTTCAGTAATGTATGTACACAGTGACTGCACCAGCAGAATAGTGAGTGCAGCTGTGGAGCATAATACAGGATGTAACTCAGGATCAGTAATGTGTGTACACAGTGACTGCACCAGCAGAATAGTGAGTGCAGCTCTTGGGTATAATACAGGAGGTAACTCCGGTTCAGTAATGTATTGTATGTACACAGTGACTGCACCAGCAGAATAGTGAGTGCTGCTGTGGCGCATAATACAGGATGTAACTCAGGATCAGTAATGTATGTACACAGTGAATGCACCAGCAGAATTGGGAGTGCAGCTCGTATAATACAGGATGTAACTGAGGATCAGTAATGTAATGTATGTACACAGTGACTGTACCAGCAGAATAGTGAGTGCAGCTCTGGAGGATAATACAGGATGTAACTCGGGATCAGTAATGTATGTACACAGTGACTGTACCAGCAGAATAGTGAGTGCAGCTCTGGAGGATAATACAGGATGTAACTCAGGATCAGTAATGTATGTACACAGTGACTGCACCAGCAGAATAGTGAGTGCTGTTGTGGCGCATAATACAGGATGTAACTCAGGATCAGTAATGTATGTACACAGTGAATGCACCAGCAGAATTGGGAGTGCAGCTCGTATAATACAGGATGTAACTGAGGATCAGTAATGTAATGTATGTACACAGTGACTGTACCAGCAGAATAGTGAGTGCAGCTCTGGAGGATAATACAGGATGTAACTCAGGATCAGTAATGTATGTACACAGTGACTGCACCAGCAGAATAGTGAGTGCTGCTGTGGCGCATAATACAGGATGTAACTCAGGATCAGTAATGTATGTACACAGTGAATGCACCAGCAGAATTGGGAGTGCAGCTCGTATAATACAGGATGTAACTGAGGATCAGTAATGTAATGTATGTACACAGTGACTGTACCAGCAGAATAGTGAGTGCAGCTCTGGAGTATAATACAGGATGTAACTCAGGATCAGTAATGTAATGTATGTACACATTGACTGCACCAGCAGAATAGTGAGTGCAGCTCTGGGGTATAATACAGGATGTAACTCAGGATCAGTAATGTGTGTACTGCTCACTATGATGGGGGTTTTGCTAATAACATGTTCCATGTGATAACTGTAGGAACAGCGTTTGAAGTACCTGAAGCAGCAGGATCAGCGTCAGCAGCAGCAGACCAGTGAGCAGGAAAAGCTGAAACGTCTTCGGGAGATTGCAGAAAACCAGGAGGCAAAGCTGAAGAAAGTGCGGGCATTGAAGGGTCACGTGGAGCAGAAGAGGCTCAGCAATGGCAGACTAGGTGAGCACCTATATGGATTCATTGCTCGTTGCTTCTTTTTCCATCTTTAGTAAATTTTGTGTAATTTCACCTGTTTAATAATCTTTTCTTCCTCTCCCATGTTGTTGCAGTGGAGGAAATTGAACAAATGAATAACATGTTCCAGCAGAAGCAGAAAGAGCTCATGGTGGCCGTGTCCAGAGTAGAAGAAATGAGCCGCCAGCTGGAAATGCTGAAGAATGGACGGATTGAGGGTTATCACGACAACCAGTCTGCCGTGGCCGAGCTTGATCGTCTCTACAAAGAGCTTCAGGTCAGTGATGGAGATGCGTTAATGTCCCATGGAATAGAGCTGCTGCTTCACCAACGCTTCTAGCCCAAATTAACGGGCAGTCATCCACGGCTTATACTAGTTGTCTACTTTGTGATTGGTGGGGATCCAAATTCTGAGACCCTCACATTATCCTGCTTTAGTGTTTCGTTCCCTTTGGGGTTTTTTTTGCACATTGAAAATTTGCTTCCATACACAGCCTGTGTCTGTCATTAAAGGAAGTTCATCAGATAGGGGGAGGAAAGTAGGACTCGCAGGCTTTCTCTGTGTGAGGTGGAGTAGCAGGATTCACAGGCTTCTCTGTGTGAGTGAGAGGAGCAGGACTCGCGGGCTTTCACTGAGTGCGTGGCAGGAGCAGGTCTCACAGGCTTTCACTGAGGGCGTGGCTGGAGCAGGACTCGCGGGCTTTCACTGAGTGTGTGGCTGGAGCAGGATTCGCAGGCTTTCACTGAGGGCGTGGCTGGAGCAGGTCTCGCAGGCTTTCACTGAGGGCGTGGCTGGAGCAGGTCTCGCAGGCTTTCACTGAGTGCGTGGCTGGAGCAGGTCTCGCAGGCTTTCACTGAGTGCGTGGCTGGAGCAGGACTCGCAGGCTTTCACTGAGGGCATGGCTGGAGCAGGACTCGCAGGCTTTCACTGAGGGCGTGGCTGGAGCAGGACTCGCAGGCTTTCACTGAGGGCGTGGCTGGAGCAGGACTCGCAGGCTTTCACTGAGGGCGTGGCTGGAGCAGGATTCGCAGGCTTTCACTGAGGGCGTGGCTGGAGCAGGACTCGCAGACTTTCACTGAGGGCGTGGCTGGAGCAGGACTCGCAGGCTTTCACTGAGGGCGTGGCTGGAGCAGGACTCGCAGGCTTTCACTGAGGGCGTGGCTGGAGCAGAGCTCAGGTTTCCCTTTGTGACCTAACAGCTATTAAACAACAATTTTTTTTCATGAAAATATTGAATTAAATTTGTGATAACTGTTGTCTCCGAGCTCAGTACCAGCCCTTCTTTTCAGTGGTGTCCTCATATACAGTGGCATGTAAAAGTTTTGGCACCTCTGATCAAAATAGTTATGAACAGTTAATAATGATGACAGAGTATACTCGTTGCTCGGGTTTTCCCGAGCATGCTCGGGTGTCCTCTGAGTATTTTGGAGTGCTCGGAGATTGTTTTCGTCATTTCATCTGCATGATTTGCGGCTGCTAAACAGCTTGAATACATGTGTGGAATGCCTGTTTATTAGGGAATTCCCACATGTATTCAGCCTGTTTACAAGTCGCAAATCATGCAGATTAGACAACGAAAACTAAATCTCCGAGCACGCCAAAATACTCGGAACACCCGAGCATGCTCAGGGAAACCCAAGCAACGAGTATACTCGCTCATCACTAACAGTTAAGCATGTTGAAGATGAAATGATCTCTAAAAGGGCTAAAGTGATAAATTTCCTTTGTATTTTAGGCAAAGACATGTATTCTCTTTTACATTTTAATAAATACATAAAGGAAAATGGGCCAATGCAAAAATTTGGGAACCATGCATTATTAGTACCTTGTAGCACCCCCTTTTTGCAAGTTTCACAGCTTGTAAACACTTTTTGTACCCAGAGAGTTTTTAACTTCTTGTTTTATAGATTTTCCTCCATTCTTCTTTGTAGAATTCCTCCGGTTCTGTGAGATTCCTGGGTCGTTTTTCTTTCTCTGCTATTTTGAGATCTAGCCACAGATTTTCAATTATGTCCAGATCAGGGGACTGTGAGGGCCATTGTAAAACTGTCAGCTTGCGCCTTTTGAGGTTGTCTGTTGTGGATTTTGCCGTGTGTTTAGGATCATTATCCATTTGTAGACGCCTTCAGCTTTTTACCTTCAGCTTTTTTACAGATGTTATGTTTGCATCAAGAATTTGTTGAAATTTTATTGAATCCATTCTTCCCTCTACCCGTGAAATGTTCCCCGTGCCATTGGCTGCAAAACAACACCAAAGCATGATTGATCCATCACCATGCTTAATGGTTGGCGAGATGTTCTTTACCTGAAATTCTGTGCTCTTTTATTTTCCCCACGCATACTTTTGAGCATTGTGGCCAAAGATTTCTATTTTAACCTCATCTGTCAACAGGACTTGTTTCCAAAATGCTTCAGGCTTCTTTAGATGTACTTTTGCATACTTCTCACGCTGAATTTTATGGTGAGGACGCAGGAGAGGTTTTCTTCTGATGACTCTTCCATTAAGGCCATACTTGTCCCGGTGTCTCTGAACAGTAGAACAATGTACCACAACTCCAGAGTCTGCTAAATCTTTCTGAAGGTCTTTTGCAGTCAAGCGGGGGTTCTGATTTGCTTCTCAAGCAATCCGGCGAGCAGCTCTTACTGAAATTTTGCTTGGTCTTCCAGACCTTATCTTGACCTCCACTGTTCCTAGTAACTGCCATATCTTACATTTCAAACTGAGGAAAGGGCAACTTGAAAACACTTTGCTATCTTCCTGTAGCTTTCTCCTGCTTTGTGGCCTCCACCAGTTCCATTCTCAGAGTACTAAGAAGCTGCTTAGAAGAACCCATGGCTGCTGTTTTTTGACACAAGGTTAGAAGAGGCTGGGTTTTTATAAACTGAGATATTTGCATTACCCGGCCTTTCCTAACGACTATAATGAAAAAACCGTAGCCCTGACGGGCTAATTAACGTCTGAAAGAAACCTTGGTCAAAATTATCTGAGAACACAAATCTCCAAGGGTGCCAAAAATGTTCATATGCACATTTTCCCTTTTGTAATTTTTACAATGTAAAAAATGACAATTTTATATATATATTTTTGCCAAAAAATGCAAAGGAAATGTGTTATCTTTAACGTTTAGTCCTTTTTAGATATCATTTCATCTTCAACTTGCTTAACTGTTCACAATAACAGTAATTTTGACCAGGGGTGCCCTAACTTTTACATGCCAATTTAGATTAAGACATGCCATATTAAAGGGATGTGTGACTATTCTACCACCCTGACAGCTATAACAAGTCAGGCATAATAATAATAATAATGCATGGTCACATAACTAGGGCGCTTCCTATTGACCGACAGCAGAGATCTTAAGAAATATAAGGAATTAAGTGACTAGGAAAATGGGATAAATGCTCATAAAAACATCAGGACGTCTCGGGTTAATAGTGGGATGGTTCATTGTCTGCGGGGTACCCCACTCTTTAATGGCTGCTAGCACCAGGAGTGGGTCTGGAACGTGTCTGCACTGTATGGGTGGGCTATTGATGTAATTTCTCCTGAATATAAGGTTTTTATTTGGACCCCCAGCTCCCACCGTGTTCAGATCAGACACTTTTTCACCCCCCAGAAAAACATCCAGAATTGGTGCAGCCTGTGTCGGTCTGGGAGATGGCCGTTATTCTTAGCCCCGTAATTGCTGGGTGCTCGCGCCTCTGTGGTTTGGCGATCCCACAATATCCCCCGTATAGGTAGATTTCAGGGTTTTTCAGGAAATGAAGCTGTGCTCGGCCTGGACGATTAGCATGCAGGGCTTCGCTTCGCCCGTCTTTTTGGAGCTCCTCCGTCTTAAGTGTTTGTCGTTGTGTGACTCCATTCAGTTGAGGAACAAGCTGAATCAGGAGCAGAATGCCAAACTGCAGCAGCAGCGGGAGAGCCTGAACAAGCGCAACTCCGAGGTGGCCGCCATGGACAAGCGTGTGACCGAGCTGCGGGACCGGCTCTGGAAGAAGAAAGTGGCTCTGCAGCAGAAGGAGAACGTCCCAGTAAGTGCCGCACCGTGAGAACATCTTGTGGTGACCCCCCCCCCCGCCCTGCGCTGCCTCCCTAATGAACTCCCACTCATTAATTAAAGGGACACTAAACCTGTAGCACTGTTCGCCTCCTATTAATAACCTCCCTAGAATAGATCCTGACGAGTTCCCATGCCTTCATTTACATATGTCCTGGTTAATAATAAGCCGCGCTCGTCTATAAATCAGCGCGGGTGTAGGGCGTGTGGCCCTGGGGATAATGTATTTGGCTATTTGCAGCCGTCCTGATATACCGCGGCGGGTTCACATGTCGGCTCGTGTGCTTGTGTTGTGCGGCCTCCACCTTGCCGCCTGGCAGTTCTTTGGCGGCAGTGTGTTTTTGTTTTTCATGCCCGGTGAAGGGCGAAATGACGGTGAACGGGCGCAGAAAGCACTGCTGTGAATGGCACCACATGCACAAAAGGCAACTACATCTGCTGTGTGATGTGTATGGGGCTCCTCCATAGACCCGTTCTCATATTTTGTCCCTTTATGTGTTAAAGGGGTTTACTTAAGCTTTAAGGTGGTATCCGGTGCCATCCAGAGCCGCTCACTTCCGATGTGGTGGTTTCCTTGTCGTCACCGCTCACTTTTGCCAGATAACCGCTCATAATCCTTTAATTTCTGCACATTGTGCTTCAGTTCTCCCTATTTTCAAGATCTCTGCTTGCTTTCAGTTAATTGCTGTAGACGGCTTTATTATCTGTCCAGTGGGAAAGTGATCATTGTGGATCGCGATGCTAGGACCCACTACGTTTTTCGGTATCGAGATCACCCCCATTCTATTTAGGCCTCAAGACTTTGCGTACACCTTAGATGGTCGTCCGATCCCCCTGAGAGGAATTTGGCTGACTTTAGTCTATGTATCAAGAGCATTTGAAGATAGCCAAGCAGCGCACTGCACTCGGTCAGAATTGAGCAGCAGGTCGCACGTGCAACCAGATGCCTCCGAAGAGAATCGGCTGAATGGCCACATTGCATAATACCCCTCTTCAGGAAATCGGTGGGGTTTCAAGCAGCCGGTCCCACACCGATCTAACAGTTACTTGTCCAGTGAATAGTTGGTCTACGTTATGAGAAGTTACCCGCCTGCAGTCCAGGTTGTGTACAGTTTGTGATTGAGGCAATACATAATTGCAACAAACCCTCAGATGTTCTTCTTTTTCACTGACTGCAAGCAGAGACCTTGAAATCAGATGTTAATTTCCCAGACCCTCACTATTAGAAACTTGCATAATTTTCCATTATGCAATGATTTCTCTGTGCTGAATCCGGGCTGAGAGGGTCGGGGGGGCCATCCAGAGGATGTGCGTCGTTCTGCCAGCTGCAGATGTATAGGCGGGGGGCACATACATTACTGGGCTGTCTGCCAATCATCTGCGTCCCCGGCTGACGGTGTTCTCCCCACTCTGAGTGCAGCGTAGATGTGTAATCAGCTTCTGATCGGTTATATTGGCCGGGTATTTGCCTGCTTTGCCGGCCCTCGCCCATCATGCATGCCGCCATCTTCTGCATTGTTGCCTTATTTTTTTTTTTTTTTGGGTTGAATACCTTGCCACCTCTCTTCAATTTAGATTTCATCTGACGGGAATATACCTCAGCAGGTAGCGGGCGGTTCCAGCAGAGTGGCGGCTGTCGGCCCTTACATCCAGTCCGCCACCATGCCACGTCTGCCTTCGAGGCCCGACCTGCTGGTGAAACCTCCATACACCGAGGGCCCTGCAACCACACAAGTGCCTGACGTGCCGCTGAAGTCCCAGACCTTGCCCAACATGAAGACTGCGTCCCAGGGCAAAGCGCCATCCGGTAATTATTCATCCTGCTGCAAATAATCCGCCCCGATGTTAAAGGGAAGGTATCAGCAAAGTGACACTATCCTGAACTCGTCCTGCAGAGACAACGCAGCTACGATATAGTGACCCTGTCCCTTTAATAATACCCGCTCTGCCGTGCCCACCCTGCGTCTCTATAGATCACATCCAGATGCACAATGGATCCAGTGTTTGTCTCGAGGCCCTCTGACAGCTGAAGTGCGCTTTGTGCTGATGTTCTTGTCTCCTTGTTTTTGCCAGGGGCGGGAATTCACAACATCAAACCTCAGCTGCAGCCTGGCACCGAATGGAGCGCTGTAAATGGCAACGGCCAGGGACCAACGAAGGGCGCCCCGAATACCACCACGCCAGGTGAGTCCCCAGAGCAATGCATTACAGCCTGTATGCCGCTCACAGTGGGGTCCACTCAGTGCAGGGGTCCGTTTTATGGCTCTGAATATCGGTGTCTGGACACGCCACAGCACGTAGTCTTCACTGATCGCTTCTTACTTATTACGCCGACCATAGATCTAAGTGAGGACGGAGGCTAAAAGTCAAAGGTTTGGGAATATTTGCACCCACTATATAACAGCTGGTGACCATAGATAGTCAGGATGGTGAGAGTCTGCGCCCAGATTCCCGCTGTCTGGTCACCTGTATCTGATCCCTGCGCTTTCCAGCTCCAGACATTGACCCGACTGTGAGGGATAAAGAAAAGAAGACGAGACCCAACTCAATGTTCGACTCCGTCCATCTGCTGCCGACACCACACAATTTTGGGACACTGAGGAAAAATCAGAGCAGCGAAGACCTCCTGCGAGACGCCCAGGTGGGTTTTCCATACTGTGATTTTGAATCATCCAGAAAACTCCCTTAAAGGGGGATACCACCAACATATAATATAATATGTAAAAATGTTTGAACAGTGGGATCTCCGGCCACTGATCCCAAGAAAAGGGTTGTGTTGGAGCAGTAGTGACCATGTGTGACCGCCGCTCCCACACACTGTGATTGCAGCAGTGCTCACACCTATCCTGCTGCTACATTCACATGGGAGGGACACAGGATCCCCAATCTGGGAATTTTGAGGGGTCCCAAATGTGGGACACACACAGATGCTACGTTTATCAAATGGGGCTCCCAACGATCATTCCTGCAGATTGGCGGCTCTAGCCCACCTGCTATCAACCCTCTGTAATGCCAAACTTATACATGGCGGTGAACAGGAGCGCCACCATGCAGAGAAAAACTGCGCCCCCTCCATGCTAAAGACTTATAGGGGTGTCGCTTGTGGGACCCCACCCAATTGATCTGTAAACAATGTCATATCCAAATGATACAGTATCACTTACCGAGGGTACAAGACCCCTTTAATTGGATAAACTGTTATTGCACAGAGCATGTTGCTCCGTCCTATGATTATAAAAGCCCCCTCCAATCCCTTTAAGAAAACAGCGCCACTCCTGTCCGCAGGTTGTGTGCAGTATTGTGGCAGAGTAGCCACACTGAACACAATCGGCGATCGAGAGTGATAGATGAAGGCCGCCATTGTAAATCCTTGTTTCATATAATTATATCGCTCTAAATAATCAAAATGTTTGTAACCTACAGACTAGTAAAAATGTGACGAAGGTGCCACCGCCGGTCCCTTCCAAACCCAAGCAGATAAACCTGCCTTATTATGGCCAAGCCGCTTCGTCACCGCCCGCCATTGAATCAAAGACTGACGTCCCAAGTAAGACCCCAGCTGCCGACAAGCAAAAGGGAGCAGCTCCGCAGAGGGTCCCTGCGCCTCCCAGGGAGGAGACCCCTCCTCCAGCCAAGACTGAGACTCCACCTGCACTGGCAGTGCGTCCATTCACACCACAACCAGTAAAGGAGCCGCCACCGCCGTTCCGCAAGCCTCAGACGGTGGCTGCCAGCTCTATCTATTCCATGTACACCCAGCATCAGAAGCCGGGCAAAAACTACAGTGTGCACGGAGCCCTGAGCCGAGCGCAGACCCGGCCGCACTACCCCAGCGGTAAGTCTACTGCTTTTCTGCCGGTAAATATGAACACTTCTGATTCAAGATCTCCGCTTGCTTTTAATGAATGGCTCCAATCCAGAGGCTGAGCACCTGTCCAGCTCAGGGTGTATTTACATGGCTTGTTCTTTGCTTTTTTATAACCCTTTACCTATATGGAAAATTTCCGTTTTTGTGTTTTGTTTTTTTGTTTTCCTTTCCTTTCTTTTTCGGTCCACATAGACGTATGAGGTCTTGGCTTTTGCAGGACGAGTCGTACTTTTGAATATCATTTAGTTTACCACACTGTGTATTTAAAAACAGGAAAAAGGTGTTTCAGTCCTCTTCCCCTTTCTCTTCTGACATTGTTTTTTTGGGAATTGTTTTCACGTTGTACATTGTGTGGTAAAATTGACCAGGAATCACGATTATCCAGGTCAGTATGATAACGGCGATACCAAACTTGTCCAACTCTTTATTATTTTACTAGTGAAATATAAAATATTGTAAAAAAGAAAAAAAAAAATTAGATTTTTTTTTTGCGGGAAGACACTGAGCTCTGCTGTCTCCATAACCCCAATTGAAATGGATGTTTGGGAAACAGCAGAGCTCAGTCACACCCAGCTGTTTCCGCAGCTTCACCTCCAGCGGTCAGCGCCTCTGTGGACCTGTTGAATCTAATGGCACCTTATCTTTTATTCAGTGTATGGTAAACCAGTGATCGGTGGAGGAACCACTCAGAATCAGCAGAACGGGAGCCTGTCCACAGACGGTACCCAGGTAGATAGTAAATCGGGCAGTCCAGAGCCCGAGACGGAGGTCCCCGCATCTGGTAACGAGACCCAAGAGAATGAAAGGATCCCACGTCCGCTGAGTCCGACGAAACTCCTTCCATTCTTATCCAACCCATACCGCAACCAGAGTGACGCCGACCTGGAGGCCCTCAGGAAGAAGCTCTACAATGCCCCCCGGCCTCTGAAGAAAAGGAGCTCCATCACCGAACCCGAGGGACCAAACGGCCCAAATATTCAGAAGCTCCTGTACCAGAGGACGACTCTGGCCGCCATGGAGACTATCTCTACCCCTAAACAGACTACGGTCACCTCCATCTCAGAGAATTCTGCAGAAGCGACCCAGGTATCGGCAGACATAGACACTGAGGTCTCCTCGGACACCTCTTCTACTCTACACGTCATGGACGTGGCTCCTCTGGAGGAGGATGTGATGATGTTCCCTGAGGACATTGATCTCCTGTCGCCATCGCTGGGTCCTGACAGTATACCTGAGGGCATTCCCTTTGAGGTTATCCCACCTCCTCCTGTGGAAATAGAGCTGAGTCCAGAGCTGCCACCACCTCCTGAAGACTACGTAGAGGAATACCCGCCTTATCCTCCACCTCCCTATCCCACCGCCGGAGATCAGGACATCGTGGTGGAGGATAGCAGTAACCTGAGCCCCCCGGAGATCACTGGGCAGTTCTCCCTCCCTCCAGTAAGTATTGGATGAGTGCACATTAGAGTGGGTCTAAATTATTCTCAGGATCGTGGTCCAGTGGCCACATCAGTAGTCCGAGATCACCAGACCAGCATCCCCGGGCCGTCTTCGTATCAGGGCGCCTGCTACGACCATGATGTGTGACAACGATGACGTCACACCAGGCCGACTAATCTGAGGAGGTGCAGGAGATGCTTCCTGGTCTCTAGTCCGGTGGCTGTGGTACCAGTGTGACCTCTGATCCAGATTCCTGCAAATCTTTTTCTCAATTTTTGTTTTTACAGCTTCTATGCAGATCTGTGTCTCCATGGTTACAGACTACAAACATCTTGTGTAGTCAGTTCCTGTGGTCATACTCCCCTACTTTTTATTAAAGGGGTATTTCAGACTTGGGCATTGTCACGTTGACCCGGAGTCTGACATAGGTGCGATGTGTAGACCAATATGGCCTATGGGGCAGTTTGGGAATACCCACTTTTTTAGGTTGGGCATAGGTAATGGGTGATAATTGTCAATGTAATAGGGCGCTTACATGTCACCTTTCTCATGTATAGGGTAAAAGGACAAACCTGAGGAAGAACGGCTCGGAGAGGATCAATCACGGCATGAGGGTCAGGTTTAACCCCCTGGCTCTGCTCCTCGACTCCTCACTGGAAGGAGAGTTTGACCTCGTCCAGAGAATAATCTATGAAGTAAGTGATGAGACATCCTCCATGGGTGTCATAGGGGAGCGACGGATCCTCCCACCATATGAATCGGATGTTTGTGATGTCGGACAGGTTACATTTCTACAGCAAGGTTTTTGGGACCATGAGAGAAGTTAAAAGTGCTGTGAAATTGCAAAGAAAAAGTGCAATTTTTTTTTTTTTTTTTTTTTTACCATGTTCACTAAACGCTAAAACTTGACCTACCAGGATGATTTAAAAGAAAAAAGAAAGTCGCCATTTTCTGATACCCGCTGCGTCTCCATTTTTGGTGATCTGGGGCTGGGTGAGGGCTTAGTTTTTGCACGCCGAGCTGATGGTTTTATTGATACCATTTTGGTGTAGATCTTTTGATCACCCGTTATTGCATTTAAATACGAAAAAGGAAAGCGGTTGGTCCAGCTTGAAGTCCATAATACAACGATATGAAAAAAAAAAATTTAAATCTTTATTTCAATAAGTTTGAAAGTGTGAGTGATCAGAAAAGAGAAGTGCAAGCGGAAAAGCCCTGGTAACCACGTTTAAGAACGCATTGTGTTAAAAAACGGGTCTGGTTCCTCTATATGATCCTCCTTGCCAATGTCCCTCCTCTAATTTCATCAGGTGGTATTTTTCTATTTTTCGGCTGGTTTCTTTTTCTTGTTACAAGTTGCTTTTTAATGCAATGTTGTGGCGACCAAAAGAAAAAAATATAATTATGGCTTTTTTTTATTTTCCCTCACATTTTTATGGGTCAGATTAATTCTTTTTATATCTTGGTAGATCAGGCAATTCTGAACATGGTGATACCGAATATGTATTTATTTTTATTTATTTTGAATGGGGAGTGATTTAAACTTAAATTTTTTCAATATTTTTAAAAAATTTTTTTTTACTGGTTTCATTAATCTCCACGGCAGACTAGAAACTGCGATCATCTGATCGCATGTGCTACACACATCGCGATGCTTCAAGATTTTGATGTTCATCTCCTATGAGTTTGGTGCGGCACTCGTAGCAATCCAGCAATGACAACTACAGGGGTCTCTTGCGGACCTCGGGGGGCTGTCATGCTAACCCATTAACAAGTCATGTGACACAGGCGCCAGTGGCCGGGGTTTGTGACGCACTTCCGGCGTGATCATGTTATAAATATTCCGCTTCCGTTTGACAGCGGCATATAACATGTTAAGAGCCGCAGGTGGATCGCCCGCGGCTGTTAGGGGCACATGTCAGCTGAAAAAAATCAGCTGACATGTGCCAGAAAAGTAGTGGACTCATTGCCGAAGGCAACCTTGAATGTACCTATTCGTCGTCAGTTGTAAAGGGGTTAAGAGACACGCAGGGACGTGGGTTTATAGCAGGAAGAAGTCTCCATGGAATATGTTGCACAGTGACTCTTGGCTTTGTTGCAATGCCAAAATCCACATCAAAGTTGGCACGTGATGTCTGTGGATTTGGTCACAGACTTTTTGTGAAATTCGCAGCGTGGAGGAGAGAAGCCACGTGTGGACTGTCACTACGAATTAAATCTATTGCTTTGTGAAATCCGTGGCCACATACGCACCAAAATCTGCAATAAAGTTTCCCACAGATTTTGGTGCAGATTTTACGATACGTTACACTTTATTGATTCCGAGGGAAATTATATCCAGTTTGCATTCACTTTCTGGCTGGAGACAACTCGGGTGTGAACAGACGGCTATGTGGTGAGACCCCCGCTGGCCGGTTATGTCATCCCTGCCCTGCAGCCAGATATTATACATATAATTAGAGACCCCCCTTATTAGTTTCGTCCGCTGAATGCGGCCCTTGTCCCTCCGCTCATTACCGCGGTCGTCGTCCCTTCGCTTTGATGGATGAGGTCTATTGTGCTGATGACTCCTCCGCTCTGGATTTCTGCCCAGTGACTGTGGCACTAATGTTCTATCTCCTCCATCATCCTCATCTGCAGGTGGAAGACCCCAGTCAGCCCAACGACGAGGGGATCACAGCCCTCCACAACGCCGTCTGCGCCGGCCACACCGAGATCGTCAAGTTCCTCGTACAGTTCGGAGTGAACGTGAACGCGGCAGACAGCGACGGCTGGTGAGTCCCAACTTCTGCTCACATTAAAGGGGTCATCAGAAACCCTTCCCGATTTAGAGCCCTGAGAGCACTTATTGAGCACTACCCCACTCCCGTGGCCACCACGTGACTCAGACCCCCGGCCAGATTGGATCAGTGGTAGAAAAAGATGGTGTCCTAAGAAATAGAAATGTTGAACCACTGAGAGTCTGGATGATGTAGGAGAGATGTTCTAGTTTTGGGGGGGTTTCTGTGGCGGCTTCTGTAGATTTCTCCTCTGTGTCGCCGTCAGGACCCCGCTGCACTGCGCCGCCTCCTGCAACAACGTTCAGGTGTGTAAGTTCCTGGTGGAGTCTGGAGCCGCCGTGTTCGCCATGACCTACAGCGACCGTCAGACGGCGGCAGACAAGTGCGAGGAGATGGAGGAGGGCTACAGCCAGTGCTCCCAGTTCCTGTACGGTACGTACCAGACAATCCGACCGGCCACATGGAAGAAATCATTCCAGGAGACGACACTTAAGGAGCTTTCATTTAACATTTTCTAAAATGCATATATCTTGTTTTTATTAAATACAATTTATTAAAGAATTTACAGTGAATGACTTCTGCTGGATGCAGAATGAGTTAACTGAGAATCCATCACGGAGTTTGCAAATTTTTTTTTTTTTTTTTAAACTGTCATTTTACTTAGCTTAAAAGAAAGCTGAGCAGAACATTGTGGCCACAAGTCAGCTGAGAGGAGCTCACTTACAGGTTCTCAGTTAACTCATTTCACAGCCAGCAAAGTGCAGTGAAACAAAAAAGCCTGTAATCGCCAAAGAGTGCATCATTTTTAATGCCTCCCGCTTGTAAAAATATTGGGCCCAATATACATGCATTTAATAAGTAAAAAAATGTTAATAACCTTTAAAAGGGGAAATGGCCGCTTAAACCGGATCCCTATAATTTCAGTGATGAGAGATTTTGTGGACACAGCCCAGCTCAGAGTAGAAAAACATGGCTGCTCTAGGCCAGAGACAGCGCCACATCTGCTCACAGGTGGTATTGCAGGACCCTAAGCTGTAATACCAAATACAACCCATGGGTCAGGGTGGCGCTGTTTTCACTCAGAAGAAACGTAACCATTATTTCTGCAGGATTAAGTCTTGCAGAAATTAATGTTTTTATTCCTTGACAACAAGCAAATGATGAAGAATAAAAACCCAAGGAATATAAGAAAGCGAAGCTGCTCTTTATTCCGGGCGGGACGATGAGGCTTTGATCCTCATGGTGCGAGCCTCCGTGTGAGGCTGGTCGGGGGATGTTCCTCCCCTCCTGCCCGCAGGTTACACATTGGCGGCCGCTGCTGTAGACGGATTACGATGAACGCCTGGAATGTGACAGATTATAGGGCTCCTCGCACTGCTCCGGGCTGAGAAAATAATAGTCTGCGCTGATGAGATTACTCAGAGGCGAACACACATTAACCCTGTGCGGCCGGGTCTGCAAGTCACTGACGAGGCCACAGATTATTAGTATAGTGGCAAGGTGCGCCCCGAACACTGCCCATACACAGGGGTCCCTCATATCGGGGGGAAATATGGAAAGTTTCATATAAACCCTAATGCGCCAACGTGCAGGACACAAGGGTCCAACCAGAGTCCGGTACATGACCTCCTACCAGCGAGCGAGGCTGCACCCAGCAAAGGCCATGCAGTTACAAAAGTGAGGGCCAATGTGGAGTAGTAGTTATATTCTTGTACATAGGAGCAGTATTATAGTAGTTATATTCTTGTATATAGGAGCAGTATTATAGTAGTTATATTCTTGTACATAGGGGCAGTATTATAGTTATATTCTTGTATATAGGAGCAGTATTATAGTAGTTATATTCTTGTACATAGGGGCAGTATTATAGTAGTTATATTCTTGTATATAGGAGCAGTATTATAGTAGTTATATTCTTGTACATAGGGGCAGTATTATAGTAGTTATATTCTTGTATATAGGAGCAGTATTATAGTAGTTATATTCTTGTACATAGGGGCAGTATTTTAGTAGTTATATTCATGTACATAGGGGCAGTATTATAGTAGTTATATTCTTGTATATAGGAGCAGTATTATAGTAGTTATATTCTTGTACATAGGGACAGTATTATAGTAGTTATATTCTTTTACATAGGGGCAGTATTATAGTAGTTATATTCTTGTATATAGGAGCAGTATTATAGTAGTTATATTCTTGTACATAGGGGCAGTATTATAGTAGTTATATTCTTGTATATAGGGGGCAGGATTATAGTAGTTATATTCTTGTACATAGGGGACGGTATTATAGTAGTTATACTCTTGTACATATGGGACGGTATTATAGTAGTTATACTCTTGTACATAGGGGACGGTATTATAGTAGTTATACTCTTGTACATAGGGGACGGTATTATAGTAGTTATATTCTTGTACATAGGGGCAGTATTATAGTAGTTATATTGTATATAGGAGCAGTATTATAGTAGTTATATTCTTGTACATAGGAGCAGTATTATAGTAGTTATATTATTGTACATAGGGGCAGTATTATAGTAGTTATATTCTTGTATATACAGTGCCTACAAGTAGTATTCAACCCCCTGCAGATTTAGCAGGTTTGATAAGATGCAAATAAGTTAGAGCCTTCAAACTTCACACAAGAGCAGGATTTATTAACAGATGCATAAATCTTACAAACCAAAAAGTTATGTTGCTCAGTTAAATTTTAATAAATTTTAAACATAAAAGTGTGGGTCAATTATTATTCAACCCCTAGGTTTAATATTTTGTGGAATAACCCTTGTTTGCAATTACAGCTAATAATCGTCTTTTATAAGACCTGATCAGGCCGGCACAGGTCTCTGGAGTTATCTTGGCCCACTCCTCCATGCAGATCTTCTCCAAGTTATCTAGGTTCTTTGGGTGTCTCATGTGGACTTTAATCTTGAGCTCCTTCCACAAGTTTTCAATTGGGTTAAGGTTAGGAGACTGACTAGGCCACTCCAACCAACACCTTGATTTTTTCCCTCTTGAACCAGGCCTTGGTTTTCTTGGCTGTGTGCTTTGGGCCGTTGTCTTGTTGGAAGACGAAATGACGACCCATCTTAAGATCCTTGATGGAGGAGCGGAGGTTCTTGGCCAAAATCTCCAGGTAGGCCGTGCTATCCATCTTCCCATGGATACGGACCAGATGGCCGGGCCCCTTGGCTGAGAAACAGCCCCACAGCATGATGCTGCCACCACCATGCTTGACTGTAGGGATTGTATTCTTGTGGTCGTATGCAGTGCCATCCAGTCTCCAAACGTCACGTGTGTGGTTGGCACCAAAGATCTCGATCTTGGTCTCATCAGACCAGAGAACCTTGAACCAGTCTGTCTCAGAGTCCTCCAAGTGATCATGAGCAAACTGTAGACGAGCCTTGACATGACGCTTTGAAAGTAAAGGTACCTTACGGGCTCGTCTGGAACGGAGACCATTGCGGTGGAGTACGTTACTTATGGTATTGACTGAAACCAATGTCCCCACTGCCATGAGATCTTCCCGGAGCTCCTTCCTTGTTGTCCTTGGGTTAGCCTTGACTCTTCAGACAAGCCTGGCCTCGGCACGGGAGGAAACTTTCAAAGGCTGTCCAGGCCGTGGAAGGCTAACAGTAGTTCCATAAGCCTTCCACTTCCGGATGATGCTCCCAACAGTGGAGACAGGTAGGCCCAACTCCTTGGAAAGGGTTTTGTACCCCTTGCCAGCCTTGTGACCCTCCACGATCTTGTCTCTGATGGCCTTGGAATGCTCCTTTGTCTTTCCCATGTTGACCATGTATGAGTGCTGTTCACAAGTTTGGGGAGGGTCTTAAATAGTCAGAAAAGGCTGGAAAAAGAGATAATTAATCCAAACATGTGAAGCTCATTGTTCTTTGTGCCTAAAATACTTGTTAATACTTTAGGGGAACCAAACAGAATTCTGGTGGTTTGAGGGGTTGAATAATAAATGACCCTCTGAATAAACTTTTCACAATTTAAAAAAAAATTAAACAAAGAAATAACATTCTTTTTTGCTGCAGTGCATTTCACACTTCCAGGCTGATCTACAGTCCAAATGTCACAATGCCAAGTTAATTCCGAATGTGTAAACCTGCTAAATCTGCAGGGGGTTGAATACTACTTGTAGGCACTGTAGGAGCAGTATTATAGTAGTAATATTATTGTACATAGGGGCAGTATTATAGTAGTTATATTGTATATAGGAGCAGTATTATAGTAGCTATATTCTTGTAAATAGGGGGCAGGATTATAGTAGTTATATTCTTGTACATAGGGGGCAGTATTATAGTAGTTATATTCTTGTACATAAGGGCAGTATTATAGTAGTTATATTCTTGTACATAGGGGGCAGTATTAGTTATATTCCTGTAAATAGGGGGCAGTATTATATTAGTTATATTCTTGTACATAGGAGCAGTATTATAGTAGTTATATTCTTGTACATAGGAGCAGTATTATAGTAGTTACATTCTTGTACATAGGCGCAGTATTATAGTAGTTATATTGTATATAGGAGCAGTATTATAGTAGTTACATTCTTGTACATAGGAGCAGTATTATAGTAGTTACATTCTTGTACATAGGCGCAGTATTATAGTAGTTATATTGTATATAGGAGCAGTATTATAGTAGTTATATTCTTGTAAATAGGAGCAGTATTATAGTAGTTATATTCTTGTACATAGGGGCAGTATTGTAGTTATATTATTGTACATAGAGGTAGTATTATAGTAGTTATATTATTGTACATAGGGGCAGTATTATAGTTGTTATATTCTTGTACATAGGGGGCAGTATTAGTTATATTCTTGAACATAGGGGACAGTATTATAGTAGTTATATTCTTGTACATAGGGGCAGTATTATAGTAGTTATATTCTTGTACATAGGGGGCAGTATTATATTCTTGTACATAGGGGACAGTATTATAGTAGTTATATTCTTGTACATAGGAGCAGTATTATAGTAGTTATATTCTTGTACATGGGGGGCAGTATTAGTTACATTCTTGTACATAGGGGCAGTATTATAGTAGTTATATTCTTGTACATAGGGGGCAGTATTAGTTATATTCTTGTACATAGGGGACAGTATTATAGTAGTTATATTCTTGTACATAGGAGCAGTATTATAGTAGTTATATTCTTGTACATGGGGGGCAGTATTAGTTACATTCTTGTACATAGGGGCAGTATTATAGTAGTTATATTCTTGTAAATAGGAGCAGTATTATAGTAATAGTCTTGTACATAAGGGCAGTATTATAGTAGTTATGTTATTGTACATAGGGGCAATATTATAGTAGTTATATTGTATATAGGAGCAGTATTATAGTTGATATATTCTTGTACATAGGGGCAGTATTATAGTAATTATTGACTTCAACCCAAAAATATTTCACGAATCCGTTCATTCCTCAACCAAAAATCTGCAAAAACCCTAGTCCATGCCCTCATCATCTCTCGCCTTGACTACGCAACCTCCTGCTCAGTGGCCTCCCCTCGAACACTCTCGCACCCCTCCAATCTATTCTAAACTCTGCTGCCCGACTAATCCACCTGTCCCCCCGCTATTCCCCAGCTTCTCCCCTTTGTCAATCCCTTCACTGGCTCCCCATTGCCCAGAGACTCCAGTACAAAACCCTAACCATGACATACAAAACCATCCACAACCTGGCTCCTCCATACATCTGTGACCTCGTCTCCCGGTACTTTCCTGCACGCAACCTCCGATCCTCACAAGATCTCCTTCTCTACTCCCCTCTTATCTCCTCTTCCCACAATCGCATACAAGATTTCTCTCGCGCATCACCCCTACTCTGGAACTCTCTACCACAACATATCAGACTCTCGCCTACCATCGAAACCTTCAAAAAGAGCCTGAAGACCCACCTCTTCCGACAAGCCTATAACCTGCAGTAACCACCGATCGACCAAACCGCTGCATGACCAGCTCTACCCTCGCCTACTGTATTCTCACCCATCCCTTGTAGATTGTGAGCCTTCGCGGGCAGGGTCCTCTCTCCTCCTGTACCAGTTATGACTTGTATTGTTTAACATTATTGTACTTGTTTTTATGTATACCCCTCCTTACATGTAAAGCGCCATGGAATAAATGGCGCTATAACAATAAATAATATAATTATATTCTTGTACATAGGGGGCAGTATTATAGTAGTTATATTCTTGTATATAGGAGCAGTATTATAGTAGTTATATTTTTACATACTGTAGGAGCAGAATTATAGTAGTTATATTGTACATAGGGGGCGGTATTATAGTAGTTATATTCTTGTACATAGGGGCAGTATTATAGTAGTTATATTCTTGTACATAGAGGGCAGTATTATAGTAGTTATATTCTTGTACATAGGGGGCAGTATTATAGTAGTTATATTCTTGTACATAAGGGGCAGTATTATAGTAGTTATATTCTTGTACATAAGGGGCAGTATTATAGTAGTTATATTCTTGTACATAGGGGCAGTATTATAGTAGTTATAGTGTTGTACATAGGGGCAGTATTACAATGTAGCACTGACATTTCGTGTCATGGGTTCACAGGTGTTCAGGAGAAGATGGGTATCATGAATCGGGGCGTCATCTATGCTTTATGGGACTATGAAGCTGAAAATGATGACGAATTGACCCTGAAGGAAGGAGACTGCATGACTGTTCTGCACAGGGAGGACGACAATGAAACTGACTGGTGGTGGGCCCGCTTACAGGAGCAGGATGGCTACGTCCCACGTAATCTGCTTGGGGTGAGTAGTTTTTGTAGTGCTTTTCTTCCTTTTTCTTAGAGTAAATCTCATTGAGGGCTTTATCATGTTTATCCCATTTGTGTAATTTCAGCTTTACCCAAGAATTAAACCAAGACAAAGATCTTTAGCGTAAATGCAACCCTGGGTCTTGTTCCGCTGTCGCTTTCTCCAAATAAAAAAAAAAATAAAAAGTCCAAAAAAATGAAGGATTTCAACTTTTAGACTGAAGTGTTTGGATGGATTTACAGCATCTGTATCTCCTGCTATTAATGGGACTACAGGCCTCCTGCACGCAAGGGTGCCCCCTGGAGGCCCGCTCTGTAATGTCTTTTCCTCAAGCATATCCTCATCTTGGACTTGTCTTACATCACACAGCTGTTGGACATTCAGAAGTTTGACTTTATATTTTCTATGAAAGTCATGAATTCTTTTTTTTTTTTTTTTTCCACTAATAGAACTCCTAACATTTTGCAAAGTGTAGATTTAGGTATTTTACTAAAATTGTTATATATTTATTTTACTTGTAGCTTAGACATCATAAACCCTAAAGAACGAGGAAAAAAATTTTTAATAAAAGGTCTCATTGTGATGTGTAAAAACTGACCGGATGAGATGAAAATTAATATTGCTCTGTGATGCGGGCGATGTTTGGTTCTTCTGCTTAAAACTGAACCTGTGTGTATATATAATATATTGTTGCTGCCGATTCCTTCACAATGGCTGGAAAAGGCTTAACTGCCATTGAAATTATTCAGCATTGGATCAGTCCAGCAGATCAGAAACCCACAAATGTTACCTGACTGGTGAAGCGGTGTAGTGGGGGGGTGGGGGGGTCTCCTGCTGCAATGTGCAAAGGGTTTGTGAAATGCTGCAGCCCAACTCTCCCAACGGGGAGCCCTAAACAGTGCAAGGAAGGGTGTCTTTATTAGAGATGAGCGAATAAGTTTGGAAAATGATTGCCGAATCTGCCATATTGGTACCATATTTATGCCGAGTTTGTTTGACGATAATTTCCGAACATATCTGCTCATCTCTACTCCCATGGACTCCGATGGCGTTCAGTGAGTATTGCAAATACGGCGATTGTAATCCCAACCGAATATTGAAAAATTCACTCCTCTCTATTTGACAGGTAACATGGGATCTGTCACAGATCACCTTCTCCCTCCTCCTGTACAATGACTGATAAACACCCCTATAAACAGATAAAACACGATCAGACATTCACAGTAGATATCTTTATACAGAGGTGTTGATTGGTCATTGTACAGGAGGAGGTGAGCTATGATATCACCTATTGTGAATGGTGGATCCTGTGTTATTTACTGTATATAGGTGTTATCAGTCATTGTACAGGAGGAGGAGGTGAGCTGTGATATCACCTATTGTGAATGGTGGAGCTTGTGTTATCTATTTATAGAGGTGTTAGTGGCCATAACACAGGAGCCACCATTCACAATAGGTGATATATACTGAATATAGGTGTTATTACAGCTCACCCAGACTCTATTACAAATGTCCATGGAGTTGCTATGAAGCATGTTTCTAACTGCTGCTCCGACCAGATCTCTGCCTCCACGTTGAAAAAAAATAAAGCCCCGTACATAAATGATTTAATCTCTTTATTAATCAGTAAGTAATAAAAATATCCCTGACCCTGCAGAGTCACATTCTGTATAAATATATGTATACAACCCAGCAGGATTCTGGTTTTGCATAGATACTTAGTATTAGTAACTGGATGGAGAAGTTGTCCCTGAATGCTGCTGCGCCTCTTTGATATTTAGCACATGCACAATATTTAGCTCATGCTCTACATCTCTGCACTGAATATTGCTGTATGATTGGGGCTTATTCTCTTTACACACAGCTGTATTTTTTTCTCTAATCTGTTTGTCCTTGCTCCGCACAAGTAAGGGAGAAAGTCAGCAGTGGGAGTGAATTCTTAATAGTCAATCTGAACAAGCAGAGCTGCAATATAAAGTATGGGGAGGAAAAGTGCAGAACTCTGAGCTTGTGTTCTGGGTGGGTAAATGGATTAACAACACCAGACAATGCAGCTAATCCAGATTCACCGAGCGGAGGTAACTACGTATAAGAGGGAGCATCAAGGCATTGCGGTAGAAGGCAATTGGGTGATTCCAGGTACATAGTAACGATACTGCAGCTCTGAGGCGACTCCTGTCTATACGAACATTACAGATCTCCCTGTGAGTGCAGAAAGAAACCAAACTTATAATCCCAAAAAATCCTTTTAACAATTAGACATTTTTCCCCAAAAGGCACCAAACTGCTAAATAAAAGTCCCAAGACCTATAAAAACTATTATTTACGGTAAGTGATTGGCCGTGACTCATATCAACCAATCAGATCCCTTTATGAAAAATGGCAGCTGAAACCAGATTGGCTGCTATAGGTCACATGGCATAGTTCTTGCGTTCGCGGTTTCATCATCTAGCATGGGAAGTTCTTCGGTCTCCTCACATTATCGTGTACGACAGCCACTGGAATAAAGGAAAAAAAAAAAAAAAGCACTCAATTTTCAATATCTCTGAATGGGGAACTGGTTTTACACTCAAACTGGAAAAAACCTGCACCAATATTGAACCTCTCAACTGAACGTGAGCCCCAATAATGTCAAGACGATCAGCAGCAACTCCTCCTGTCCTAATACATTGTTACTTTGTATCAGTCTGGAATCAAACGTTTACATGGTAACACCCCTTTCCCTGTAAAATAAGCTCTGGAGGCAGAATCTGGGAGCTCTACGGGCCGGACATAGATCTCCCCAAGAATCTGCCTCCAAAGCTTAATAGCTTATTTACATATTAAAGAGAAATGTGGATTTTTCTGTAATAAAAGACATCGTATCTCAGAAATAAAGGTGGTATTTTAATCCACTTCTTATGACCTACATGCCCATTTAGATGAGCTTAGGAGGGTGGATTCAACAGGATATCTTTAACCCCTTTCTGACCTCAGACAGTATAGTATGTCCGAGGTCAGATCCCCCTCTTTGATAAGGGCTCCGGCGGTGAGCCCGCATCAAAACCGGGACAGATTAGCTGTTTTGAACAGCTGCCATGTGCCTGCAATATGCGCAGGTGGAATTGCGATCCACCTGCGCCTATTAACCAGTTAAATGCCACTGTCAAACGCTGACAGCGGCATTTAACAAGCGTTCCGGCCACCGGGCCTGAAATGCGCACATTGCTGACCCCCGTCACGTGATCGGGGGGTCAGCGATGCATTGGCATAACAACCCTGTGGTCGGCGCTCACAGCAGTGCAGTAATACAGCTACATATAGGCGATCTATATGTAGCAGAGCCGATCGGGCTATGGCAGCTTCTAGCCTCCCATGGAGACTATTGAAGCATGCCAAAATGAAAAAAAAAAAATTTAAAATATAAGTTTAAATCACCCCATTCAAAATACAATAAAAAAAAATTAAAAGATTAACCCGATCGCTAAATGAGGTAGCAGGAAAAATCAAAACGCCATAGTTTTTTTTTTTTTGGTTGCCGCAACATTGCATTAAAATGCAATAACAGGCGATCAGAAGATTGTATCTGCACACAAATGGTATCCTTTAAAAAGTCAGCTCAGCGCGCAAAAAATAAACCCTCGCCCAATCCCAGATCACAAAAATGGAGACGCTACGGGTATCGGAAAATGGCGCAATTTTTTTTATTTTTTAGTAAACTTCAGGTTCTTTTATCTAAGTGGTGAAATAAAACTCTGGACAAGTTAGGTGTCTATGAACTCGTAATGATCTGGGGAATCATAATAGCAGGGCAGTTTTAGCATTTATTGAACCTAGCAAAAAAGCAAAACAAAAAACAAGTGTGGGATTGCACTATTTTTTGAAATTTCACCGCACTTGGAATTTTTTTTCCCGTTTTCGAGTACATGACATGGTAAAAGCAATGATGTCATTCAAAAGTACAACTCGTCCCGCAAAAAAAAAACCCTCATATGGCCATATTAATGGAAAAATAAAAAAGTTATGGCTCTGGGAAGAAAAGGAGCGAAAAACTAAAACGCAAAACTGAAAAAAGCTGGAGTCATTAAGGGGTTAAAAACACATCCTGAGTTGGGTCAGTTTTTCCTGGATAAAAAAAAAAAAGAAGTTATTTCTCCACCTTCTGATGGTCAATAAAATAAAACCCCAGACAGCTCACAAATCACAGTGGAGTGTTAATTTTTTTTTTACTCCAAGGACCCAGACTTGCATTTTGTCAGGCCTTCGTGATGATTTTGTAAGGACTACTGAGAGAAAAACTACCTGAACGTGTGAACAGCCCCAGTCACTATCCTGCTACATCCATAAAAAAAAAATAGAACAGGACTGATGTATGAATGAGGCCTTAGGGTGGAGGAAAGACAAGGAGCAAAAAAGTCATTACTAAAAACAGAAAGAACACCTTTTATGTGTCCTGTACACAAGGCTCGTACATAATTCCTTCTTTTCTGATGACAGTGGCATCCTCGCTGTTCAGAAAAATGCTGCACATATACAAGCTTCTAATTCTTCCCTCAATTATTTATCCCTATGCTAATGGTCAGAGCATTTGTCCCAGCTAGCGTTTCGCCTGCTTCTTCTGGTGGTCTAACGCGAAACTTCAACCAGTCTACATGAATGACTCTGTGCACTGACCATTCACAATTAGGAACAATCAAAAACTGCAGTGGTTACGCCTCCATTTTCACTGGAATAACAGCGATGTGTGCTATTACTCCTGGCTGAATCTGCAGCGGAGCCCCAGAGGCTGCCCTGAGGGGGAACCCTGCAGCCATTGCATCATAGAGATCAGTAGGACCCCCAGCATTGATGACATCGTTTGTGCTTTTACTCACAGAGGACATTGTTAGAGGCACCACACCGCTGTTTTCTGTGTCCATTTGCTTGAAAATTTCTGCAAAAAGAAAAGCAAAAAGGAGTCTTACAGGCAATGTTTAGAGGGAAAAATATCCAAATTGGCCATTCCCCCCCCCCCCCCCCCATCAAAAAATAGACGAAAGCCATCTGTCTAGTGCCACCTGCAGGTAGGGGTCACGTAAGTCAATATTGCATCATGTTACAAGGCCCTAATCAAAGTCGCCCATAAAAAGCACTAATGCTGCTTTCCGGCAGGACTGGCTGGGACTTCTGGTACAACGGCAGCTGGCTAGTTACAGATCGCCATTTTCGGCTATAGAGTGTGTTGTGTTCACCGTTGTCTGTAAATCGCCACTTACTGAACATAATCTCCAACCGAAGAAGACAGCGCACGAAGTTATCAAAGTCAACGCAGAGACTGTCGTCGGCGAAACGCGCCACTAACAGCTGATGCAGCTGGGAATTCAGCTTAAAGCCTGAAAACAGCGAAGAAATATAGTTATTAGATTAGTTTGGTCTACAGCGGAACTATACACAAAAAACTGAAGACTTTTAACCAAGTCTATATTTAAAAGTATGTTTTGTTAGTTTTTTTTGTCACCAACCTGCTTTTTCTAGAGCTTTCCTCATCTCGTGGGCGTTCATTGTCCCTGAGCGATCCACATCGATGGCCCTGTAAATTATCTAATGCACAAAAAAAAAGTAAAATGTCATGGCCATATTGCACCACTAGATGGCATCAGAGCAATACACCAAGTAAACTTATGAAAAGTGTATGATTTTCTCATACACATCGTTGCATTGGATTAATGTGGTGGCCGCCTTACCTGGTATTTCTGTAATTTTGACCATAAAATATTGAATTCTTTCAGTCCCAGTTTGCCGCTTCCATCAGCCTAGAACATTGGTGCAAGTTAAAGAAAAATTCCAAGAAAACAGTAATTTTTTTACCATATTTCTATATTTATCTGGTCACATACAAAACATTCCCATATAGATAGATCGGGGGTTCCCCTAATTGCGGACACCTCAGTATGTGGCTCCATATTTGACATGGTCTATTGAAATCAATGGGTGGCGCTACAGGAGGTGCATCAAGAAAAAACGTCTGGTCCTAGGTGACTCGTTTCCGCCTCTTATACTCAGGTTGTGTCATCACCCCAACATATCACTCAGTACTAATAGGAGGATACGTCCAGCAGGTCCACGATGGTCCTACAGGTCTCCAGACTGAAGCCGTCAGACTTGATGTCCACCTCTACAAGAAAACACAAGATAGAAGAAAAGTGATGCCGGCGGCGCCTCCATGATCACCGCACACAGGGCAGAACTAGGGCAGACGACTGGCAGCTTAGTCTTCCCATCCCATAGCCTGTGGATACATGTGGGTCCCCCCCATTGCCAGTAATGGGGGATTTCTGTCCCTCGTCTTGTGGAAGGAGAGGTTGCATTTAGCAGACATTTACGGCACGCTATCACTGTCTGAGAACAGAACACCCCCTTTAATTTCAATATGGCTGCCCGGTAGGGGTAATACCCCATAGAGGCACACGTACACTCCTATCATCCGCCGGTCTGTACATAAAGATGGGGGCGTTTCTAGGAACGATGGAAGAGTAACAGTAGCGTGGATGACACGGCCAGAGTTTCAAAACTTACGTTTGGAAATCACTTTCTTCAGGATGTTACAAAGTTCAAAAGCCGAAATCTCTGCGTCCTGCGGAGAGAAGACGACGTGAGGTTGTGACAGTGACGTCTCCTTTGTGGGGTGTGCAGGGAAACCCAGGGGCCAGTACCGGAAGGGCTTATTAGTCTGTGATGGTCAAGTTATGAGGTGCATGTTTTGTATTTAAATCATTTTTTGGAAAAATTGTGTCATATACTGCAACATGGGAAAACGTCAAAAAGTACCAAAAGGATACGAGGATAATGACAACTGGGGTAAATCTCCTGAAGACACCACTAGTGGGAGCTCACAGCATACAGATTTATACCGTCACCACTAGAGGGAGCTCACTGCATACAGATTTATACCGTCACGACTAGAGGGAGCTCACTGCATACATATTTATACAGTCACCACTAGGAGGAGCTCACTACATATAGATTTATACAGCCACCACTAGGGGGGCTCACTACATAGATTTATAGAGGCACCACTAGGAGGAGCTCACTACATACAGAATTATACAGTCACCACTAGAGGGCGCTCACTACATACAGATTTATACAGTCATCACTAGAGGGAGCGCACTACATACAGATTTATACAGCCACCACTAGAGGGAGCGCACTGCATACAGATTTATACAGTCACCACTGTATATGGATTTATACTGCTCCCACTAAAGTCAATAGCAGCAATGCACGAGTGATATTTACATTAGCAGAGATTCATTACGACTGTAAACATCTTGCAATGCACCCTGGGATATAGGGTATCGCTGATCATCTCAGGGTCACATTGCAGACAGCTGATCTCACCGCACACAACCTCAAAATGAAAGAAAACCTATTGACCTACATCTGAGAACATGCGTATGAACACAGGGCACATGCAAGAGGATACGGCTTTAACATCTTAAACAAGATGTTAAAAAATATGAACACCTTCAAGGGCTTTTTTTTTTTTTACTTGAAAGAATGCATTTTTGGCTAAAAATAACTTTCGTGATGGGCTGATAGAAAATTTTGGAATATTTAGTTTCTATGTTTTACAGTACACAGCAGACTACAGAATGAGAGCTTGTTCTTCTCCATCTTCTAAGATGATTTATAACCAGATGAAAGTTGAACAATATATTTTGGCTATTGTGACGACACAGCATTTAATCATAATTATCCAGGCATCTATTTTCAGCAAGCCAGGAGGCATAGACTGTTATCTTTATGTTGTCTCTTGTAGGTTGAATTATTTGTAAATTGATGAATGGTGGTTATCTACCTCATATCAGCTCCTACAGTTTATTGCATGGTTATCTTTGCAAAACAGGGATGCAGGGTCATTGAACAATGATGTTTACTGATATGTTGATGACACATTATACCAGGCCATGCAGTTTGTTGACTTGCATACATTGAAGGATAAACTGAATAATCAAACAAGGCGGGTTAATCTCATCACACCTTCCCCTTTGACCTGTGAATAATGACTTGAAGAACAGTTGTGAACTATAAAAAGGGGAATATGCCTGTGTAGCAATGTACATCCAGACATCCAAGAGATCCAAAGAACCAGAGACTCTTTACAAACCACAGCTAGGAACACTCTGAAGGATAGCTGCCAGATCATGGCTCCATCACAACACAGATTTTACATTCTACAGGATGCCAGCTTTGGGGACCATGGCCCCGGCTGAAAGAACACAAGTCTGATCCACTGATCATCAGTGAACCCAAAGACACATTTGGGGTAGTCAGAATTTGGACCCACCGCTCACCTGGGCACCATGGATTCATTTGGGAAAGCCAGGATTAGGACCCACCGGTCACCTGGCTCCATTAAGATGTTCAGAGAAGCCAGGTCACTGGCCTTGTACCTCAATGGATTGTCCTCATCCTAAGCTTGTCGTTACCTCCTCTCTATGCTTGCAACAGGTGGGGTAGTCGGCCCTGAAAGCTCTGAAGTCACAGCTGCTCTTATATCGAAGAGTCAGCGGAAGGGCGAAATGCTGTAATTTCCACCATCTTGACTATTTTGCTGGACTATTGTATGTTATTTGCCCGTTTTGTGATTCAATAAAGTATTGTCTCCTCAGCCATAATTCAGCTTAGAGCTTACTGACGGCTTCACTGCTGGTATCTCATTCAGCAGTATGCCATATACAGTATTGTCATACATAAAGGCTGGAGAAACCAAATGGCACATCATTTTTAACAAAACCCTACTGCAAAAATGTTTTTTAAGCCAAAAATAAATGCATTGAAAGAAACAAAATAATGTCCCTAAAAGTGTCCCATATCTCATAAATATACGCATAAAAGGTGGCAAGCAGCACCCGAAAAAGCGTGAAAAGACTGTGGAAATGCACACACTGTCCGTCATACCTCTGCTTTGGTCTATACCGATGGCAAGAAAATCCAGAATAATGCAGTTAGAGGCAGAATGATAAAGAATTAGTGCTGATGAAGACTATTAGCTGTGAGAGTTAGTGGACCATAAACAGTCGCGATTGGCGGCAGCGCAGTGATTTACAGGGGACTGACATAAACTCAGTCATGGGTGAAAATGTTGGCACCCTTGATATTGTTCCACAAAATGAATTACTTCTTCTAGAAAATTACTACAATTACACATGTTTTGCTATACATATGTTTATTTCCCTTGTGTGTATTGGAATAACACAAAAACATAGAGGGGAAAAAAAAAGGCAAATTGTACATAATTTCAGACAAAACCCCCAAGATGGGCCAGACAAAAGTGTTGGCACCCTCAGCTTAATATTTGGTTGCAATCCTTTGGAATAATTGTAATCACGTCTGTGGAGACAAGGGGGGGGGGGGGGGTGTCAGTGGGTGCGCTAGTTCGCTGGCCCGAGACCGCATGTACCAGGGATCATCCCACCAAACACCCGCTCTCCTTTTACTGTGGGCATAATGCTACTCAGACAACACAGGGTGAGGGTAAAGCAGTGTGGCAATAACTTATTGAACCACAGAACAGGCAAATAGCACAGAACATTCCCAGCAAAATTCACAAGATGGTGCAAATTCCAGAGTCTCACCCTTCCGCTGACTCACTGGGATAAGAGCAGCTGAGACTTCCAGGCCGACTATTCCATATGTGACATGAACACAGAGAGGAGGTAACGACAAGCTTAGGAAGATGATAGTCCATTGAGGTACAAGGCAAGGTGACTGGAGTCACAACCTGGCTTCTCTGAACATCTCCATAGAGCCAGGCGACCAGTGCATTCCCATCCTGGTTCCCTAAACGTATCCCAGCTTAAGGACCACGTCCCCGGCCGGAAGAATACAGATCTGCTCCATTGACCATCACTGAACCCATAGATACATTTGGGGAAAGCAGGTTGGGACCCTCCGCTCATCTGGTTCCATGGATAAGCTTGGAGAAGCCAGGTTATGACCATCCAGTCACCTGGCCACGGGCCTCAATGGACTGTCATCTTCCTAGGCTCGTCGTTACCTCCTCTCTGTGCGTGCTACAGGTGGGGTACTCGGCCCTGGAGGCTCTGAAGTCACAGCTGCTCTAATCTTGGATAGTCAGTAGAAGGGTGAGACTCAGTAATTTGCACCATCATGGGTATTTGCTGAGACTGTTCTATGTGTTATCTGCCTGTTTTGTGGTTCAGTGAAGTATTGCCACATTGGTCTACCCTCACGCTGTGTTTTCTGATTAGCATTACACCTATGGGAAACGAGAGCGGACGTTCAGTGCGATGATCCCTGGTCCATGAGGTCTCAGGCCAGCGGACTACAGCACCCGCTGACCCTCCGCCCCACGTGGCTCCACAGCCTCATTCCGCTTTCGGTAAACAGTGGAATGATGTGCTTTACCAAAAATCTCACAAGATACTTTCCTCTTTGACAATTTTGGAGAGGAGCCAACAATTTTGTCCGGACCATTTTAGGGGTTTTGGAGTGTGAAATTATGTCCAATTTGTCTTTTTTCTCCCTCTGTTTTTTTTGCGCTGTTCCAATATACAAAAAGGAAATAAACAGGTGTATAACAAAACATGAATAATTGCAATAATTTTCTGGGAGAAATACCGTATTTATCGGATTATAAGACGCACTCCCCTCCCCCCAAATTTGGGGTGGAAAATGAGGGTGCGTCTTATAATCTGCAAAATGCGGTACTTCATTTTCTGGAACCATTTAAAGGGTGTCACCACCTTCGGCAATGACTGTAAAGCTCAATCCTTGTATACTGGAATACTAGCACAATCATTTCCAATTCTGCTGCCTATTAAAAGGTAATAAAAAAGCTATACAGATCTAATACTTAACACAGCTGAGGGTTTGCTACAGTTGTATCTAGCCTAGACCATCCTCATACTGAACACCAAAATAATATGTGTTGCAATGTATCAGTGCAGATGAAACCTATGTAGACAGAAGAGATCTGGGCTACTAAGGTGTTTAACCTGGCAGAGTATTGCCTAGACTGATAAACCATTGTAGCAAACCCCCAGCTGTAGATTAGGTCTCGGCGGGTTGTGAGATCCTGTAAAAGAGGAGTAGGTTATACACAGATTATGATGGAAATTCTCATTATACCAGAATTCAATTTTATTTTTTATAAATCCAGAAAACCCCATAAAACCCGACTGTGCACACAGAGGACTGCGAGAGCAGACTACACCAGCGTTGTTTGTAGTCTGTTACCATGGAGACACACGGGTGTTTCACCACTTTTCAAAATGTTTCTATTTCTTATTTTAGAAGCATCAAATCATTAAAAAAAAATGATTTAAGGGCGTTTTCTTGTGTGACGTGGCATGCAGTATAATCGATGAGCGCTGTATGCACGGTTATATACTGCCTGAGAATAATTCAGTCACTTTTCTCCAAGTTACACCATCAACGAGGACACTTATATAATGTAACTACTCATACAGCGGTGAAGCTTAAAAGGATATGCACAGTGTTGGGTTTTTTGTTTTTTTTTTTCATTTTTGGATAAAATTAAATTTTGCTAATTAATCTTTTTTATAACAGCTTTCTGCAGCCTTTATGTATCACAGTACATAGGAGACTGCAGAAGGAATTACCAGTGAATTAGCAAGGTCTCTCCTGAACTCTTTCATGCCATTTTATGACCTGTTACAGACCAGACATGTGCTCGCTGACTATGTCACTGGCAACTCTTTCTACAGTCTGCTATATTACTAAGATACAGCTCTGGCAAAAATTAAGAGACCACTGCACAGTTTTATACAAATCAGCTTCTCTCCATGTCTGACAGCCATTCCATTCCTGTGTCAGTAGAATTCCATCCAGAATCCACCTCATTCTACTTAATGTGCTTCTGATTAGGTGATCGCCTGAACCAAATCTTATTCCACGAAGGAAAGTATAAAAACCCTGCTGTGGTGTTCACAATCTTCTTGCAATAGGACAAGCTGGATGGCAAAACAAGTGCTAGTAATATCCCAAAAATAATACGAGTAAAAAAATAACTTAACCATGCCAAAGGAGATGAAAAGAAAAGTCTTGAGTGAGGAAAAGAAGGGCTCAATTCTGGCTTTACTACAGAGGGATACAGTGAGCGTCATGTTGCCTCCATCTTTAAAATTTCTAAGACGGCAGTCCATTACAACAAGGTCAAGGGGCAGACAGTGGGGACAACAAAGCTACAGACCAGCAGAGGGCGAAAACGACTCTCCACTGACCGGGATCACAGTCGTCTTATTCGAATGTCACTCAGCAACCGCAGGATGACATCAAGTGACCTACAAAATGAATGGCAAATGGCAGCTGAGATGAAGTGCATGGCAAGAACAGTTCGTAACAGGCTCCTAGAGTCAGGGCTCAAGTCATGTAAAGCTAGAAAAAAGCCTTTCATCAATGAGAAGCAAAGGAGAGCCAGGTTGAAGTTTGCCAAAGACCAAAGGATTGGACCACAGAGGACTGGAGTAAGGTAATCTTCTCTGATGAGTCTAGTTTTCAGCTTTGCCCAACACCTGGTCGTCTAATGGTTAAACGGAGACCTGGAGAGGCGTACAAGCCACAGTGTCTTGCACCCACTGAGAAATTACCAGGAGTGGCATAAGGTCACCCAAAAGCCGTGTGAAATACTGGAGGAAAGCAGTCAAGATGCAGGAAAGCTGTGATTAACAATCATGGTTATTCCACAGAATACTGATTTCTGAACTCTTCCTGAGTTAAAACATTAGTATTGTTGTTTCTAAATGATTATGAACTTGTTTTCTTAGCATTATTTGAGGTCTGCATTTTTTTGTTATTTTGACCATTTCTCACTTTCTGAAAATAAATACAAAATTTAATGCTTGGAAATTCGGAGACATGTTGTCAGTAGTTTATAGAATAAAAGAGAAATTTACATTTTACTCAAAAATATAAAGAGAAAAATCAGACAAACTGAAAATTTTGCAGTGGTCTCTTAATTTTTGCCAGAGCTGTATATACGGGATGCAGAAGCGTTATTGTGCATAAGTTATAATGAAGCTCTAAAGCAAAAATAATTTTTTAGATTAAACAAAAATAAATATATGCATTTTAGTTGTCTATATCCATTTTAATGGAGCATATCAACCCTCTTATCTGTATAAAAGAGGCCGAGTCCTCACCTCTCCAGCGAGCTGCAAAAACAATCTCCTGAAGTTGGGATCAATGTGATCTTCATCAAGGTCAGGCTACAAAAAAAACATAAGAGACAGGGGCATTACCTCTGGTCGGCCATTATTTGGTTTAAAAGTTGGGCCCCAATAGTAAAACCCCTGTCTGTATGACCTATGAGCCGCATAGAGAAGGGGCCTGGCTTGGGACCCCCCAGCTATTAGCTACACAGACAGAGCAGCTGTAGGATTAAACATTCATGCAATACCACATCGATCCTGAGATGACAGCTGTAACATCACTATGGGGTCAGTCCATGTCTGGGTTACTTTGTCTATGGTAATACATTTTCCCTATTGCTTCTCAGTTATGGGGTCTGGCAGATATTCTCTGAAAACCAGGAAACTGGAGGGGTGAAAGGAAATCTATCAGCAGGTTTTTGCTATGTAATGATATAAGGGCAGAGACTCTGATTCCAGCAATGTGTTGCTGCTTCAGTGCAATCAGCAGAAGATTATCACTACAGGACTGGGCGTCTCATGCCTCCTAGTCCAGCCACTGATAAAGAGCTTTCTATCACTATACAGTGTACACAGAAAGCTGCCAATCAGTGGCGTGGGCGGAGTTATATACAGAAAGCTGCCAATCAGTGGCATGGGCGGAGTTATATACAGAAAGCTGCCAATCAGTGGTGTGGGCGAGTTATATACAGAAAGCTGCCAGTGATGTGGGCGGGGTTATATACTACTCAGCTTTCCGAGCTCTGCTAGATCTGCAGCAGAGAAAAACAAGGATTGTATCACAACCGTTGCACTCCGTAAAACTAAGTGATATATCGCTGGAATCAGGATCTCTGCCCGTACATCGTGCTACTCTCAGATTACAAAGCAAAAACCTGCTACCAGATTCCCTTTAAATATGGCACCAACTCATCTTTTGGCTATAGACCCCCATCCGGTACAGTTCGTAGATTACCTCGTCAATGTTTGCCTCAATGTCATCATCGATAACTCTAAAATCATTGAGAAAAAAAAAAAAAGATTAAAAATCACAGCCAAGTATTAAATAAAAGCTCAGATTATTATGGTGGACAGGAAGCTCGGGGTATGTATTGTCTGTAAGGTTACCCAGTGGGTACAAGTGAAAGGGTCCAGCGGCCACCGAACGATTACAATACAATGCAGGAATGTTAGGGCACCTGTTCACATTAGTCGGCTAGACGCGCTGATTTTCGTTGGCCGTCTGGAAGAGACAGATGGATCCACAGAGGACAAAGGGGCCCGGACGGGACAGAGTCATACGTGTATGCTTAAGGGGGTGGAGGTCACGGTAATTGCGGGTGTTTAGTTCACGGTATATGAGGGGAGTGACGATCGCGCAGGACGAGGACACCACACCCCGCTCCGGACACTTACTGAGACTCCGCATTCTTTTCGGAGAAAACACGAAGACAGAAGTCCCCTAATTTATTAGGCTCAAACGTGGAGGGGACGATGACGTATTCTCCGGCAGGAAGGCGGAATCTATTCAGCACTTCTCGTAGATTTATGAAGGTATCCGATCGATCTCGCGCCTTGTTCCTCAAGAAGAAGTCTTTGCTCAAGTGCACATTGGTCTGACCCCGCAGCTGGAGAAAAGAATTAACCTATTAACAACCACTGGGAGAGATGTGATAAGTGTCCAATGTATCCCTTTAATAAAGGCTCTAATGTACTGGATAGTAACACAATACATCCAAACATGTCTGTATGCGGCTCCGCTGTCACTCCCTGGTCCTCGGGGGCCGGACTTCATCACTCCCTTGAGAGTGCATGGATTCCCATTTATTACACCAGATGTTTTTGGATGATTCATCAATTCTGATGTTTTAAAAAGTTGCTAAATTTTTGCAAAAAAATGTATTCCACAATCCATTCCCCATGGAGTGATTTCATGTCAGCCTGAAATTTTGGCTCAGTTTTAGCGGAACATGAATTTTTTTTTTTTTTTCACTAAAAAGTCGCAATAAAGACTATAGAGTAAAAATCAAGTGTATTTTGGAGTTTGTACAAAATATATGCAGTGTCCATAATTTTAAAGAATTCGATGCAAAAAAAAAAATAGAAAAAAGAAAAAAGAAAAAAAAAGCCTGCATAAATATATATAGTGAGAAAAAGAAAAAAAAGTCTATAAATATTATAATGCCGCCCCTGCGGAGCAGAACTCTTGTATTTTGCGATGGAAGGTGATTATTTCTGCACTTACCTTCCAGTAGAGTGAAGGTGCACAATGTACGTACCTGTGCTGGGACCTGTGGGCAGAAGACAACCACATTACTACACGGCACAAGCAGCCTATAATCTCGTCTTTAGATCTCGTTTTTTAGAGGGCGCTTCTGACTTATGAAATATCAAGGACATCTTAAATCTTCAACCTGCCTCATAGATCGCAAATCCAATGGTGTGCATGTCCTCGCCCATCTTCCTCGCCTTCCTGCGGTTCTTCTGGATCAGGCCCACAATGAAGGTGCAGCCTTCCTCCCCGTCGTCCGGGTCATCGTCTTCTTCCTCTAGCTTTATCAGGTACTGTGGGTTCATCCAGAAAGTGTCTGCGAGAGAAACAAATAGTACAGGTCGTATGCTGTAGGTCTCGTCTCCTGAAATACTCTGCGCTGCTGGGAAACTCCGCTTCTTCCACTGTGTGACTCTCGGGCCTGCGACCGCCCAAGCTATCCTCAGGTCAGGACACTCCCACGAGGGGCCACCACATCTGTCCCTGCTCCTCTGCTGGAGAAAAAGGCCAAGTGACGCCCCTATGATATGGTCACCTGGATAATTCCGGCAGCCTCCGGCGGTCGATCCTCGCCTCCACATGCCGTCCATCTTTACTAGGCTCCACTTCTTGTATTTGTCTGAGGACAGGGTGTCTGGGGTGAGGTTGCAGATTTCCAGCCTCGAGTATTGTCTTAAGAAATCATTATAAGACATCCTGACGGGAAAACAAACAAACAGATGAGTTAGGGCACAATAAGGGGGACCGAAATCCTTATGGGCTTCAGTGCTGCCGGATATGTATATAAACAAAGCCTAAAAGAAAGTAAATGAACCCCCCGGTACAAATGTGGAGTGAAGAGACCATTATAAATGTGCATACGTCAGTCTTAAAGGCACTGGCACAACATTACGTATCACATCCACTTTATAGACCGTAAATTAAAAAAAAAACAAAAAAAAACAATATTTGCCATTTACATGCTGTTAAAAAAACGATCCAGTGAGGAGTTCTGACTTTTTAACATAGTATGGCGCCACCTAGTGTTCACAGTGTATAGGAATGTGCACGTCCGACTAACGAGCTGGACATAAGTGCAAACTTCAGAGGAAGGCAGCCAACAAAATGCAGACAGAGACAAAAAGTTTCTATTGACAAACTATGCAATCACCCGGCTGTGGAGAGAGAGACTGAGCATGTGCGACCACCAACGCTCCGTTCACAAGGTGGTCGTGTATGTTTTTATGTACTCTGAACACCAGGTGGCGCCCTATAACGTAAGAAAATGTCAATTTCCTCTTGGATAATTTACTAAATAATGAAGAAAGTGCAAATATTTTATTTTTTTTTATAGACTGGATGTGATATGTAATGGCAAGCCAACCCCTTTAACTACTTTCGATCTCAACTATGGCCAACTTTTTTTTTTAATTTGGTTTGTCGCTTCATTTTCTGTGGCTTATTTCTTTCTATAGCTGATGGAGCAGTGTTGATTCATGTTTTCATGCAAGGCAAGCAGTAGATTTACTCATTTTGGGCATATACAACTTTTTAAAAAGTTTTCATTCAATTTTTTTTTTGGGGGAAAGCAAAGTTTTTACAAATATATATATATAAAAAAAAAATAAATAAATTATATATATATATATATATATATATATATATATATATATATATAAATAAATAAAACACCACTCCGATTTTCCTCATTTACAAAAAAAAAAAATTAAAAAGAAAATTGTCTTGGAACAGGAAGGGGTTAATACAGCGGTCATATTAGTGGTGGACGGTGCACTTTGCCCTCCTATGACACTAATGGATCTGGCACAGGGTGGACTGTGGTTCCCAGCAGAGCAGTGATCGTTACTGCTGCCTTTGTAGTCAGACAGGCATTTCCTGCTCTCCAGGGCGAGGTTCTGTGACTCTGCTCTGGTTTTATGTTTTTTTGTTTCTTCTTTTACTTCTGACATAGGAGAGGACTCGCCCTCCGGGGCACTATTCAGCTGTTCAGGTCTTTACAATAACTTGTACGGCTGAATAGTAACAGGAGCCGACGCTGCAGTCATTCTATCATCCTAAGAAAACTTTCCCTTAACCCCGGAATTCTGTAGAAAGTAAATAAACCCACTGCATTTTTATTTTTATTAAATAATAGGGGGTTCTCCTCTTTAGATAATCCCTTTTCATCAGTGGTAATCTCAGCGATCATCTAAAAAGGAAGCCTGACATTAAGTGTTCAATTTCCCTGCAGCACTCCCGCAGGAGAAATATAGTATTACAGAGTTACCACTTGTCTGTGTAATGCACGCCCTCCAAACCCCCCTGGGTCCTCCAAACCAAGAGTAGCTCTTTTATAACCACTCTCACTGCTCTGGTAAATAGCAGGGAAATGCTGGGAGTTGTTGTTTTGCAACAGTTGGACACCACAACGAGCAAATAAAGCGATAAGACAGGATGTCTTACCAAAACTCTCCGTCGTCGCAGCGTTTAATCAGTCTGTCTCTTTCCCGTGGATCCACGTTATTCCATTCACTAGAACTGGATGGGAAATCATCAGATTATTTATTGTGCAAGATCAGCGTTTACAGTATCAATACCGCTATGTAGGGAGATAAGATAATTGCTCATAACTTGCTGAAAATCCCTCAATCTGCGATTATTCAGTGCGCCGATGACAAACGCATACAATAGACTTGAGTATTTTATATATTATAATCCAGAGCTGCATTCATAATTCTGCAAACTACTGATTTCTTCAATTCCCTGCAAATCTGGGCAACAAAGAATTAGTTATATCTCTGTACACCAAATGTTCTACAGTGTTTCATTGTGGGAGACCATTTTATTTTAGGTCATTTGCTACAGAGCTGTACTCATAATTCTGCCAACTTCCTCTCAGTTCACTGTAATTCTATACAATCCACATTTATATGCCAGTACACAGCATGCGCTCCATTAGGTGCTATTGTACGTAAATTACTTCAGAGCTGTATTCATAACTCTTCCAACTTCCTATCAGTTCACTAAAAATCTGTACAACCCCCTGTTATACCTGTACGCGGCACATTTGTCCATTTTGCATTGTGAGATGTGTCATGATCCATGCTGGATTATGACAGGTTTTTGTATAAGTAACCTTTTTTTTTTCCTTTGAGCTGTTTGCTCAGGGTTCCTTTTGCCCCGGTGGCCACTGGGATTATTGCAGCTTTTGGCCCCTGATCATTTGACCATTCCCTTTTCCTATATAGGGTCACATGGTCTATGAGCAGGTGTTGGTGATAGCGTCTTTTTGGGATTCCTACCACCTTGAAGGGAGCAGCTGGCTGAGGTGTGAAGCCACTGCAGAAACCTGGTGAAGTGAGCAGCTGGCTGGAAGGTTGGAGCCACTGCTGAAACTGGTGTGAACACTGTCTGCCCGGTGTCTGCAGCAGAGTGAGATGGTGAAGGTGGCAGCTGGCTCTGAGGTGTCGAGCCACTGCGAAAAGTTAATCCGGTGATGCACTCTGCTGATGGTGCTGCAGCAGAGCAAGATAAGTGTTTTTAGTGTTTCCCCTGGTGTGAATTAGTACAGCGGTGGGGCCAGTGCCTGCACCACCCAGCTCCCTAGTAAGGGATAGGTGTAGGGTGTGCTAGGGTGACAGGTGAGGAGCCTGTATAGGGAATGTTAGGAGTGTTAGGGACACAGACTCAGGGGAGTGCAGGAGGTCTCCATGTCCCCCGTTCCCTATCGCAGGGCCCACCGTTGTAACTGTTTCCCCCTTCCCCCGTGTCTTGTTGTCTTAGTTAACGGCCTGCGAGCCGTGTCACACAGTACAGTTTCACGTGCAGTGTCTTGTTGTTTCATTACCGGCCTGCGGGCCGTGTCACACAGGATGGGTCATCGTGACAATATGTAGTGTAATATCCCAGTAAATGTAGAAACTCAGCTGAGCTTCAAGATTTGCGACTGTCGACACAATGCTTAAACTCTAAGTTGCATTCTGCTCAATTTTAAAAGCAGCTCTGGAGTAGAAAGTAGCTCGACCAGAAATAGTAAAGTCGCAGAAAACCTCCTTTAACAGTGGAGCGTCAATATGATCAAAGGTGAATGTTTACATCATTTTCTTCTCTTGCGCTTACTTATCGTTCCACGCTCCGGTCCACTCCACCTCTCCCCAGGGATTTCGTATCCTAATGAGTTTTTCCTGGCTTCCTCTGTAGTTTACCTGGTTGGATAGCAAATAGGTGTATGGAAAATAGAAAAAAAAATAAACAAAATAAAACTATGTAGAAAAATTGAGCATTCGCACCTCTTCTGCGGCGGTCACCGAGTATGCGTGTCCCTTCACCAGCTTCTGGTGGGTGATTGCTTCGGTCTCGGCAGCACTTGTGATCTGAAATATACAAATCGTTGTGTCACCTGGGAAATACAATTTTGGAAACGTATTCTAGAGGAATTGTACCACTTATGTCATTGAGCAGAGAAGATCCTAATGGCAGGAGAAGAGTATTCTTGGGATCCCCTGCTAATCGCACCTCTTACACATGATGGACAGCTCTTGATCTTATGTTACACAGAAACTCCTGCGCATGCGCATTAATAACAGATTTGTGTACTGCGCATGCGCCTGAGTTTTGTGTCCAATGGGATCAGATGTTTTCCACAGATGAATGAAAGGACAGTACATCTGGAGATTCCTTGTCTGCAAGCAATGCGCATAATTTCATGTGAGGTTGCAGGAATTTAGATGCAGAAAGAAATGTCAATCAGAAGAGTTATTGTTTGCAGTGCATGTGCAACAGAGGAGTCCCATGCCCAACGCTGATGTCTGTATACACTTGGTGCAACCCACCAGCAGGTTGTAGCAATACAGAAAAATCCAGGAACCAGACGTCCTCCTTTTGGTAACCTTATTAATGGCGAAAAATCACAATGTTTCGGCCATGCAGGGCCTTTATCAAGCCACAGAAAGAGAAATATGCATGTGCATTGTGATGTCCCGCATCTAATTAGTGTACAGACTTTAAAGTCTGATTTTTATGGAATGAGGTGGTGTTTGGGAATGGGAAGGATGCCCTTCTATAACCTGGGAGTGAGGATGACGAGTTCCCCTTGATACGTGGACGCAGCCATCCCTCTTCTTTAGAACCTCCTTAAAAAAAAAGTGCCAACTAGTAATAAACACAGGAACGTGAGCTTCTAGTTAATTGCTTTACCATCTGCTACAAGGAACATTATATTTCCAAAAAGACAATCAAGACCTTTCCTATTAGGAAGTAGTAAGTGCACCCAATGGACTGGTAACATTTCTATAAAGACGTCAAAGTTTTGTCGAGATAGTCAAAGTTTAAGATAGTTGACCACACACTTTCAGTGGCTGGCGGACTTAGCGTTCTTGACCCCTTTCTGATGATCGTACAGGTGTTGTGCATGGGCACAGGGGAATACACCCCTGACAGACATCTACAGTGTGGGCTTATATTTCCTGAGAACAAAAGGTCCAGTCACATTGAATTCCAACTGTCTGAGTCTTATCTGTTGTGTTGCCTGCTTTGGTGGTTTTCGAGAGGCCCCCCCCCCATACACAATGAAAGGTTGACGGATGGTCCCAGGATAGGTGACAATAATCTAAGGAATATTGGCAGCTTAGGCCAACGAGTCAACTCTAATGGTCTATTTCGCATACAAGTGTTCCTAGACATCTAATCAGACTGCTGATCAATCCACGTCATCCGTTCATCAGGTGAAATGATCTATTGGTTTGCACCAAAGATCATCTATCTCGGCAGCACATCGTCCTGTGTAAACTGGACCTGCCTCTCCAGGTCAATTAGGGAAGATGATGCAATGAATTACCAACGTCAAGACGACCCGGACTACGGTCACCAAAGTTCATCGTAGACTACATAAATTGTCACCATTAAAAGGACCTCCAATTTTCAAGTTTTAGAACGTGCTGACAGTATGACGAATGTGAGGTTTTCTTCGGGCATCTTCTTACAGGACAATATTAGTGATGTCTCAGTCCACAAAATCTTTTCGCTCAATGATTACAGATCAATAAACTCAAACATAAGTCGCCACGAAGAACGGAGATTTATCAATGGTGTAAAAGAGAGCGAAACGAAAAACTGAGATCAGCGATGGCCATATTATGGACATGTGCAGTTCATCTAGTGGCCAAAATGATGGATGGATAATGGTACAGGTTGTGTGCTATGATCCGTCATGCGCCACCAGAACAAACCAAATACCACCATGTGAATGCTTTCACCTGTCTACTACTTTCATACCGTCCAGTGGGTGAAAGACACAAGGAAGCTGATAGAATTTAAGCTTCCAAATGGATCCTGGACTCTACATAGACCAGTCAGAATTGGGACCACAAGAGAGGGATTGCATAAAACTCTTCTGTTTGTACACTTTTACTTATCTAACAAACATTGTATCGTCTTCATAGATGCACATGGTGTTCCCGGCCGACCATCTAATGTACATGAAACAATTGTTCAGAATATAGTTTCCAAAGATAAATGGGGATAGGCATGTCAAATTGCAGCATGGTAAAGGACAGAAGCAACTTAAGACCTTGAACCCTTTATACACATTAGATGGCTTTCGGCTACGGTGATTGGGCTGGTAGCCATGTTTCCTACCTCCTCCATACACAGGAGCGCTCGGCTCAGTGCATTTGTGTGCTCTATGAGAGAGCGGCTGGCAACTCATCTGGCGGTGGATTATGTCACAGGGAACAAAAGGATCGGCTGTTATAAGTCCAATGTGCCAATCCTTCAATTTCTCAGCATTATGTTGAGAGACATTCGGTAGGTCCCCGCACACATTAACCTGTTGGTCGAGCCCTCTCTGATCGGAGAGTTCAGTAAGCTTTAGGCTTATGTGTATGTAAGCATGTCAAGCCAATCATTAGTTCTTTGGATGATCGAGTGGTTATTTGGCCCAAAAATTATGTTTACATTGAAAGATGTGCCACCGATAAAAGTGACGCATCTTCATTACATATATTAAACCTAGACTATGACAAAGTATGGAACTATGAGCACCGTTACCCCAAAACCAAAGATGGAAGTATAGCATCAGACTCACATCTATGGAGCAGCCCAGAAGAGACCCGGTCCTGAGCGCCTTTTGTATGATCTTGAATAGATTGGCGGGAGCCTTCTTCAGTTCATACCACTCTGCCAGACCACCGGTGAAATCTTCAAAGCCCTCGGTTGTGGCACCACCAGATAATGCTTCGTAAGATCCATTCAGCCTTAATGCAAAGTCACACAAGTCACAACTGAACTTAGCTACTCGCGTCCCTCCACGACTTGACTTCAAAGGAGACTAATGTTTGGAGTATACAACTTCTACGCAGACTTAAAGGTCTATCATATAGAAATAACCCCAGTTCATACACCTGATTACCTCATTAGGCATACTAGCCAACCCTCATGAAACATCTGGGAAGTCCCTGGAAAAAAGGCAGTTCTCGGAAGAGTTGGCAAATTCCCCAATTGTTTATTAAATGTGCCCCCCAACAAATTGGGAGAACATCAGGCCCTTGAACCCTGTTCCAAGAGGTTAGGTGGCAGTGTATGTCTATGGGGTCCCAAAATGGTTGAATGCGTGTCCCTTGGATGGATAGTGTGCATGGTCTTACTTGGCGTAGGCCTTCTCCATCAGGGCACTCCAAAATTCAGTCCCTTCGGCAGAATGAACAAAGACAAGCTCATCGTTTTTTGTAGGCAGTCGATCATCTATAACCACGTCCACCCATTCTCCGAACTGCCAGAACTGGAATGCGAAGGGAACAAGTCATAAAAAAGAAAAGACATTAAAGGCGTTAACCCACAGACATCATTTATCACTTATACACAAGTGTGACCTCCTGGGACCCCCAACGATCCCGAGGAAAGGGCCTCAATCCTAGTATGAATGGAGTAGTAGAGAGCATGTGCCACCACCACTACCATAGACCCAATCTGATCCAATCACACAAGTTCTCGAGATCACTGGGGGTCCGAGGGTGTATATTGGGTTTTGGGTTGATGAAATCTATTTATTGTAGAATTCCTCATAATTTTCAAGATCTCCGCCAGAAGTCAGTGAACAGAAGCATGCCCTGAAAACCAATGGTGTAACTCCACTGGAGACAAACCAGACCACGCAATCACTAGTTGAGAGGGGTCCGGAGCCGAATGACTGTGCTCCCTTTTCCCAACATCTCCCAGGAGTTATATGTGCAGACTCCACTCTATACCTGGTGGGTGCAAGCTGTTTTGCACAGCATACATCTGCCAGTAACTTGCTGTAATTGAAGTCGGCTTTGCTTGCAGAAACTTAACCCCTTTGATGCCTTAGTGAACAGCGACCATAGCACCTTAGTGGTTAAGTTCATAAGTAAAGTCAGAAAAATATTCAGGATTGAGAGTCCTCAGTAGTTGATACCTTTTAATGGCTAACTGAAAAGATGGTAATACATTGCAAGCTTTCGAGACTACTCAGGTCTCTTCATCAGGCTAGACTAATACAAAATCTGAAGTCACATATTTATGCACAATACAGCCTAGAAAAAATGCAATAGATAAGACAAGTGACGTGAAGCAGAACTATCAATATGGGAGAGGGAGAAACATAAATATAAACATTGGACCAGTTCATAGATAAGGAGTCTGGATGTTTTATGGTCCTCTGATTGGGGTCTAGTTCTGTGTTGCCCTGCAAGGTTTTAAAAGGAAATTCCTTAATTGATGTAAAAAGACATAAATCCATGCGACACATTCATTCATTCATTCACTGTCGCATGGATTTATGTCTTTTTACATCAATTAAGGAATTTCCTTTTAAAACCTTGCAGGGCAACACAGAACTAGACCCCAATCAGAGGACCATAAAACATCCAGACTCCTTATCTATGAACTGGTCCAATGTTTATATTTATGTTTCTCCCTCTCCCATATTGATAGTTCTGCTTCACGTCACTTGTCTTATCTATTGCATTTTTTCTAGGCTGTATTGTGCATAAATATGTGACTTCAGATTTTGTATTAGTCTAGCCTGATGAAGAGACCTGAGTAGTCTCGAAAGCTTGCAATGTGTTACCATCTTTTCAGTTAGCCATTAAAAGGTATCAACTACTGAGGACTCTCAATCCTGAATATTTTTCTATCTACTGGCTAACACGGTACAAAGATATACATCTTTCCTGTAAGTAAAGTCAGAATTTTTGCTATAGATCCCCTTTATTGCTATGTAGACCCCTCTCGAAAATCTGTGCAGATCAATTACCCGCTGCGTGTAAGCAATGCCCTCACTGGCTGACAGTGCAGATTTTAAAAAATTTAAACAAAAATAAATAAAAAATATAATATTCACTTTTTTTTTTATCAACTTTTAGGTCATTTTGTTAGCCAGTCAAGTTCTCATTCCTACTGATATTTTACCTGGAAATGGAAAATTCCTGCATAATTCTCCTGGAAACTTTGGTCTTTAGGGACGACACGATACAGGATCTGCTCATTGAGCGTGAGAGAAGCGATGGCGGCCAGCAGCCAGCAGTCACCTGGAGGACGATGAATAGCTTATTTCAGGCACAAGAAACTCCTGTGTGCACAGCGAGAACGGCTGTAATACAGATTCAGCATCAGGGATACACTGCAGACACTATTACAAATACCGATGGAGCAGAGCTGCTCACGACACAACCCAATGCACCTCATGAATGCTGCTGCTCTCTGCAGATCCCCTTTCTATACCTGTACTATAATCAGAAATCCACTCAGCTTCTAAACAACTCAGTTTAAAACAGTAAGTAAGTAGAAGTAGGGGAGGAGGGGGATGCAGCTGCAGCTTCGCACCAGTGTTTCTGTAGGTGTTGGAGATAGGAGTAGCACTAGGAGATATCAGAGTCCGGATAAAATACTGCCCTGTACTTATTTCTATCAGATATGCTTTTTTGCAGCACAGCTGATTAGTATATGATTTTCCAATGCAAATTAAGGAGGTTTCATACTAATATTTTGACACAGAATCTGCATTGAAACTTATGTAATAATCTGGCAAGTAGATGAATTCAGCTTTTCTACAAAACTAAAGACAGTAGAGGCTTTCTCTGGGGCTCTTAGGAAATAAGAGGCTTACGTGTGTCTACCCTGCTACAAGGGAAGGGGTGTACTCCCGAGGCTGACTGTGATGATACAGCATTTAATCTTAATTATACAGATGTCCATTTTCAGTAGGCCAGGAGACATAGGCTATTGTCTGAACTTGAGTGAATGATGATGGTCTTGTTGAGACCAATATGCATCGCAAGGAAACCTCTGTCAACTCATTGCTGCACGCATCGTCATCTCACCCTGTCTCCACAATCAACGCTATTCCGACGGGCCAGTTTCTCCGAGCACGGAGAATCTGCACCACTGATGTGGTGTTCGAGGGACAGGCGAGGGATCTGAGGCAGATTTAGTGATCGCGGGTACAGCAACAGGAGCGTCAAGAAGGGCTATCTGAGAGCGAAGAATACCAAGAGAGGTGAGCTTCTAGCCATGCAAAAAAAATAGGAGGAAGGTCAAAGATGGTGACGGTAAAATCAGATATATTTCCACTTATAATCAACAGTGGAATATGATGCGAACTGTCCTTAAAAAACATTGGTCGGTCCTTATGACGGACCCAGTGCTTAGTCAGGGACTTTCTCCTGCTCCACTGATGACAGCACGTAGGAGCAAAAATCTAAAGGATATGTTGGTTTCCAGTCATTAATGTATACTGCAAAGTCGCACTCTCTCTTTGGATCAAGGGGTAGGAACACTGGTTTCTTCCCATGTGGGAAATGTTTGACCTACAGAAATCATGTCAGATCCACATCCTTCACATCATCCGACGGCCTACGAATGTTCCAGATTGGGGACTACATAACATGCTCGACCACACATGTGACCTACTATGCCACGTGTAGTTGCAAGTTGATCTATGTTGGTCTAACTTCACGTGAGCTACGTGTTAGAACCCGGGAGCATGTACGAGATATTGAGGCTGCTCGGGATGTGGGGCTGTTAAAAACTTTACCCAGGCATTTTAAATTAAAACATAAATGCAATCCCGATTCCCTTCAAATTAGAGGCATTGACCATGTAAATATGGGAATTCGTGGCGGTGATAGTATACGCGCTCTTAATCAAAAAGAGTGCCGGTGGATTGTGACACTGGGGACCATGGCTCCTGCGGGCCTTAATGAAATGTTGAGTTTCTCCTCCTATCTGTGAGCGGTTGTCGTTCCTGTACTGATGGTCACTCTTTTAATCATATTTGTTTTTAATTTGATATTTTTCTGTTCATTCTTTCAGTCTATGATGCAATATTTACATCATTCCTTATTTGGTGCTCCGGTGAATCCTTGTGGTGGATGAAGATATTGCTCTGATCCAGTGATTAAGTGATGATACATCTGTGACCTATGTATGACGATGTAGACACTTCAAATGCAGTGACTATCATTATATGTGGTCTTATTATTCTTTTTATTTTTTCTATAGGTCGTAGATTGCGCTAAAAATATATTATTAGTGCTAATGCTGATAGATATTTGTACTTTTTGGAATTATCCCAGCATGTCTATAGTGCGCATGCGTGCGATAAGCAGTATTTATGAATTCGATATACCTTGTATATAGCATTATGTCTTTATTAACACCACAGACGTATTTGGGCGATATTGCACTATATATACACCTTTTGTGGGCAAGAATGGGGAGGTGTTATTAGCATTAGAAAAGGTCTCCCCCTGCCCACAATCAAGATGGCGCCTAGTATTGTGGTCCACTTGTGCACATGTCCCCGGTCTGGTGGCGCCGCCTACAGCATTGCCGGCATCGCGGGACGGCGTGTGATTCTCGTTGACACTCTCGTGTCTCGCGGGAGTTGCGTCGCCATCTTGACGCCGGGACGGCTGACTGGCACCGCCTCCACATGCCGGTAACATGCGCCAATTAAAGTGAACCTAAGCACGGTATTTAAGGAGGTTTGGAGGGACACCAATGACATCAACACCCCCCAAGGAAGCTATCGCGAAACGCGCGTAGGGGTACACGCTTGCACATGGACACTAGCACAGGTAATGGCTGAACCCTTTTGTTAACTATTGATTCCCCTCTCCCCTCCCTCTGTGGATCAGATATGTATATACCTTTTTAGAACATAACTATTGCTACTTTTGGCCATAGATGTGGGGGTTTCTAAAGGTGGAGGAGGGATCTGATCCCATGACATCCATTTATTTGGGCCATTGATGCTACTGTCCTTTTAGGACGCATTATACAATTTTTTGGATATACATGTGGGGTCTTTAGGGTAATATGTTGGCCTTATCCTGATGTTTTGGTGCTCATTTTGCAGCACGTTTTTTATTTCAAACTTTGGTGCATTCTGACCTGTGTCAAATGGCTTTGTCTTTGTTTGTTAACATTTTGTGATGACTTTTAAATGACTTTTTGTATTAATAAAAGCAAGTTTTATATTGACTTGTCATGTTTATGGACTTTTTGCTCCGTTTCCTGTGTTTTCTACTGTCTGAACTTAGACTACTGAATTTGTGTGTTTTTCTTTGGTTGATCAAAAAAAAAACAGACTGTCGTCATATGAGACATAGGCTATTGTCTGAATGTTGACTACTGAAATTGAGGCTTGTGGATTTTTGAATGGCTGCTACTTGCCTTTTATATCAGTTCCTACAGGATATTATATGAGATCTTTGCAAGAAAGGTACGCTGGATCTTTGCACAATCAATGTTTGCTAGTATGTTGATTACACATTGTACCAGGCCATGTAGTTTGTTGACCTGCAAAACAGGAGGACACACTATGCAAATTGATTAAATACTCAATGTTAGATGAGCCCCTGCCACCTTCCCCCAATCGTGTGGAAAAATGCCTGAATAAGAGCTGTGAACTATAAAAGAGGGAACCTGCCCCTGTATCAAGGAACTCTTTACAAAACCACAGCCAGCAACATGCTATAGGACAGCTATCTGGACACCATGGCTACATCAAGATGGACAAAGATTTCACATTCTACAGCAGTGATCCCCAACTCCAGTCCTCAAGAGCCACCAACAGATAATGTTTTCAGGATTTCATCAGTATTGCCCAGGTGATGGAATTATTGCTTGTGCAGGTATTGCAATTATCACCTGGGCCATACTAAGGAAATCCTGAAAACATGAACCGTTGGTGGCTCTTGAAGACTGGAGTTGGGGAACACTGTTCTACAGGATGTCAGCTTGAGGATCACGGCCATAAATGGAACAATACAGATTTCTTCCATTGACCACCACTGAACCCATGGATACATTTGGGGAAGCCAGGTTGTGACCCTCAGGTCAGATGGCCCCATCGTAACAAATTTGGGGAAAAACAAGTTGGGACCATCCAGTCACCTGACCCCCATGGATACGTTTGCAGAAGCCAGGTTGGGACCATCCAGTCACCTGACCCCCATGGATACGTTTGCAGAAGCCAGGTTGGGACCATCCGGTCACCTGACCACCATGGATACATTTGCAGAAGCCAGGTTGGGACCATCCGGTCCCCTGGCCATGTGCCTCCATGGACAATCAGATTCCTAGGCTTGTCATTACCTTCTCTTTGTGGTTGCCCGGCAAAAGCAGGGAGCCACTGGTAGGGATAGTGAGCCCTGAAGTGTCGTGTGTTCTAATCCCGGCTAGTCAGTGGAAGGTTGAGACTCTGCAATTTTGCACCATTTTGGGTATTTTGCTGGGACTGTTTTATATGTTTTTGTCTGTTTGGTGGTTCATTAAAGTGTTACCACGTGTTTTACAATCAGATTGTGTTGTCTGAGTAGTGTTATGCAGGCGTTGACAGTGGGCTTTCACTGGTATGAGCCCTGGTCCGTGCGGTCTTGGGCCAGCAGATGAGATCACCCATTGACCGCCATGTCTCCACACTGACCAAGTTGACAATAATGCCAGGATTAGAGGGGCTTGATCTGGAGGCTGACCTGTGTAACAATGCCGTCCGGAACAGGACGGCAGGCTCTTGAGGTTGCTTTGCAACTTCGCCAGGGTAAGAACATCTTACTTTGGAGGCTGCCCTGCAACAACACAGCCAAGGAACGAGTGCCCAGGGGAAGAAAAAAAACAAGGAAAAGGGCGGCTTGCTGTGGATGCTGACATGAGACAACACTGCCAGAGGAAGAGGGTCTTGCTCTACATGGTGGAATATATTGATGATATGGTGGTATCTATATCAATGAAAACTATACTGTAAAGTGATATTATGGTTCTATGTCCCCCATTTTCTGGGGTTGCTTGGGATCAGGAAATGCTTAGAACTGCTGATTTTTTTTCCTTTTTCCAGAATAAGCACCTCTACTGTCTATAGGGAATGTCTAAGTGGGGTCCAAGCAGAAATACCAGGTAGAATGAAGGAGGGAGACCCCATAAAAGAATGCCCTTGCAGCGGCCAGTGCAGCCCCTCTTTCCCAGGCAATGCTGTCATGATGGCTCAATGAATGGGGGTCTTGAGTGGAGATCTCCTCCATGACTAAAGAGGCATAAGAGCAATAAAAACACATATAAAAATATATTAGTGCTAATAATATAAGTATCACACTAAATAACAATAAAATCTCCAATAATTTATAAGATACAAAATTCTGCATCTGTACGAGAATATGCGACCATAAAACCCCGCAGGAGGAATAATGAGGATTCTGCAGGAGGAAAAATGTGAGACTGATCTGATGAAAAGGAGGTCTGTGCCGCCGGCTGAACATGAATCACAAAACTGCATTCCAGGCGTGATGGAAAACTCCAGAAACATTCAGCCGCAGAAGAAAACACAGAGGAGGAAATTCCCATGTGGGTAAAAGGTAGGCAATCCCCGCTCACAGCTACAGTGCTGTACAGAGAGATGGGCCCCTAGGCACTAAAGTTCTTGGGGCCCATCCCACACCCTTTACCAAGGAACACTTACGATCAGCAGATCAGTGTGCGCAAAGGGGAGTGAGCATCTAAGTCTTCAGGAAGGGCAGATCACACAAGCTGCACTGTGTTACTGCGAGAAGCAGGAGGACAAAATACGCAGTGCAATCTGGAGAAGGTGAAATCACACATGTGGTAGATCAGTGATGAAAGGTGAGACAGCGCCTGCAAAAGAGATGGAACTTTTACCCGCATTCCGCCCTTGAAGACACATGTGTTGTTGTAATGTACTTAAATATGTGAAGCGGTTAGTGACATGAGTTATTAGTGTTGATGTTCTGTTCTGCTCAACAGTAGAGAGTTAAGATTAATGATTGGGAATACCCCAGAGTGGGAGAGGCTAAAATGAAGGGACTGGGACAACTTCCTGCCAGGAGGGCAGATAGGGCCTAGCGTGTAGCAGAAGCAGACCTAAGGTCTGACCAGAGATAGGAGACTGAGGCGATGGCGAGCGTGATCCAGGGTGGAGACGAGGAAAAGTTATAGAAGGAGTGAGCGATTCTCCAGAGACGGGATCTGGGCCAGAAGGCCTAGCATGACGTTCGCAAGCCAAAAATGCAATGGGACGAACTGGAGCATGCGAAAAGAAGAGAGTGCCCCATGTGGTAATTCCAAGGAGTCGGCAAGCAGAGAAGTTAAATTATTGGCATAAGTAGCTCCCATAACGGGAAAAGGACACGGAATCACGGGTTGAGATATAGGACTCTTGCTTGCTGGACTGCAGTGCTGTTTTTGGGGGACAAGGAAGGCTCCTGAAGCACAGTGGTGGCTTGTGGTGAAGCCAGAGGAACTGACTGAGACCGAGTGAGATTAGGAAGGAAATGAAAGAACGTGTAGGAAGATATTCTGTGTTTAGAGAATCGTCCATAAAGACTCGCACCCGCTATCCACTGTGCAATATTATTCAGGAAGAAAAAAAGTTTATTTTTCCGTAGTGGTCTCCCTCAGTGAATGTTACAACATCTGATCCTGGCTAGCTGAAGTCATCCGGCATCATGTGGCCTGCAAGAGCGTAGCGCCCCCATAGACAAGGTCCACAAACCCAGCCACAATCTCCATTTTCACGTAGTGGGCCTGGGTGTGAAAGACGAGTACCTCGCCCACGTCACATGGTAGAATCTGCAGAGACAGGGATTGAAAGATTTCATACTCCACAGCATCGGGGTTTATCACCACAACGGAGTAGAGATTCATCATGAGCTGTCAAAAGAAAAAAAAACACTCCAGGAACGACGCCGAGCTGATATATAAAAGCCTGTAAAACCAGCAGCATCCTGGAACCCCCCCCCCCCCCCCCCCCCCCCATTTTTTACTGGGCAAGGGACCCCCAAGAGAAGAGTCTGCAACTAGGAGCAGGCTGCACACTGAATATCAGGGGTCCTGAAAATGAATGAAGATATGAAGATCGCAGACTGAAACTCAGCGCAACTTCTTTTTTCCTTTTGTTCCATTCTTTGGTTCCTATAGAAATAAGGGTGCAGATAGGACTATATAAATATACACTTTTTTTTTTTTTACAAAAGATGATGTTTGATATTTTTGCATAGCTTCCCAGTGACTCAGAGATTGAATCATAGTGAAAAAAAAAATGAAAAAGCACCAAGAGGAAACCACATTGTTATTCGTGCGTTTGCTATGACAACCTGCTAGAATATCCACTGACAACCAGTCGCCAACAAGTAGCTGCTGTTACACTGTATCACTAAAACACCTGGGATGTGTTATGAAGGGTTTTTTGATTTACTTTAAATAATGCAAAAGATTTTCCTGCACAAATTATTTGGTTACACAACTGCAGTTTATCAAAGCCACATGCAAATCACATCTGCTGCCAGGAGAAGAGGCAGGGTTTTGGATGTGAACAATAAAAACTTCCATTTCCTGAGGACAAGGAGAGATTATTAGCACAGTAAGAAATTAATTTATATTCTGTTTCACAGAACTTTTCATTTGATTTTTTTTTTACTTTTATGACTATTTTAGATCAATGTTAGATAAGAGTCCGATCCAACCTGACAACTACTGTGCTTGAGAAAACAAAGCCTCAAATGTACAACTGCGTGCGAGCTGAGAATGAGAAATGGTCTATGGTAATCCTGCATTATACTCCAGAGCTGCACTCACTATTCTGCTGGTGCAGTCACTGTGTATATACATTACATTACTGATCCTGAGTTATATCCTGTATTATACTCCAGAGCTGCACTCACTATTCTGCTGGTGCAGACACTGTACATACATTACATTACTGATCCTGAGTTATATCCTGTATTATACTCCAGAGCTGCACTCACTATTCTGCTGGTGCAGTCACTGTGTACATACATTACATTACTGATCCTGAGTTACATCCTGTATTATTCCCCATAGCTGCACTCACTATTCTGCTGGTGCAGTCACTGTGCACATACATTACATTACTGATCCTGAGTTACAATCTTTTTTATACCCCAGAGCTGCACTCACTATTCTGCTAGTGCAGTCACTGTGTACATACATTACTGATCCTGAGTTACATCCTGTATTATACCCCAGAGCTGCACTCACTATTCTGCTGGTGCAGTCACTGTGTACATACACATACATTATATTACTGATCATGAGTTACAGCCTGTATTAAACCCCAGAGCTGCACTCACTATTCTGCTGGTGCAGTCACTGTGTACATTCATTACATTACTAATCCTGAGTTACATCCTGTATTATACCCCAGAGCTGCACTCACTATTCTGCTGGTGCAGTCACTGTGTACATACATTACATTACTAATCCTGAGTTACATCCTGTATTATACTCCAGAGCTGCACTCACTATTCTGCTGGTGCAGTCACTGTGTACATACATTACATTACTGATCCTGAGTTACATCCTGTATTATACTCCAGAGCTGCACTCACTATTCTGCTGGTGCAGTCACTGTGTACATACATTACATTACTAATCCTGAGTTACATCCTGTATTATACTCCAGAGCTGCACTCACTATTCTGCTGGTGCAGTCACTGTGTACATACATTACATTACTAATCCTGAGTTACATCCTGTATTATACTCCAGAGCTGCACTCACTATTCTGCTGGTGCAGTCACTGTGTACATACATTACATTACTGATCCTGAGTTACATCCTGTATTATACTCCAGAGCTGCACTCACTATTCTGCTGGTGCAGTCACTGTGTACAAACATTACTGATCCAGAGTTATATCCTATATACTTCACAGCTGCACTCATCCATACAATGTCTTGTGTGACGGCTAAAAGCTTGTTTGTTGTGATCAAATCTTTGATGAGGGGATATACGGTAATTATTATTGTGTGGTAGCACATTTCATAAGTTGATCAGGAATGTGCTACTGACAGTAATGTAAAGTGTATGACGGGGAACTAACGATCACACAAACTATCAAAGTTACATGTAAGGCTAAGTGCACACGTAGCAGAAAATTTCTGCTGGAAAACCTGACTCCCTTCCCAGAAACCGCGCGTTTTTTCTGCGCGTTTTCCGTTTTTACCGTGGTTTTTATGCGTTTTTTCCGCGCGTTTTCTAAACGCATGGAAATAATCAGAAACGTGGAAAAGTCTGCAAAATTAATGAGCATGCTGCGTTTTTTACCGAGATGCGTTTTTTTTCGCGGTAAAAAACGCATCAATGTGCACAAAAAGTGGAAATGTATAGAAATGAATGGGAAGCTTATTTTTCGCGTTTTTCCCCGCGGATTTTTTGGCAAATCCGCGGGAAAAACCGCAAAAAAATGCTGTGTGTGAACACAGCCTAAATGTTACAATGTTATTTAAGTCGGAGTCCGACTCCCATCCTCTGCCCCGGGGTGCTAGGTGTTTGTCCTCCCCATGCAGTTATGATGCATGTACATTTTAGAGCCGCTGATTCATAGTCCTGCGGAGTTTCCATGTCGGGTGTGTATGGACAGGTCACACCTGCTCCATTAAGAAACAGGTTACACAGATTTTGTAACACAAGGAATGAATTAGGGAAAAATTAGTTGAGAAAGAAACAATATACTGAGAAACCACAAAATCCTCTGCACATAAATCCACAGCGAGCAAGTACAATAAATGGTTCAAGAAGCACAGAAATCCTGTATACACACCGGGGCCCAGGTCATCCACCAGGGTACACACTGGGGCCCAGGTCATCCACCAGGGTACATACTGGGGCCCAGGGTACACACCAGGGTACACACTGGGGCCCAGGTCATCCACAAGGGTACATACTGGGGCCCAGGGTACACACCGGGGTACACACTGGGGCCCAGGGTACACACCGGGGCCCAGGTCATCCACCAGGGTACACACCGGCGCCCAGGTCATCCACCAGGGTACACACCGGCGCCCAGGTCATCCACCAGGGTACACACCGGCGCCCAGGTCATCCACCAGGGTACACACCGAGGCCCAGGTCATCCACCAGGGTACACACCGAGGCCCAGGTCATCCACCAGGGTACACACCGAGGCCCACGTCATCCACCAGGGTACACACTAGGGCCCAGGGTACACACCGGGGCCCAGGTCATCCACCAGGGTACACACCGGCGCCCAGGTCATCCACCAGGGTACACACCGAGGCCCAGGTCATCCACCAGGGTACACACCGAGGCCCAGGTCATCCACCAGGGTACACACCGAGGCCCAGGTCATCCACCAGGGTACACACTAGGGCCCAGGGTACACACCGGGGCCCAGGTCATCCACCAGGGTACACACCGGCGCCCAGGTCATCCACCAGGGTACACACCGGCGCCCAGGTCATCCACCAGGGTACACACCGGCGCCCAGGTCATCCACCAGGGTACACACCGGCGCCCAGGTCATCCACCAGGGTACACACCGAGGCCCAGGTCATCCACCAGGGTACACACTAGGGCCCAGGGTACACACCGGGGCCCAGGTCATCCAAGAGGGTACACACCGGGGCCCAGGTCATCCACCTGTTACTCTACTCTGTAACCATGGAAACACATACAATTGCATAAGGGCTGTATACACGAAATGGTACAGAATTTTTAATTAAGGCTTTTATTCTTGATACATCAAAGTAATATAAAGTGTAGCTGCAAAAGTCTACACGCCGTTTAAATGCAAATAGAAAGTTCAGGAATCACTGACGTGTGAGTTTCATGGGATGTATACTCTGTAGATAAGAGCACTTAAAATGTACTTGGGCAAAATATACATACCTGCTCCACAGTGTGAAAAACAAATGCTCCACAAAGAGTTGTACAGGGTTTCATCCAGAACTAGCACCACACCTGGCAGTGTCTGGCATAGCAGGTCAGATATTTGAAGAGAATGCAATTACTGCAATTCCGCACAGAACCTGTAGACAGGCGTGGCGCTGTTTTTGGAAAGAAGCCACCCAGTTTACATGTAGAACCTCTTTATGATGCATCTTCTCAAGTTTAACTAGAAGTAATGAAACATTTCTCATATCGGTCTTACCCAGAGATCCTTGGCGAATATCGGTACGTGTGGCTCCTCCGCTGATGAACTGTGGGTTGGAACACAGCTCCTGAAACAGAAAAAAAATAAAAGTCTAAAAAAATCCTATTAATTTCCAGGGGACTCAAACTGGAGAATTACATGAATCACTGTGTGACACCGGTTAGAAAAATGCAGCTCTCCAGAGGATGTAATATTACGATGCCCAGCATGCCCTGACAGTCACAAGCAGGACGTCGTAGTTTCTCAAGAGCTGGACTGCTGCAGGTTGCCGCAGACACAACTAATTAATATTTGCTATAAGTCTGATCCCTGGGAATCCCACCGATCTTGAGAATGAAGTGGAAGCAGAATTTGTATCCCACTCAGTGCACTTTTAGGATGTTTGCTCCCCGCTGCATTCATCCAATTGTGCCGAGTACTGGCGCTCGGACCTACTTTGATCAACAGGTTATCACTGAATAACCCCTATAAGTGATAGGAAACTCTAGCTATTCACAAATATGGGAATATAAATGTATTATCGGCATTAGGCCGGGGTCAGACTTACGAGAAACTCGGACGAGTCTCGCACGTCAATACCCGGCACTGCCGCTGGCACTCGGATCGGAGTGTTCAGCTGCATAGAAATACATGCAGCTGAGCGCTCCGATCCGAGTGCCGGGTATTCCGAGTGCCGGTGGCAGTGCCGGGTATTGAGGTGCGCGACTCGTCCAAGTTTCTTGCAAGTCTGACCCCGGTGTTGTGCGTATGGTTACTGTGTGGCATTATCTATATGGGCACTTTTTGGCATCATTTAATCATTGTGTGGTATTATTTATACGGGCACGGTGGCATTTTTCAGAGCCATAACTGGAATGCATATCCATGTATAGTCTCTTTCTTTACCTCCAATTTCATAAAGGAACACATGAGAGTTGACATAAGGATAAGTTGTGGCCTAGTCCTCGCATTCTGCATGTACAAAAGTGCTGATTTGCTTTTGCTTATCTCGAAGGTTGTTTGGTCCCCGTCTCCATGCAGCCATAAAAAAAAAAATTAACAAAAAAAGTGCTGCAAGTGCTTTAAAAAAGTTGCAAACTCAAAGGATATTGATAGTTATGTAAAACATTTGCCGTATATTAAATTATCATGAATCCCACGAGGATTGAGACAGGAAAGTGTCTGCTCACTCAGAGCATTATAATAACCTAAATATATCAATCCCCGGAGCGGCGCTGCGCTGTACACTTCATGCTCTGCACAGTCCGTCCATTAATCGATCACTGTTAATGGAGGACTGCTGACTTCTAAGCTTTAGCCTGGGATCCGGTTTTTAGTGTGATGATATCATCAGGCCAGATCAGCAATTATCAGTCAGAGATTGGAGATAAAGGGCCTTTACGGTTTTATGTAAATGAGCCTAAAACTTTATTAAAATTTAGGTTTGATGATATGAATGTCCCCAACATCCAGACCTGATGAATTTTTTGGGTTGTACGTTTCAAGTGAATTTACCAAGGTGCGTGCTTGACCCCCTCGTCAAGTCAAACTCCTCCTTGAGGTGGTCTTAGGTTTGAGAAGGTCTGGGGATCGATGGAGGACCTAATGGACAGGCCCCACTCCAGGACCCTATGGCTTAGACAAATCTGGAGAACATATGGCCTCCTGCCCCTCTCCGTTCAGCCGGTTTCAGAGGCACCGAGCAGAGAGTCTTCATCTACCACTCACAAAGGCCTTCACCCCACAATCAGCAGGTCTAATGTCGGATCCCCACACATGCTTCACTATGGGCGGTCCGCAGTAAATACGTTCCGTGGTTACGTAGCCTTACAGGATGGTTCTGGCCACAGAAAGGCCCTCCATGAATTAAAAGGGTGTGTCACTGTGAATGGAGACACTACTGCCCTGGAGAGGTCGTCCATTCCCTGCTGTTGCTAGGTGACAACCTGAACATAATGGCGTGTCACTAGTACACAGTGTATAATTCATCACACCGCTAATTATTTATTACAGAGGCAGACGTACAGTAAATGTAATAATAATTACACAAGAGACTGTTCTTTAGCATAATTTAAGCCTCCGCCATCACATATGGCGTTTGATGCAACAACTAAGGCCGGACCTGGGGACAACGGTCACTTGATAGTTAAAATAGGGAAACCTCTACTACAAAAAAGCCCCGGCCTAAAACAATTAGACATAATGGTCCAGGACGGAGCCGCAAGGAGATCTGTGTCATGTAATAACACCCGTCTTCTGGCCGCACTGTAAACAAGAGGACGGTGTTTGTTCATGGAGTCGCCGCTCTCCAGTCATAACTGGTACGACCCGATGAGATCAAAGTCGGTATGACGCCCCCTGGAGTCATTGTGTGCTCCAACAGGTGGCTATCGTACATTGCAAAAGCCGACCGGCGCACCCAGGAGCAGCGCTCGTGTCATAGATACACTAATGAGATGTGTCATCCATCTTGACACTATAGTAACAAGACTTAGATGACGTCTCGGGGGAGCTCCTTACACAGTCCAGAAATGGCATCCACACTACCCTTTATAATCACTTTCTAGGGAATCGTTACTTGATGAGATTTTACCTCATAATTAGCCAGATTATGTGTATTTTACCTCATAATTAGCCAGATTATGTGTATTTTACCTCATAATACACAGGTCTGAGTAGCTACCTCCAGTCACTTCCCTTTCCATCCTCTCGTTCCAAATATGGCAGACAAGGTGGGGCCTTCAATAGGCCCGAGGCTGCCATGACGAGGCCATGGGCAATCCTCAGTCATATTGTGGCTATATAAAACATCTCCCGAGCCTGCTCCACACATGCAGTGCACATTAATGGTTGTGGATGCTAAGGCTATGTGCAAACGCTGCGGATTCACCTGCGGGTTTTTCCGCGCGGATCCGCAGGTAAAGTGACCTGCGGTTTTCCTGCAGACTAGCCTGCGGTTTCGCACCTCTACTATGTTAAAGGCGTGAAACCGCTGCGGAATCCGCACAAAGAATCGACATGCTGCGGTTTGTAAACTGCGCGGAAAAAACCGCAGCGTGAGCACAGCGGATTTGAAATGCCATAGGCTAACATGGTACTGTACCATGTCTGCGGAACGCAGCAGAATCCGCAACGTGTGCACATCGCCTAAGTCTGTGCAAAGTGGGCTCCTACATGCTGCGGGCCTCCACATTTGCCCTTGTCTACCAAACCCTACATGTCTGTTTTCCAGATTTGTGCTGTATGTTTACTCCATGATACATCATATTTTACCCTCGAGACATTAAGTCAAGGAACAGGCGACAATTATGGTGGATTTTTACCAAATCTGTGAAGGAAAATAAGTCTTTGTGCAATTTCTATGAAATGTGAGGTATATGGCGGCACAGTATGGACCTATATTACAGATCCGTGTCATATAATAAGGCCTAATGCCGCATTCAGATTTCTTCACAATGCAATTTTCATTACTATAAATGTGGGTGAGGGCTTTAAAAAACAAAATTGCAACGGATGCACATCTAGTGCCCGGAACTAGCTGCGTCGCGGGGATCTGTACACTTATGCATAGCTGGACCACCAATACCAGATTTTTTCTGTCTGATTCAGAGTTATTTTATAGAATATGTCCTTAATATGGAGTAAAAAAAAAAAGGCACTATACTGCGGCTAAGACTGGCTCCAGATTCATGCAGTCTCCTCTTGGTATTCGATTTTTCCTCCTCATATTCCATTTAATCGGTAACATTTTGGTGTCCATCTCTGATTTTTTTATTGCAGTTTTTTTGTGAGTTGAAGTAACCAAAGAAGCAGTGATTCTACGATTCTGACTTTGTCTTCCTCAGCATTCACGGTATGAAATAATATGTATTTTATTAGTTCATTTTTTTTAACGTTCCAAGAAAAGGGGGGTGATAGAAACTATGTAGACTCATTTTCAATTATTTTTACAATATCTAATATTCCCTATCCGACTTAAATTTACGATGGACTGTACTATACTGCGGTGTATTGTAAAACTACCGCCCTCCTATGAAGCCGCTCAACCACAAGTTTACGTGGTCGCCTTCAGCAGGCCCATGGTTGCGATCCGAATCCCATTTCCAACCGCTTAAGCGCAGTTGTCAAACTAGACAGTGGCATCTATGGAGTTACACTGATGCATATGAATCTTGCTAGAAACACAGCACGCAGGTCTGGGTGGGCCTCCTGGTTGTGGTGGGCCTCCTGGATGTGCTGGGCCCTGACACTTTGCTGGATGCTGACTCCAGCCATTACTTTAGTACACCAAATGGCTCCACAGTGCAGGAGTACAAGGACTCCATGTTTTCTCATACGTACAGCTCTGCCATACAGGTCATAATATTCTGGCTCATTGCCTAGTAATTGCTGAATGGTTTGGATTTTCTACCACATGATATGATATACAACTTCACACCACTCTGAAAATAACAGTATAAATGAGCGTAATAAAACATCGGCGTCCAGCGCTCCGTGTATCACATCAGTGATCCATTTTGTAGCAGACAATGGCTATATCATGAAATGCTAGAGTTGGAAGGGACCCCCGGGGTCATCGTGTCCAACCCCCTGCTCAATGCAGGAGTCACTAAACCATCTCAGACAGATGTGTGTCCAGCCTCTGTTTGAAGACTTCCATTGATGGAGAACTCACCACCTCTCATGGCAGCCTGGTCCACTCATTGATCACCCTCACTGTCAAAAAGTTTTTTTCTAATATCTAATCTGTATCTTCTCCCTTTCAGTTTCATTCCATAGCTTCTCGTGTTTCCATGTGCAATGAGAATAATGATGATCCCTCTACACTGTGACGCCAATGATGCTGTTAGTTCAGATCACCAGACCTGCGGTTAACAATGGACTTAGGATCAGACTACAGAAAAGGAAATCCACCCGCTGTACACACGCGAATTAGCCCTTTGTTTTGTATTTAAATCTGAGTTGGTGCCGCACTTTATAGTCATAATCTATGCGTCATGTTCTGGTTCTACATAGCATTTTGGGGGTTTCTCCAACAGGAACAGCGCTCCCTTATACCTTTGTTCTACGATATCCCATGGCAAGCTATATAAAAAAAAAGGGGACTGTCGTATGAGATTTGTACAGAGTCTGTAAGTTTATGGGCGGCCTATAATGGCCCCGTTCACGACATTGTGTGGAGTCATAATACCGCCGTTTGCATAACGCCTTATCATTGCTGAGCCGATGTTATACCTCCGGACTCTGCAAAGCGGTGGTGACTTTTCTGCCCTCTGCTCCTCAGCATTCGGCCCCCCATTCTGTAACTTTACGGGGTCTCCACTTTGTCGCCGAGTTGCTGCGGTTCCTTCCACTTCTCAATAATATCACTTGCAGGTGATGGAGGATTTGCTACCTCGGTAGCTATTATTACAGGACCACACAGGCATCGCTGACTTCTGAACCACCAGCAAATGTTATTGTGGGGGCCGGAAGTTATACGGGGGCGTTGGGGTGAAACTTCTGTGTTAAGTAGTTCAAGCACAGTGAATGTGATTTAATTAAAATTTGTGCCTACTAAGCGTTTAAAGGTTCGTGCATTTTTTTTCTTCTATGCGGAGGCGAAAAAAAAAACGTAAATGCATTTTCTGGCCATAATCACAGCAAAAGCGCAGGTGAAAAAGAACATTTTTTTTCACACGTTAGGCTATGTGCACACGGTGCAGATTCTGCTGCGGATCCGCAGCGTTTCTGCAGCTGCGGGTCCGCAGCAGATTTAGCTGCGTTGTACAGTACCATTGTTTTCAATGGTAAACTGGAAAACGCTGTGCACATGCTGCAGATTTTTCCACGCGGTTTTGCTGCGGTTTACAATCTGCAGCATGTCAATTCTTTAGGCTATGTGCACACGTTGTGGATTCCGCGCAGAAACGCAGGTAAAACCGCAGGTAAAGTGACCTGCGGATTTGCCCTGCGGTTTCACACCTCTACTATGTTAAAGATGTGAAACCGCTGCGGAATCCGCCCAAACAATTGACATGCTGCGGTTTGTAAACATCAGCAAAACCGCACGGAAAAAACCGCACCGTGAGCACAGCGTTTTTTAAACCCCATAGGGTTTCATTGTACTGTACCATGTCAGCGGCAAAACCACTGCGGAAACGCAGCAGAATCCGCAACGTGTGCACACAGCCTAATAAATATGAAGTCACATTCGCACTGGTCACACCATTACAGTATATTCACTCACAAAGTTTTGCTGCCAGTAATGGAGGGTGCTGGAAGGAAGAGACGCAACCAGAGAATTCTGCATATTAACCTAGCAATAGTCCTGATCCATAGCTGGCACATATCATACAGCACCACTATGCGCTCCTAGGACTGGGACACTACGAGGTTACTGCCATTATGAGACTTGTAGTTCCACAGCAGCATTCACTCATAGACATATACCACATACCGTGGGTCTTTTCCACACCACGCCCTGGACCTTCGACGAGTTCTGCCCCAGTTCATTGAACCCTAAGGAAGAATGGATGGCGGGGAAGTAGGTGTCTTTAAAGAGGGTCCCAGACTGGAGACATTCATCCCTCAGCGCCTCGTAGTCCTGGTTCAGATATTTCATGGCCTTCTCATTGGTGCCATATCCGTCAGCCAGAGCCCTATCATGGGCCACTTGAGCAGCTACTCCACTCATCCCTGCACGGTCCCGGGACTGCTGGCTGCACTCACTAAGCGCCTGAGAGCTGCCGCCCCTCCTCACTGCTCAGCTGCAGGGTGTGCCCTGTCTGTGGGCTGCTGCAGGGATTATGTCACTTCCACTGACACTGACACATAACCAAAGCAGCTCCCGGCCTGGAGGAAGCTCCATCTGGAAGTAAGAATACCCAGCAATGGAGAGAATATATACTGATCTACATCACTATGCACAACGTACACAATGACACCACAGCCCACCGTGCAACGGTGCACACCCATGTATCTGTACCCCGAGTGTCAGTGTCATCATCCTGTACCCCCAGTGTCAGTGTCATCATCCTGTACCCCCAGTGTCAGTGTCATCGTCCTGTACCCCGAGTGTCAGTGTCATCATCCTGTACCCCGAGTGTCAGTGTCACCATCCTGTACCCCAAGTGTCAGTCATCATCCTGTACCCCGAGTGTCAGTGTCATCATCCTGTACCCCAAGTGTCAGTGTCATCGTCCTGTACCCCGAGTGTCAGTGTCATCATCCTGTACCCCGAGTGTCAGTGTCATCATCCTGTACCCCCAGTGTCAGTGTCATCATCCTGTACCCCGAGTGTCAGTGTCATCATCCTGTACCCCGAGTGTCAGTGTCATCATCCTGTACCCCGAGTGTCAGTGTCATCATCCTGTACCCCGAGTATCAGTGTCATCATCCTGTACCCCGAGTGTCAGTGTCATCGTCCTGTACCCCGAGTGTCAGTGTCATCATCCTGTACCCCGAGTGTCAGTGTCATTATCCTGTACCCCGAGTATCAGTGTCATTATCCTGTACCCCGAGTGTCAGTGTCATCGTCCTGTACCCCGAGTGTCAGTGTCATCGTCCTGTACCCCGAGTGTCAGTGTCATCGTCCTGTACCCCGAGTGTCAGTGTCATCGTCCTGTACCCCGAGTGTCAGTGTCATCGTCCTGTACCCCGAGTGTCAGTGTCATCCCTGTAGAATTGCAGAGATCGAGATGTCGTCACAGACAGGAGGCAGATCAAGAGTTAACAAATTTACTAACAGATGTATACTCCTCGCAGGGAGAAAGTGAATATGGGAGGAAGGGTATATAGCAAAACTGGAACTGGAGGGATGAATAGGAAGGAAAGGGGCTAAGCGAATGTTCAAGGAAGGAAAAGGGTAAACTTATCAGTCTGTCGGTTTCTTGATTGCAGCATCTCAGTCTCCAACTCGTCGCACCGACAACAGCGGCACGTGATGTCTCGGGGTCATCCAGGGTAGCCGAAGGTTCGGTTCGACAATGCAGGCAGAGTGTCTTTGCTGGGCTAGGCGGGTTCTCGTACCCGCGGTTTCCTGGTACTGATCTCTGCTGTGTATACGATACCGCCGGAGCGTGGCTCTGCTCCGCGGTGCATGTGTAAGAAGATGAGTCAAGACGGAGTCAACGGTGTGCGGTGCCCTTTAAGACCGTAACGATCGGGGCTGTCACCACTGTTGACGGGGGAGTTTTCCTCTGAGAGGGAGAGACCTTTTTGTCAGACAGCAGGGGGCGCGGGGTACAAAAGGAGACCTGAGCGTGGGAACGGGGCAGACTTGGCGGAAAGACGACAGGAGACGGTTGACTCCATCTCCAATACTTCTTGGGTCGCCCTCACACCCAGGGCAGCGGGGTACTCGGTATCGGGCTGGTGTCAGGGGGATGTGTCACAGCATCGGTGACCCGGTCCGTGGCCCTGGGCGCCCAATATCAATGGCGGTGATGTCAATAGTGTTATAGCTTAGTTGAATAGTTTGTGACGCCACCCGTGGTGTTTAGCAAGTAAGATGTTGAGCCAATGCTGCATGCAGATCCGCTGGGACTGATGGTATGGTGCAACAAAGATGGTGTAGCTCCCCACAGGTGGAGCTGTAGTCCCAGGGCAGTGTGGGTGCAATGGATGAGGAGAGGTGCAGAATGGTATAGATGCTGGACCCAGATGTAGCGGTGCTGAAGGTGTTAGCAACGAATGAATGGAGGACACCAGGGCTTGTAGTTTCCAAGCTTTACTCACAGTTCGTGGTACCCACTGGTGCCCGCCTCCATGCCGTGTCCTCTGGGGTAGAGACTCAATCAACCTCCCGGGCAAGTCAGGCTTCTCCTCTCCAACACTCCGCCAACATGTGCCTTTCCTGAACGACTCCTCTATTGCGCCTTTTAATGTGAAGAGCTCCAGTACCGTAGTTCTCTGGAATTCCTCCTGTCAGATGTTCCTAGAACCTTATTTGTATGACAGACAGCTGTAGCCTGATCAGGGACCTCCTGGATCCCGGCTCTATATTCGTGTTCCTGTTGTGTCCCAAGTCTTGGATGGGAGTAGTGCATTTACAGCCAACTACTCCACCGGTGTCTGCTGCAGAACTATAAGTGTCCATACAACCTCGGGGACTGGGCCCCGGCCTTGCGTTGAGAACCTATAGGCAGGGTTCCTCTTCCAACCCACAACTCCTCTCTGTTCTCCTACTCCTTTGTTCCACGCTGTTCCTTCTCTCTCTTATGGAAGCTTAGGTTGCAGTTCTACGTCTTTCTCCTTCTGTTCCTTTCCTAGGGAGCTCGTTCCACTAAGACCAGTCCTCAGCCTCGCCTGACTGACTGTCTTCCTCCGCCTTGAGCTCCCGTCAGGCTGACCTCATGTTAGCCTGCTCTCTGACTCAGACTCTTCTCAGACTGATCTGTAATTCTAAACTTTCCCACTCTTTTATATCTAACTCCACCCACCTCCCAGCACATCTCGTGTTACGAAGCAAGGACCCACGAAAGGTGCTCTGCTATCTCTAAACATGGAGCCGCAATCTGGTCCATTGCTGATCTATCCTGTGTCCTGTGTGTGTGCAGGTGTTGGAGTGTGGAAAGGAGTTCCCAACTTACCTAGGCGGTGGGGCACTACACCTTAGGAGAAGGTGCAGCACCTCTGTGGCGACTGAGCCTCAGGGGCACCACATTCTACTGACAACTCGACTTTTCCTAGTCCTCCGTGTGCTGACCTTGAGACTCCTCGTGACACTATTAAGTTACCGTCTGTACCCGCACCGTTGGATACCTCTGTTTTGTCCGAGATCACGGAACAACTGTTTAGAGACTACTCCGAGAGACCGCGGGTTGTTGTGGCTTGTACACGTGCTCGCGGCCTGTGCCCGGTGCCATCTCCAAGGCATTCGCACAAAGGACTATTTCCACGATCCAGCGTACCCAAGACATGGAGGACTGAATCCATCGGCACTGTCGGATGGCAGTGTTATTTGTTTCTCCGCAGCAGAGCCAGAGACTTTGTACATCGTTGGAGACGCCGCCAGGAGATATTACAACCTTCCTCTTGCCATAACTGCAACCGATAAGTGTCCCATTTATTTTATATGCTCTATTGCCATTTCTTGTGCCATTACCGGCACAAGAGAGATACCCCCGGTCCGGTTCATCTTCTTACATCCCAAACGTTTGCTATTATCCTGTACCCCAAATGCCAGTGTCATAATACTGTACCCCAAGGGTCTACCATTATCCGGTACCCCAAATGTCAGTATCATTATTCTGTACCCCAAGTATCAGTATCATTATGCTGTACCCCAAGTGTCAGTGTCATCTGTTGTGAGTTCATTCTCCCCTTCATCACTGAGGCCCGAGGAACTCCCTCTTCTGGTTAGGAGAGGTAGTGAGTCTGATTATCAGACACCTGAGATTAATGATGATGACTGGCTGAGTGGAGTCACAGACTGGATATAAGGCTGCCTACGCCCATTCTCCCTGCGGGTGATTTCTCTGTGGTATCCTTGGAGTCCAGTCTGAATTCCTGCTCTGCTAAAGCTAAGTTTTCTTCCTTGCTTTTTGCATTTGTGCCTTGCTTTGTTTTTTTCTGGATTTCAGCCATTCCCTGCTGGGGTGAGCTGAACTCCTTAGCTCTGTCTCCTGAAAACACCAGAGTGCTGATTTAGTTTTGAAGCTTAGTTGCTTCAGGGTCTTTTTCCATTTCAGCTTGCTGGCCTATGTTTTTGATAGGGTTTTTTGCCGATTGCAGACAGCAGCTTTCCTTTCCTTTCCTGTTTAGATTAGATTGGGCCCCAACGTTTGCTCAGCCTATCTTTCTATCTGTGTCAGTGTTTTTTCATCTTGCTTCACCATCATTATATGTTGGGGGCTGCCTTTTACTTTGGGGTCTGCTCTGGGGCAGTTTAGATTTCCCTTTCTATCTTTAGGCTATATAGTTCTCCGGCTGTGTCCGAGGGGTCTAGGGCACCGTAGGTACCCCCCACGGCTACTGCTAGTTGTGTTGATAGGTTCAGGGGTCTGCAATCTGATAGTTGCCAGCTCCTCTGGTTTTCTGGACGTAGCTTCTATTTTTGTGTTTGCCTCCTACGGTCACTCAATCATAACAGTCATCATCTGTAGCGTCAGGTTGTGCATGTGCCCTTAAAAGTCTGGAGATACCGTAATATCTTCATCACTGGGCACAGGGCGAAAGGAGGAACATACGTCCCATTTCTGGTGTTCAGTGAGACCTCTGAGACTATATCAGTCCTTTTCATGTTTTTTTTTTTTTTGGACAATGATGCACCTAGTAGTTGTTATTGGACAAAACATTCAACACACCCAATCGATTTTTAAATTAAAAAAATAATAAGTGTTCTGCTTGCTTAGGGCGAAAACACTTTGGTCATTTTATGGACACATTAGTGCTCTCCATATGATTATTAGTGTTATAGTCAGATGATTATGTGGCTCCCAGAAGGAGCTCCCGTCACTAGTAAGAATAAATGTTTAGATCTATCAAATCAAATGGGTAGCACAAGCTGCAAATTTTCGGGGCAAGACAAGTATTGTCTTGATGGACAGGGAACTGTTGTGAACTCATTTTCTGGTTTACCTCTGGCTTCTGGTGAGGGTGGTGGAGCTGGCTGTGTTGACAGAGGAGTTGTGAGTTCTCCATCCGGGCTCCCTCTAGTGGTGACAGTAGGTAATGAAGCTGATCTAAATGTCAGAGACCTGCCACCTGAGGAGGAGGACTGTGAGTGGACATCAGGAGTCTCTGACCGGACTTAAGTCAGCCGACTCCCTAGTTTTGTGCTGGTGATTTTTTCCTGCCCTGAGGTTCTGGTTTCCAGTTCTGTTCCTGCCTTCTCAAGCTAAGTGTGCTCTGCTATTTTCTCACATGAGATTTGGTCTGGTTTACTCAGTTTTTGTGGTCAGCCAGCCCCTGCTGGGGCTGTGCTGAATTTTCCATTCTTATGTCTCTGTTTATGCCAGTTTGCTTTTTGTCCCTGATCAGACTGGTCTCTTTTTGCTCTGTCTTCAGAATATACCAGAGTGCTGATATAGGGAATTGAAGTCTAGCGACTTCAGGGTTTTTGTTATAAGAAAGTGTTGCACATTTTTTGGCAGGGTTTAGTGCGTGATTGCAGACAGCATCTTTCCTTCCCTGACCTTTCTAGTTAGTGTGGGCCCCATCGTTTGCTCAGCCTATTTTTCTATCTGTGTTTGTGTTTTCATCTTGTCTCACCGACAATACATGTTTGGGGGCTGTCTATTGCTTTGGGGTCTGCTCTGGGGCAGTTTAGATTTCCCCTTTTCTTGCTTTAGGCTTATTTAGTTCTCCGGCTGTGATGAGGCGTCTGTTATGGTCGGCGGAACGCACCAGATATAAAATAATAAGAGGTGCGTTCGCCGAACGGGGTCCACCGTGCGGTAGTTGGTAAGACCGCTGCTGGGCAATGGCAGATGCACCAGAAGGTGATGTAGTGCGCACGGGTTAACGTCACCCGAACGCTAGGAGCGGCTCTGTTCAGACACAGAGTCGCTTGGCAGAAATATATGCAAAGGCGCTGGCCCTGTTATCGTCACAGGAGTCAGCGTGTGGCGTCGCAGCCGCGAACACCAATAGCTGCTGTTAATGCAGCGCAGCGACAACTATAGCCGCAAGTGTCGGCGCCGAGGACCGGGCACCGACGGACGCTAGTGTAGGCGAAGGAGCACTGTGGCGTAGCTTGCCTCTACCTGGTGCTGACCTAAGAACACACTCTGTCACCAATCGTATTATCCGAGGGAAGGGGTTTCATAATGAGTCAGCCACCAGTCCATGCATCCGTCACCATTCACACACATAGCAAGATAAGTCTACACTAGCGCATCGCCGAGCCGCCCTTCGGGCTTTTTATAGCGATGCGCTTCCGGAACCTTCCATTAGCTTGGGAAGGACCAATCAGATCCGACGCAGGACCTGAGCATGTGACCCCTGCTCTCCAGTGAGAGGTCAAGTTGCGGGCATGCCCAGTAGCACGGCATGAGGACTTAGCCTCAGGAGCGGTTCCCTGCAAAGCAGGTTGCGCTGCCATTGCTGCACCAGAGGTGGCAGCAACATCCAAGCTGTCAGAGCGAGTCTGAGCAGCAAGCCTGGCTCGCCGTGTTTGCTGAGCAACACCCAGAGTGGTTGAGGAAGAATGGGAGACCGCAGGATGTCTGGCTCTGGATTCCCGCTGTGCAGTGCCAGGAATCCGACGCCTAACATTACCCCCCCTCCTAGGGCCCCCTCCCCTCTGAGCCTCACTGCGCTCAAAAGCCACGATCAGGAGCGGTGCATGAATGTTCTCCACCGGCTCCCAGGTCCGAGCCTCGGGACCATGACCCTTCCAGTCCACCAAATAAAACTTTTTGCCACGGACAAACCTGCGCCCCACGATGGCGTTAACCTCAAACTCGTCAGACGATAAGTCTGATGACCCGGTGGATGGTTCAGAAAACCGGACCATGTGAACTGTTTTGAGGAGGGACACATGAAAACACGTCCGATATGGCCAAATGTGGAGGAAGAGCCAGGCGGTAGACCACTGAGCTTAGTCGCTCAAGGACCTTGAACGGTCCAATGTAACGTGGTGCGAATTTGGGAGACTCGACCCGCAGTTTGATATTCCGGGTGGAGAGCCACACCATGTCGCCAGGGGAGAAGCTTGGTGCGGGTCGCCGATGCGTGTCGGCGGACGCACTCATCCTTTCTTTAGATGCCCGGATAGCATCCTGCGTGCGATCCCAAATGTCCCGAGCCTCCACTGCCCAGTCTGCCACCCTGGAGTCAGCGGAGGGCACCGGCATTGGGACAGGGACGCGAGGGTGTTGACCATAATTTAGGAGAAAAGGCGTCTGACCAGTGGAAACGGCCACCGCATTGTTTAGGGCAAACTCAGCACAAGGCAGCAAGGATGCCCAGTCATCCTGCCTGGCAGAGACAAAATGTCGTAGATAGGTGACCAAGGTCTGATTGGCCCTTTCGACCAAGCCATTCGTCTCGGGATGGTAGGCGGAAGACAGATTTAGCTCGATGCTGAGTAAGCTGCAGAGCTCCCTCCAAAAACGAGACGCAAACTGGGGACCTCGGTCACTTACGATTTTGTCCGGCATACCATGTAAACGGAATACATGCTTAATGAACAGGACGGCCAGACCTCGGGCGGAGGGTAGGCGTGCAAGTGGCACCAGATGTTCCATTTTGGAAAAATGGTCGGTAACCACCCAGATGACCGTACTGCCACTGGACTTGGGCAGGCCAACTATAAAGTCCATGCCCACCATTTCCCATGGTCTATCCGCTACTGGCAGGGGAAACAAGAGCCCCGCCGGCCTCTGTCTAGAGGGCCTGTTCCGGGCACACGAGACGCATGCTTTCACGTATGCCTTGACGTCTCGAGCCATATGCGGCCACCAATATGACCTTGCCAGGAGTTCGGTGGTCCGTTTATTACCAAAATGGCCACCTAGCCTGGAGGCATGTGCCCAAGCAAGAACCTCCGGCCGTAGCCGAGGGGGCACTAAGGTCTTGCCTGGTGGTACCGACTCGAGAGCGATAGGAGCCACGGTCGTAAAACTCTCCGGAGGGAGAATTAACCGAGGCTCCGCTTCTCCCTCCTCCGCTGAGACCACCGAGCGTGAGAGGGCATCTGCTCGGACGTTCTTCTCCCCGGAGAGGTAGTGTAGGGTGAAGCGGAAGCGAGAAAAGAAGAGCGACCACCTGGCCTGACGGGAATTCAGGCGTTGGGCCGTCTGAAGATAGACCAGGTTTTTATGGTCTGTGAAGACCTGAAAGGGGAACCGGGCTCCCTCCAGGAGATGTCTCCACTCGGAAAAAGCCAATTTCATGGCCAGCAGCTCCCTGTCGCCGATGGAGTAATTTTTCTCCGCCGGTGAGAAGGTCTTAGAATAGAAGAAGCAGGGATGCTTCCGACCTTGAGCATCCTTTTGGTAAAGGACTGCTCCTGCACCGACGGAAGAAGCGTCTACCTCAAGGATAAACGGCTTATCCACATCGGGACGGTGTAAAATGGGAGCGCCTGCAAAGTGGGACTTTATGGAGGAAAAGGCCTTAGAAATCTGTTTGGTCCACGCCTTAGGATTAGCTCCTTTTTTCGTGAGAGCAACCAAAGGAGCTACCAGGGTGGAAAAGTGGGGTATAAACTGGTGATAATAGTTAACGAACCCTAAAAAGCGCTGCACCGCTTTAAGAGAATGGGGTTCCTGCCAGTCCATAACTGCTTGCAGTTTGGCCGGATCCATAGCCAACCCCTGGGCCGAGATGATGTAGCCCAGAAATGGCAAGGACTCCTGCTCGAACTGACACTTCTCCAGCTTGGCGAACAGGGAATTCGCCCATAGGCGGTCAAATACCCTGCAGACATCTTTCCGGTGGGTGGGCAAATCTGGCGAAAAGATGAGGATGTCATCCAGATAGACCACCACCGAGGTAGAAAGCATGTCACGGAAGACGTCGTTGACGAAGTCCTGGAAGACAGCGGGCGCATTACAAAGGCCGAAGGGCACGACCAGATATTCATAATGGCCATCCCGAGTATTAAAAGCTGTCTTCCACTCGTCTCCCTCGCGAATACGGATCAGGTTGTATGCCCCTCGTAGATCTAGCTTAGTAAAGAGTTGCGCCCCACGCAACCTGTCGAACAACTCGGAGATCAACGGGAGAGGGTACTTATTCTTTACCGTGATGGCATCGAGACCCCGGTAGTCGATGCAAGGGCGTAACTCTCCGCTCTTCTTCTGAACGAAGAAGAAGCCTGCCCCGGCCGGTGACACCGACTTCCTGATAAAGCCCCGTGCCAGGTTCTCCCGGATGTATTGGGACATTGCCTCCGTCTCCGGGAGAGATAATGAGTAAACACAACCTCGAGGAGGTTCTGTGCCTGGCAGGAGGTCAATCGGGCAGTCATAGGGACGGTGCGGCGGGAGTGTCTCCGCGGACTTCTTAGAGAAGACGTCCGCATATTGATGGTAAGGTTCAGGGAGCGTGGAGAGGTCTGTAGGCAGCTCCGTAGACGCTACCTGAAGACTGTCCCTGAGACACCTACCCTCGCAGTCCTTGCTCCAGCCCAATATTCTCCCCGAAGCCCAATCAATGTGAGGGGAGTGACAACGAAGCCAGGGAACCCCAAGGAGTACCTGATCAATGCCATGAGGCATAATAAGCAAGGACAGGGTCTCCCGATGTGAGGGGGACATGGCGAGACCGAGTGGGACCGTCTGATGGGTCACTCGAGACGGCAATGGTGCCCCATCCACCACCCTGATGGTCAGAGGTTGTGGGAGTAATACCAGAGGGATAGTGTGACTCTGGGCAAAACTCGAGGACATAAAGTTCCCCTCGGCCCCGGAATCCAGAGTGACCTCTGCCTCCCAGGTGGAGGAACCGTTATCTAGGGTACCCCGGAATACCGGCTTAGGCGAAAAGGACTCCATCTGGGACTGGCCACCACCTACAACCATGGAACGGGGTCGTCCCTTCGGCCGCTGAGGACATGTGCCAGCCGAGTGGCCAAAGTGTTGGCAGTGATAACAGCGCACGGAGCCCCACACCTGACGTGGCTTAGTGCCGGTGCGAGATACCTCCATGGGCTCGGTGGAGGGAGACTCCTGTGCGGAATGGCTCAGCGGTTCGGTAAAGGTGGGAGCCAGGTTAATTTTACGTCTAGATTGAGTCCTCTCCAACCCGCGCTCCGTGAACCGGAGATCAATACGGGTGGAGACGGTGATCAATTCCTCCAGAGTTGTGGGAATATCTCGGGTAGCTAGAGCATCCTTGACGTGCTCAGCTAGGCTTCTCCAGAACACTGGGACTAATACTTTGTCCGGCCACTCCAGTTCGGAAGCCAATGTCCGAAACCGGACAGCATAATGGCTAACCGAGAGTGACCCTTGTGTTAACGACAACAGTTGGAGAGCCGTATTGTGCGTGACCCGTGGTCCTAAGAAGACCTGCTTCAGAGCCGCGAGGAACTGAGCAGGCCCCTGAACCACGGGATCATCACGTTCCCACAATGGCGTGGCCCACTGCAATGCCCGCCAGACAATAAGGAGACAATGAAGCCCACCTTAGCCCGCTCTGTAGGAAACCGTGCAGCCAGCAACTCCAGGTGAATGGAGCACTGACTGACGAATCCCCTACAGGTGGCGCTTTCACCCGAAAACTTATCGGGGAGCGGGAGGGAAGAGATTGTCGGCGAGGGTAAGAGTGTGGGTACACGTGAGACGGCCTCAGCGACCGTCTGGGCGGCAGCTAGCGCAGCATTCGCAGCTGAGATGGTGCTCTCGATAGCCGCCAACCTGCTCTCCAGCTGCCGAATGTAGCGCTGCAGCTGCTGCACATCTGCCATTGCTAGCCAGACCCTGGCGCTAGTGTAATGTTATGGTCGGTGGAACGCACCAGATATAAAATAATAAGAGGTGCGTTCGCCGCCCGGGGTCCACCGTGCGGTAGTTGGTAAGACCGCTGCTGGGCAATGGCAGATGCACCAGAAGGTGACGTAGTGCGCACGGGTTAACGTCACCCGAATGCTAGGAGCGGCTCTGTTCAGACACAGAGTCGCTTGCCAGAAATATATGCAAAGGTGCTGGCCCTGTTATCGTCACAGGAGTCAGCGTGTGGCGTCGCAGCCGCGAACACCAATAGCTGCTGTTAATGCAGCGCAGCGACAACTATAGCCGCAAGCGTCGGCGCCGAGGACCGGGCACCGACGGACGCTAGTGTAGGCGAAGGAGCACTGTGGCGTAGCTTGCCTCTACCTGGTGCTGACCTAAGAACACACTCTGTCACCAATCGTATTATCCGAGGGAAGGGGTTTCATAATGAGTCAGCCACCAGTCCATGCATCCGTCACCATTCACACACATAGCAAGATAAGTCTACACTAGCGCATCGCCGAGCCGCCCTGCGGGCTTTTTATAGCGATGCGCTTCCGGAACCTTCCATTAGCTTGGGAAGGACCAATCAGATCCGACGCAGGACCTGAGCATGTGACCCCTGCTCTCCAGTGAGAGGTCAAGTTGCGGGCATGCCCAGTAGCACGGCATGAGGACTTAGCCTCAGGAGCGGTTCCCTGCAAAGCAGGTTGCGCTACCATTGCTGCACCAGAGGTGGCAGCAACATCCAGGCTGTCAGAGCGAGTCTGAGCAGCAAGCCTGGCTCGCCGTGTTTGCTGAGCAACACCCGGAGCGGTTGAGAAAGAATGGGAGACCGCAGGATGTCTGGCTCTGGATTCCTGCTGTGCAGTGCCAGGAATCCGACGCCTAACAGCGTCTAGGATCATCGTAGGTACGCTCCACGGCTACTGCTAGTTGTGTGGATAGGATCAGAGGTCTGCAATGCGCTTAGTTACCAACCTCTCTGGTTTTCTGTGGCTTAGCTTGTTTAGTTTTCCTCCTCGGTGACTCATTCATAACAGAATCACCAGCCACACCACAGATTCTAGGGTACTCAAAAGCAGGAAAAAAAAAGTGTCAAAATTTTTTTTTTTCATATGTATTTTTTCCTCTTTTTCTCTGGGGCCGTAGGAGGATTTTTTCCTTAAAGGAGATTAAGCAATTGTCTGATCGTGTGGAGCAGCTCGCTGCTGAAGTGCGGGGAATTTCCGCTTATCTCGCTCAATCACATGCTGTTGAACCAAAAATCCCTACTCCTGATGTGTTTTCTGGGGATCGGTCTAAATTTTTGAATTTTAAGAATAATTGTAAATTATTTCTTGCCTTGAAGCCTAACTCATCGGGGAGCTCTGCGCAGCAGGTTAAAATTGTCATCTCCTTGCTGCGCGGCGATCCCCAGGATTGGGCATTTTCTTTGACACCTGAAAATCCTATTGTGACTAATGTGGATGCATTTTTTCAAGCCTTGGGGTTGTTGTATGATGAACCTAATGCTATTGATCAAACTGAGAAAGCCCTATTGGCATTGAACCAGGGTCAGGATTCTGCAGAGTTATACTGTCAAAAATTCCGAAAGTGGGCGGTCCTTACTACATGGAATGATAGTGCATTGGCAGCTCTCTTTCGCAAGGGTTTATCAGAAACCGTAAAAGATATTATGGTGGGATTTCCTGTTCCCCCTGGTCTTGACGATTCTATGTCATTAGCCATTCAAGTTGATCGGCGTTTATGTGAACGTAAAATTACACGAGAGGTGTTGCCACCTTTTGAACAAATGTCTGAACCTATGCAATGTGATAGTTTTGTCTAGGGTGCAACGTCAGGAGTATAGAACGCGTAATAAGCTGTGTTTTTTCTGTGGAGCCGCCTTTCATATTATTTCTGTCTGCCCTAAACGAGAGAAACGTTTTGCACACACATTTGCTGTGGGCAGTATACAACCTAAGTTTCTTTTGGCAATTACTCTGATCTGCTCCTTATCCACATTTTCCGCCAAGGCTTTTGTGGATTCAGGAGCGGCTTTGAATCTGATGGATTTGGATTTTGCTAATCGTTGTGGTTTTCCCATGATACCTCTGCAGACGCCTATTCCTTTGAGGGGTATTGATGCTACTCCTTTGGCAGAGAATAAACCTCAGTTTTGGACCCAGGTGGTAATGCGGGTCGCCCCAGACCACCAAGAAAATTGTAGATTTTTGGTACTGCATAATTTGCATGATACTATTGTTCTGGGTTTTCCCTGGTTGCAAATCCATAATCCAGTTTTGGATTGGAAATCTGTGTCTGTGGTGAGTTGGGGTTGTCAGTGTGCTCTTGGTGACACTCCTGTTTTCTCCACCTCTCCCCAGTCTCATGATGTTCCTGACTATTTGGCTGATTTTTATGATGTATTTAGTGAGAGTAAGGCTGGTTTCACATTAGCGCATTTTCAGCGCGCGCACGGCCGGGGGTAGCTCCGCCCCCGAGCCGGCTCTCTGCCCGGCGTGCCCGCCCCTTGCTTGTAGCGCCGCCTACTAGCGGACAGCGGCGCCTGCGATCGGCGCACCCTATCTTTAGCATAGGGTGCGCAGATCGTGCGCAGGCCGTGCGCTAGTTGCGCTTTGACCTGCGCTGCGCACTTTTGACGGTGCGCCGTGCGCGCCAAAATCAAACTTTTCGGATTTTGGCGCGCACGGCGCACCGTCAAAAGTGCGCAGCGCAGGTCAAAGCGCAACTAGCGCACGGCCTGCGCACGATCTGCGCACCCTATGCTAAAGATAGGGTGCACCGATCGCAGGCGCCGCTGTCCGCTAGTAGGCGGCGCTACAAGCAAGGGGCGGGCACCCCGGGCAGAGAGCCGACTCGGGGGCGGAGCTACCCCCGGCCGTGCGCGCGCTGAAAATGCGCTAATGTGAAACCAGCCTAAGTCTGCGTCTTTGCCTCCTCATAGGAGTTATGACTGTGCAATTGAGTTGAGGCCTGGGTGTAAATTTCCCAAGGGTCGGCTTTTCAACTTATCTGTACCTGAACACGAGGCTATGCGATCCTATATTAAGGAGTCGTTGGAGAAGGGTCATATTAGACCATCCTCTTCACCCTTAGGTGCTGGGGGGTTTTTTGTGGCCAAGAAAGATGGTTCATTAAGGCCTTGTATTGATTATCGTGCCCTCAACAAGATTACTGTTAAATATCAGTATCCGTTACCCCTGATTTCTGATTTATTCTCCAAAGTTAAAGGTGCCTGCTGGTTTACTAAGCTTGACCTCAGGGGGGCGTATAATCTTATTCACATCAAGCATGGGGATGAATGGAAGACGGCGTTTAATACCCCGGAGCAGAGGCGTTTCTAGGCTTCCTGGCACCTGGGGCAAGAATTTGGTTCGGCGCCCCCCCCCCACCAAGTACATATGCGACTTGCACACTTAGCCATGTACCCACGAGCTGCTCTCCCTAATGCGCTCAATGTTCAGTGAAAAACTGAGAGAAGCAGGAAGAGAAACTCGTTGTCACAGGACCATAAGTATGAAAATTGCATATGAGTGAAGTGTCCATGTGATGACTACTGGAACCTGCAGAGCTGAATCCTGACATTGCAGCTTCTGAATTCTCACAACTATTGCACTGCACACTTTTAGGATTCTCCCTTGCCGATGTACAGTCATGTCAGCACAAGTATGTGATTTGTATACTTCTGGCCACATTCCGACTAGACGTGCCCGGCCTCACTCCGTTCATTTTCATTGAGTGAGGCCACACATGTCTAGTCAGCATGTGACCGCATGTATGTAAATTACCGGCACGAGAGAATCCTAACAGTGTTCAGTGAGCACTGTGAGAATTCAGAAGTCTGCAGTCACATAGAATGACTGCAGATTCAGCACAAACCTGGACAACCCCTTTAATGTTCCTAACAAATAAAAACATGAGAATAAGTCAGTATCACAAATAACATTTACATCCAAGTACCTTATAGATGACGTCGTCTCTGGAGTCGTTCTCCTTTTCTTCTTCTTGTCCAGACCCCATGATGAGTTTTCTCACCCACATTTTGTCTCTGCAGACTTCCATCTTCTCGATCTTCTGCAGCAAATCTCCACACGACGCCCTTAAAGATAGAAGTGTCATTATAATGCTCCTAAATAAAAATGTCTGCAATATACTGTCGCCTCACACTATTCCCCTCCCTCCTCATACTGTCTCCTCTAACATCCCTCTGTTCACCATACTGTCTCATCATATATTTACCCCCTCTCTCTCTATACTGTCTGCTCACACATACCCCTGACTCCCCATACTGTGTCCACATACATTAACCCGTTCGCTCCCCATACTGTCTGCACCCAAGCCCCATACTGTTTCCTCATACATACTCTGTGTCCTCAAATCTCCCCACACACATTAAATCCCCCATCCCCACTCCAAATCCCTCAGACACATTAAATACCCCCCCATCCACACTCCAAATCCCTCACACACATTAAGTAACCCCTCATCCACACTCCAAATCCCCCACACATTAAATAACCCCCATCCACACTCCAAATCCCTCACACACATTAAGTAACCCCTCATCCACACTCCAAATCCACCACACATTAAATAACCCCGATCCACACTCCCAAATCCCCCCCACACATTATGTACTCCCCACTCCAAATCCCCCACACATTAACCCCATCCCCACTCCAAATCCCCCACACATTAAATAACCCCCATCCCCACTCCCAAATCCCCCTCACACATTATGTACCCCCCACTCCAAATCCCCCACACATTAACCCCATCCCCACTCATTAACCCCCCAAACAATAACCCCCATCCCCACTCATTATTCCATCCCCACTCATTAACCTCCCGTCATTACTCCCAAATCCCCCAACACATTATGTACCCCCACTCCAAATCCCCCCACACATTAACCCCCATCCCCACTCATTAACCTCCCACACATTAAATCCATCCCCACTCAATAACCCCCATCCCCACTCATTAACTCCCATCCCCACTCATTAACCCGCCACACATTAACCCCCATCCCCACTCATTAACACCCCACACATTAACCCCCATCTCCACACATTAACCCCCATCCCCACTCATTAACCCCCCACACATTAACACCATCCCCACTCTTCAACCCCACTACACATTAACCCCATCCCCACTCTTTAACCCCCCCACACATTAACCCCATCCCCACTCTTTAACCCCCCACACATTAACCCCCATCCCCACTCATTAACCCCACTACACATTAACCCCATCCCCACTCTTTAACCCCCCCACACATTAACATCCATCCCCACTCATTAACCCCCACACATTAACCCCCATCCCCACTCATTAACCCCCCACACATTAACCCCCATCCCCACTCTTTAACCCTCCCACACAGTAACCCCCATCCCCACTCATTAACCCCACTACACATTAACCCCATCCCCACTCATTAATCCCCATCCCCACACATTAACCCCCCACACATTAACCCCCATCCCCACTCATTAACCCCCACACATTAACCCCATCCCCACTCATTAACCCCACTACACATTAACCCCATCCCCACTCTTTAACCCCCCACACACATTAACCCCATCCACACTCATTAACCCCACTACACATTAACCCCATCCCCACTCATTAACCCCCATCACCACACATTAACACCACCCCATCTCCCATCTTCGGTGGTTTCTTCAGCTCCACATTGGAGCACACTTACCACCAGCGCTGAGCGTTCGCTCTGGGCACCGGGGAGTGACGTCAGCAGCGTGATCACATGACATGTCACGCTGCTGACGTCGCTCTGGCCCGGCGGTCAGAGCTGCAATTGTACTGGCGTCTATACAGACGCCAGTACAATTGTTCCCTGGGAGCTGGCATGCACACCTTCTCTGCGCCAGCTGTCAGCTTGACAGCTGACACAGAGAACCGCCGACTCAGGCCAGGGGGGCGGCAGAACGCAGCCGCCAGGGAGGACACTGTGGACCGCTGCATTAGGCGGCCCGGACTGCTCCCCCTGCCGGCTGCGCCAGGGGCAACTGCCCCAGCTGCCCCCCCCTAGATACGCCCCTGCTCCGGAGGGACATTTTGAGTACCTGGTGATGCCTTTTGGGCTCACTAATGCCCCTTCTGTCTTCCAGTCCTTTATGAATGATATTTTCCGGGACTTTGTGGATAAGTTTTTAATCATCTATTTGGATGATATTCTGATCTTTTCCAGTGATTAGGATTCTCATGTGGAACATGTTTGGACTGTGTTCCGGATTTTGAGGGAGAATTCCCTGTATGTTAAGGGATCGAAATGCCTTTTTGGTGTACAGAGGATTTCATTTTTGGGATTTATTTTGTCTACGTCAACTATTGAAATGGACCCGGCCAAGGTACAGGCCATTTATGATTGGGTTCAGCCCACTTCTTTGAAGACCCTCCAGAAGTTTTTGGGTTTTGCTAATTTTTATCGTAAATTTATAGCTAATTTTTCTGGTATTGCCAAACCACTGACAGATCTGACCAAGAAGGGCGCTGATGTGCTGAATTGGTCTCCAGAGGCTGTTTTGGCATTTCAGGAGCTGAAGCGGAGGTTCACTTCTGCTCTGGTTTTACGGCAACCTGATGTCTCACTTCCATTTCAGGTAGAGGTAGATGCTTCGGAGATTGGTGCAGGAGCTGTTTTGTCCCAAAAAGATCCGGTGACTTCTAAAATGAATCCCTGTGCCTTCTTTTCCCGAAAGTTCTCCCCATCTGAACGCAACTATGATGTGGGGAATCGGGAATTGTTGGCCATGAAGTGGGCATTCGAGGAGTTGAGACATTGGTTGGAGGGAGCTAGACATCAATTTGTGGTCCTCACTGACCACAAGAATTTGATTTACCTGGAGTCAGCCAAACGCTTGAATCCTAGACAGGCTAGGTGGGCCTTGTTTTTCACGCGTTTTGATTTTTTGGTCTCCTTTCTTCCGGGCACTAAGAATGTTAAGGCAGGCGCCCTTTCTAGGAGTTTCTCTGCTGATTCTCCTATTGTGACCAAACCTACTACCATCCTTGGTGAGGGGGCAGTTCTTTCTGCCATCTCGCCCGATTTGAGACGTGCCCTGGAGGAATTTCAGGAGGACAAACCTGAGCGTTGTCCTATGGGAAAATTTTAAGTTCCTGACCAGTGGAGGAAGAGAGTGATGTCTGAAGTTCATTGCTCCGCGTTGGCTGTTCATCCAGGTATTTTTGGTACCAGAGATTTGGTGAGTCGGTCTTTTTGGTGGCCCGCCTTATCTCGTGATGTCAGGAATTTTGTGCAGTCTTGTGGGACTTGTTCCCGGTCTAAACTCTGTTCTCGTTCTAGTGGGTTGTTGATGCCCTTGCCGGTGCCCAAGAGGCCATGGACCCATATCTCAATGGATTTTATTTCTGATCTTCCTGTCTCTCAGAGAATGACTGTTATCTGGGTGATTTGTGATAGATTTTCGAAGATGGTCCATCTTGTACCACTCCCAAAGCTGCCATCTTCCTCTGAGTTGGTACCCTTGTTTTTACAACAGGTGGTTCAGTTGCATGGGATTTCTGAGAACATTGTGTCAGACAGAGGAGTCCAGTTTGTCTCCAGATTTTGGAAAGCTTTTTGTTCCAAGCTGGGAATTCAGTTATCCTTCTCCTCTGCGTTTCACCCACAGACCAATGGGCAGACTGAGAGAACAAACCAGACTTTGGAGTCCTATTTGAGATGTTTTATATCTGCTGATCAGGATGATTGGTTTTCATTTTTGCCCTTGGCCGAATTCGCCCTAAATAATAGAGCTAGTTCTGCCACATTGATGTCGCCCTTTTTCTGTAACTTTGGGTTTCGTCCTCGATTTTCTTCAGGGCAGGTGGAATCTTCAGCATGCCCAGGTGTTGACACTGTGGTAGAGCAGATTTGGGACCAAGTGGTGGATAAATTGTCCCTCTCTCAAGAAAAGGCCCAGCGGTTTTCCAACCGGCATAGGACCTTTGGTCCCCGGTTTAAAGTGGGTGATATGGTTTGGTTGTCGTCAAAAAATATCTCTATGAAGGTTGCGTCTCCAAAGTTCAAGCCAAGATTTATTGGACCTTATAGGAGTTTGGAGATTCTTAACCCGGTTTCTTTTCGATTGGCTCTTCCAGTTACGTTTAAGATCCATAACGTGTTTCATAAGTCTCTGTTGAAGAGGTTTGTTGAGCCAGTGGTTCCTATAGTGGCACCTCCTGACCCTGTGTTGGTTGAAGGTAATGTGGAATATGAGGTAGAGAAAATACTGGATTCTCGTCTGGCTAGATGGAGACTCCAGTATTTGGTCAAGTGGAAGGGTTATGGCCAGGAGGACAATTCTTGGGTCTCTGCCTGTGACATTCATGTCGATAGATTGGTTCGTGCTTTTCACCGGGCCCATCCTGATCGGCCTGGTGGCGTGAATGAGGGTTCGGTGTCCCCTCCTCAAGGGGGGGGGTACTGTTGTGAACTCATTTTCTAGTTTACCTCTGGCTTCTGGTGAGGGTGGTGGAGCTGGCTGTGTTGACAGAGGAGTCATGAGTTCTCCATCCGGGCTCCCTCTAGTGGTGACAGTAGGTAATGAAGCTGATCTAAATGTCAGAGACCTGCCACCTGAGGAGGAGGACTGTGAGTGGACATCAGGAGTCTCTGACAGGATTTAAGTCAGACGACTCCTTAATTTTGTGCTGGTGATTTTTTCCTGCCCTGAGGTTCTGGTTTCCAGTTCTGTTCCTGCCTTCTCAAGCTAAGTGTGCTCTGCTATTTTCTCACATGAGATTTGGCCTGGTTTACTCAGTTTTTGTGATCAGCCAGCCCCTGCTGGGGCTGTGCTGAATTTTCCATTCTTATATGTCTGTTTATGCCAGTTTGCTTTTTGTCCCTGATCAGATTGGTCTCTTTTTGCTCTGTCTTCAGAATATACCAGAGGGCTGATATAGGGAATTGAAGTCTAGCGACTTCAGGGTTTTTGTTATCAGAAAGTGTTGCACATTTTTTGGCAGGGTTTTGTGCGTGATTGCAGACAGCATCTTTCCTTTCCTGTCCTTTCTAGTTAGTGTGGGCCCCATCGTTTGCTCAGCCTATTTTTCTATCTGTGTTTGTGTTTTCATCTTGTCTCACCGACAATACATGTTTGGGGGCTGTCTATTGCTTTGGGGTCTGCTCTGGGGCAGTTTAGATTTCCCCTTTACTTGCTTTAGGCTTATTTAGTTCTCCGGCTGTGACGAGGCGCCTAGGATCATCGTAGGTACGCTCCACGGCTACTGCTAGTTGTGTGGATAGGATCAGGGGTCTGCAATCCGCTTAGTTACCAACCTCTCTGGTTTTCTGTGGCTTAGCTTGTTTTTGTTTTTCCTCCTCGGTGACTCATTCATAACAGGGAACACTCCATGCCTAAAGATGGGTGGACCCAAGGATGTTTGGGTCCGGCCAAGCAGTTAAAGTTCTTGAATGGGGGCCCAAACATCCAGTGTTTGCCACAATGTCACGTGCATGACAGGGTGGCAAACACTGTCTCTGATCAGCGGTATATCATTACCGCCAGTCATACAGTCGCGGTTCCCACGCTGTCAAATGTCAGCTGCAATCGGAGGTAAAAAGACTACTATTCCCATCGGCCTATGCCTGCTTCTGCTAATAATAGTGAGAGCAGGCGGTGGCAGATGGGAATATTCACAAACCAGAGCTATAAATAAACGGAAAAAAAAAAAAACGGCGTGGGTTCCCCTGTATTTTTTATAACAAGCCAGGCAAAACTCACAGCTGGGGTCTGCACCCCTCAGCTGTCAGTGTCAGCAAGGCTAGTCATCAAAAATAGAGGGGTCCCCATGAGTAAAAAAAAAAAAAATTAAAAAAAAAAGAAAAAATTAAATAATTTAAGAGAGCGGCTTAGCTTTCCCCCCATTTTTGACAAACAGCTAAGCTAAAGCAGACAGTGGGGGGCTGGTATTCTCAGGCTGGTAAGAGGTCATGGCTATTGACCCATCCAGCCTAAAAATAGCAGTCTGCAGCTGCCTAGAAAGGTGTGGTTTCGCATTAGCGTTTCAGGGCGCAGCGACGGCCTGCGCACGGCCGCCACTAAGCCCCGCCCCTGCCGCGCCTCCTCTGGAAGCTCCGCCTACGGGCGCAGGACGCTGCATGCGTCCTGCGCCCCCTATCTTTATCACTGGGGATGCAGGACATGCACAGTATGCATTTGGCGGCGCATGCGTCCTTTTGACGGTGCGCCGACCAGCGCCAAACGCAACCCGTCGCTGCGCCCTGAAACGCTAATGTGAAACCACCCTTAGATGCACCAATTCTGGTGCTTAGTGGAGTTCATATTTGTGGGGCTGATGTCTCCTTTGTATTGTCCAGTGACATCAAGCCCAAGGGATTAGTAATGGAGAAGCGTCTATAAGACACATATCCATTACTAATCCTATAGTTGCAAATAAAGACACAGCCAGAATAAAGTCCTTTATTACAAATAGAACAAAACACGCTTTTACTTTTTAATTTAAAAATGAAAAACACAGTTACACTCACCTAACGCCCATTACTGTTCAGATTCGCCCATCTCGATCCATGACTTCTTCCCAACAATCCAGTATTGACCTCCTTATCCCCCCAGAATATGTATTGTATTTTATGAAAATACTGATGTAATTATAGATTGCCATTTGATTTTTAGACTATTTTTTCTAAAATTCAATATAATTTATTTTAAAAATAAAGTACTATATCTTTTTATGAAACTCTTTTATTATCATAGCACTATCCATAGTCTGAAACCTATTTAAAGTTAGAAAAACTATATAAAAACTTAAACAATTATTTTAACATTATTTTTTATTTTTCAGTTTTTTTACATCTTGAAATTTGGGACAGCTCCCCCAGCAAGTCTCTCTCTCTCTCTTTTGATAAAATTACTAGAGATAAAAGGTAAAGAGCATTCGGAGAGCACAATGAAGTCTTTGTCATCTCATTTAGTGCCTATGCAGAGTGCAGCAACTGATGACAAACTGATCTTGAATGCTTTGCTTTTCATAGGAACCCGCGGCACTGACCAAAATATCCAAGCACCGTCTGGTTCCATTATTGATCCAGATCGCCGGCTGCCAGGCCGTTCCGACATACTCACCCGGTCTCCGTTCCCACGCCGTCTCTGCATACTCACCCGGCCATCGCTCCCACGCCGCAGCCCCTCGCCACCCGACAGCCACGGCGGTCACCTCTGACGGCGTCTTTGCATGCAATGCGCATGCGCCATAGGCCGCGACTCCCTTCTGCCTCTTGTGCTCTGGCTGTGCCCTGACCCGGAAGCACCCCCTGACCAATGGCAGACCAGACAGGGGCATATCAGGCCGCTTCCCCCTGAGGGAGGCGCCTGATCGTTGTGTTTCCTAGCACACTGGGCCTCGCTTCTTCGTGTGCTCTCTGCAGTCTCACAGTCCCGTTCTCATGTTCTCCCTGCAGCAGCCTTGCAGTCCTGCTATCAGTGTCCCCTGCTGCACTCCAGTCCTGCCTCCGGTGTTCCTGTTCCATCCTGCTCCAGTCCTGCTGTCGTACTCCTGTCCTGCCTCCGGTGTTCCTGTTCCATCCTGCTCCAGTCCTTCCGTTCTACTCCAGTCCTGCCTCCGGTGTTCCTGTCCCATCCTGCTCCAGTCCTTCCGTCCTACTCCAGTCCTGCCTCCGGTGTTCCAGTTCCATCCTGCTTCAGTCCTTCCGTCCTCCTCTAATCCTGTCTCCTGTGTTCCAGCTCTGTTCTGCCATCTACACTTCAGTCCCACACTCCTACTCCAGTCCATCCTGAGCCGCCCCTCTCGGTACCGGCTACCGTGGTACTCGAACCCCTGGGCCTGCTCCTAACGGTCCCTGTATAGGGGTCGGTTCCACCTGGCAGCTTGCCCGGGGCCCCTCGGTGCCACGGCCCAGAGGGTCCACACCTGGAGATTCCGGCTCCAGACCAGCCACGCCAACACAGATGGATGCACACAGCGCCGCTGGTTCACTTCAAGAAGAAGCAATAGTGTGGGTCGGATTAAATTTTGCGCCGCCAAGAAATTTAACACCTGGGGCACAATTTGTATATTGTAGAACAAGAATATCATAAAACAAAGTATAAACATCAGGTCACTATAAATTACTCTAATTCAGTCCATAAACATCTAAACATCTATAGTCTCCAGCACCACTAAAACACATCAAAAACAGATTTAATCCCTCGTTATTATGTTTTATTAGGTAATAGTAGTACAGGGAGTATGACAGAAATAAGGCGGGAAGATCTTGAAATTGGAGTGCAATCATAGGATTACATTACTGGAAAATTGCTCTGGGACTTGTGAGCTTTCTTTCTACTTTTATAGGTTTCGTGCATACAGTTACTATGTGCCTTATAGAGATGTAGACACCAACGTGATGACGACTGTCGCACCCTGCAATGAGAGGGTAGCACGCTGCTCATTCGAAGTGAACGGGAAAAAACACCCATCATTGACAATTGTGGCAAATCCGCGGCTGCTAAAGCTGCATGTACCTCAAAATTGTGGCTTCTAAACAGGTATACTATACAAGTCTGATCTTAGTCATCTAATGAGACCTCCAATTTTATGAACCCCCACTTAGCGTCAGAATAAAGCTAGTACATACTGCTTTATCACTGATTATATTGTGTAGTGTCGGGACGAGCTCTTTCTAGTAGTTGTAGCCTTACATTAATGTACAGGTGCACAACTACACTGTAACCTATATATACACACTGCAATAAATAAATATATGCTTTCCACTATTGCTCATGTTAAAAATGTAAAGTATGGTTAATATTTTTTGATCAAAAAGCGCTAAAGCCATCCAACCACGGGAAGGTAGATGGACCCTCTTGTACAGTTCTCTACATGCACATTTTCTACTTTGATGGTTCCTGGGTAGGATTCCTATGTACAGGTGCATCTCACAAAATTAGAATATCATAAAAAAAAGTTAATTTAATTGATGCAGCAATTGATGCCAAAGGAGCCCCGACCAAGTATTGAGTGCATTTACTGATCATACATTTCAGTAGGCCAACCTTTTTGGTTTTACAATCACTTTTCAAGCTGGTGTTATAAAGTATTCTAATTTACTGAGATAATGACTTTTGGGTTTTCATTGGCTGTAAGCCATAATCATCAACATTAACAGAAATAAACAGGTGAAATAGATAAAGACTCTATATGATATAGGAGTTTCACTTTTTGTATTGAAGAACTGAAATAAATGAACTTTTTGATGATATTCTAATTTTGTGAGAAGCTCCTGTACATTTGATTAATTTTGGAAAGTGGAGAATTTTCTTGTATACGTCACCAAAAAGCACAGAAAACTATAAATCAAAAAAGGCAAGCAGGCGATCTGCCCACATTACTATCCCTTCCATAAACGGTTCATATTTCCGCATCACCTACATATTGTAATGCACACAGCCCCACCAGGTGGACGCTGTTACGGGAAAAAGGGTTGCACTTACTGTGTAGCACCTTGGTGCAGAAGTGCAAGCCGCCACCAGGAGGAGGCACAGTAATCAGACAGGCCGGAGTCAGCAACAAACAGGAAGCCGAAGTACCAGAGGTCACAGGAATGCGCGAGGTCAGGGACGAGCCAAAAGTCAGAGCCAAACGGGAGCGCGGTATTCAAAAACGTGAGCAGGATAGAGGAGACGAGGTACAAGCCTGTGGGTCAAGCCAGCAGGGGAAACGTAGTACCAGAGACAGAGAAACCAGAGGTGGAGTTCAGAGTTCAAGCCGAGTCATACACTGTAGGGAAATCACCAAACGTACTCCAAGTCAGGGATAGGGAAGGGGTCAGACACACACACACGGGAAGTCACAGGCAGAAGGATCACTAGGGTATACGGATCAGCTGCTCAAGCCAAGGACCAGAACTATCACTGACAAAGGCTGCCAAGAAACAGCACCAATAAATAGCCACCCAAGAACCAAAGAGAGGCAGGAAAAGTTAACCCCTCTATGACCTGGCCGGGGAAAGAAAAGGAAGAAGCAAACCCCGACCTGTATCATGACACATATACAGTAATACCAAGTTACTTCCACACGTAGAAGTGAATCCTGGGTAGGTAAAACCATATTGAAATAAGGACTTGAATTTGATTAGTAAATGTTATTTGCATGCAGAAATAAACCAACAGAAGTGAGAGAGACATTACAGGACAAGAGGTGTAATTAAAGGATAAGGATGCCATCAGTGACCATATATTTTTTCTAATAAAATACGGGTATTTTAGGCTTAAAATAATTTTTGCACCATTTTTCTTTTACAAATTCAGTTTCCCTGCACACTGTGGCTGCAAAATGAGTTAACTTAGAATTCACCATTGGACTCATTGGGAGGAGGTTGTAACTTTTTTTTCCTTCGGTATTTATCCAAGTTCCTCTCACATGATTTATGACCACATGAAAGCTCAGTTCAGAAATAACATTAAAGTAAAAAAAATCAGCAATAACACCCAAAATGGAGAAAGATATATGTAGGATATGAAAACACAAAAAATTCCCTAATATGAAATAACAAACAAAATTCATTACAATTATGTTTATTAAAAATGTTTATGAAATAGAATAAGGGTATGTCTCCACGTTCCGGATTGGCAGCGTTTTGAACGCAGAGGATACCCGCTCCGCCCAAAGCGCTGCCCCCTTTTGTACGTGCGGTGACTCCGCATTTCACCTCTTATTGATTTTTTTTTTTTTGCATAATTTCAGAGTATGACATGGTAAAATGAGGGATGTCATTTATAGCTACAACTTATCCAGCAACAAAAGAAAACTTTAATGCGGCTATGTCAATGAAAAAAATAAAACCTTATGGATGGATCTTGAAAGAAGCAGGGTAGGAAAAAAAAAAGCGCACATAAACAGAAGATCGCCAATGACGGAATGGGTCAAAGGGAACCTGTCTCCATGAAAATGACGTCCAAAATGTAGGAAGAATATAGAGCAAGGAAAGCGTAGTAGATATATAGATTTGTGAGAAAAGATTCAGTATAACCTGGGTTTAAGTCATTTAAACTTCTGCTCTTTTGGGTATTTTTGGACGAATAGGCGGTCCTATTAGTGATTGACAGCTCTGTATGCATAAGTGTGCATACCCAATGATGAAAACACACGTTATAATGAATATTTTCTCATAAAGTGATATATCAAACCACTCGGTTCCCCCTGCTCAAAGCATAATAGCTGCAGATTGGACTGCATTTTCATGGTGACAGGTTCTCTTTAAATTCCTTGAAAGCAGTGGACAACCCCTTTGTGAGGGACGAGGGGGATTCCATTTTGATTTATATCAATACCTGACCCATGAGGCACGGGAACGTTCTGCCTTTATTACCCCTTTTGGACTGTACTAGTCCACCGTGATGCCATTCGGCTTGAGAAATGTCCCTGCCACTTTTCAGCGGATGGTCAACACACTGCTCAAGGGACTTGAAGGGTACGCGGCCGTGTACCTGGTTGATATTGTCATCTTCAGTCCCACCTAGGAGAATCGGATTACCTACAGCATCTGGCGCAGGTTCTTGGGCGGATCCACTGGGTAGGTTTGACCATCAAGATGGAAAAGTGCCAGCTGCGTGTGAGCGATGTCCTCGACCTGGGTCACCTGGTAGGCGGTGAAGTTCTGAAGCCAGAGCCTGGGAAAGTGGATACCATTGCATCCGCAGGTGATGTCCTTCTTGGAGACTGCTGGGTACTATAGAAGGTTCGCACCCTGGCAAAGCCCCTGATGGACCTCACCAAGAAGAAGCTACCAGTCGCAGTCGACTGAACAGTCCCCTGTGAGACAGCTTTCCAGGCGATCAAGACTGCTGTCTCTAGCTTCCCAGTACTACAAGCTGCTGACTTTGAATGTCTGTTTGTAGTACAGACCGATGCCAGTGACTTTGACCTCGGTGCCATACTCAGTCAGGTTAACTCAACGGGCCAGGAACATCCCGTCTTGTAACTAAACAGGAAGCTATTGCTGTGGGAGGTGGACTACTCCACGATGGAAAAGGAATGCCTTGCAATTGTATGGGCTCTGCAGTATCTGCAGTCCTACTTATTCGGGCAACACTTCACTGTGGAGACAGACCACAACCCCCTCAGCTGCTTACACACCGTCTGCGGGATGAATGGGATGTTGCTACGCTGGAGCCTTGCACTCCACCAATACCACTTCACCATTTGTCACAAAAGGGGGCATGATCACAGGAACGCAGATGGGTTATCCCAGCAAGGGGAGGTTGCGGAAGGGCGCTCAGGGGAACACAGGAAAGGGATACCCCTTAGCTCCCTCTAAAACGGGGAGGTGTGAGGGACGAGGGAGACTCCATTTTTATTTATTATTTCCGGCCCAATATATTATCCAGTGATCTCGCTCTGCTCCCAAACTGTGGCCCCTACCCATGGGATAAATATACAAATTCCCAAAAGAACAGGAATGTGCCATATGGCTAGACAATTAGAGGTCCCGTGTCAATTAATGCGAGCTGGAACAGAGCTGGAACCCCAGAGCTCAGAGATAGAATTGCGGCAAGGCACAGATCTGGCCAAGGTTACAAAAGAATTTCTGCAGTACTCAAGGTTCCTAAGAGCACAGTGGCCTCCATAATCCTTAAATGGAAGACATTTTGGACCACCAGAAGTCTTCCTAGACCTGGCCGTTCAGCCAAACTGAGCAATCATGGGAGAAGAGCCTTGGTGAGAGAGGTAAAGAACCCCAAGATCACCATGGCTGAGCTCCACAGATGCAGTAGGGAGATGGGAGAAAGTTCCACCAAGTCAACTATAACTGCAGCTCTCCACCAGTCAGACCTTTATGGCAGATTGGCCCGATGGAAGCCTCTCCTCAGTGCAATAAAGCAAAAAAGGAAGCACACTGTAGCGCCATAACAAGCAAACATGAAAATTTTAAAATGAATTGCAATACTGCATTATAAATATGAAAAATTGAGAAAGTTTAGCACATAAAATGGCCAAGTTATGTGTACCTGGAAGCCACGGTAAGGCATTTCTCGTTTTTCAGGACCCTATCTAATGCCAGTCCTCACTTAACTGTTAATCTGAATGGGAACCTATGCAAATCCTCTGTCCAGACTGAAGTCTATATCTCTGTGGAGGGGTAGTGGTCTTGCGGCTAAAAGGTGGAGTGCTCAGTCAGAAGGTTAATGAATACAAATTTAAAAAAACTGACCATCACATCCAAGTATAAGCATAGTATGAACAGGTGCTTAACCTAGAGTCACCAACTCATATACATTCAAGCAAAAAAGGAAGCACACTGTAGCGCCATAACATGCAAACATGAAAATTGAAAAATGAATTGCATTACTGCATTAGAAAGATCACTGTGGCTGAGCTCCACAGATGCAGTAGGGAGATGGGAGAAAGTTCCACAAAGTCAACTATAACTGCAGCTCTCCACCAGTCGGACCTTTATGGCAGATTGGCCTGATGGAAGCCTCTCCTCAGTGCAATAGAGCAAAAAAGGAAGCACACTGTAGCGCCATAACAAGCAAACATGAAAATTTTAAAATGAATTGCATTACTGCATTAGAAATATGAAAAATTGAGAAAGTTTAGCGCATAAAATGGCCAAGTTATGTGTACCTGGAAGACACGGTAAGGCATTTCTCGTTTTCCAGGTATTAGAGCACTGAGCACTCCACCTGTTAGCCGCAGGCATTTTTAATCAAAGCAGGGCCACTACCCCTCCACAGAGATATAGACTTCAGTCTGGACAGAGGATTTGCATAGGTTCCCATTCAGATTAAGACTTCAGTCTAAGTGAGGATTAGCATTAGATAGGGTCCTGGAAAACGAGAAATGCCTTACCGTGGCTTCCAGGTACACATAACTAGGCCATTTTAGGCGCTAAACTCTCTCAATTTTTCATATTTCTAATGCAGTAATGCAATTCATTTTTCAATTTTCATGTTTGCATGTTTGGGCACTACAGTGTGCTTCCTTTTTTACTTGAATGTATCTGAGTTGGTGACTCTAGGTTAAGCACCTGTTCACACTATGCTTATACTTGGATGTGACGGTCAGTTTTTGAAATTTTTTTTCTCCTCGGTGCAAGACATAAGAAAGCCCACATAGAGTTTGCTAAAAAAACACATGAAGGACTCCCAGACTATGAGAAATAAGATTCTCTGGTCTGATGAGATGAAGATAGAACTTATTGGTGATAATTCTAAGCGCTATGTGTGGAGAAAACCAGGCACTGCTCATAACCTGCCCAATACAATCCCAACAGTGAAACATGGTGGTGGCAGCATCATGCTATGGGGGTGTTTTTCCGCTGCAGGGACAGGACGACTGGTTGCAATTGAAGGAAACATGAATGTGGCCAAGTGAAGAGATATCCTGAATGAACACTTCTTCCAGAGTGTTCTGGACCTCAGACTTGGCCGAAGGTTCGCTTTCCAACAAGACAATGACCCTAATCGCATAGTTAAAATAAAGACGTGGTTTCAGAACAACTCTGTGACCATTCTTGACTGGCCCAGCCAGAGCCCTGACAAACCCAATTGAGCATCTCTGGAGAGACCTGAAAATGGCTGTCTACCAACGTTCACCATCCAACCTGACGAAACTGGAGAGGATCTGCAAGGAAGAATGGCAGAGGATCCCCAAATCCAGGGGTGAAAAAACTTGTTGCATCATTCCCAAGACAACTCAAAAGGGGTGCTTCTACTCAATACTAAGCAAAGGGTCTGAAGACATATGACCATGTGATATTTGTTTTTCTTTTTTAATAAATTTGCAAAAATTTCTACATTCCTGTTTTTCAGTTAAGATGAGGTGCAGAGTGCACATTAATGAGAAAAAAATGAACTTTTTTGAATTTAACAAATGGCTGCAATGAAACAAAGTGAAAAATTTAAAGGGGTCTGAATACTTTCCGAACCCTCTGTATGTTGCCATTATACTGTATGGAGCATTATATGGTGCCGTTATTTACAGCTCTGGCAAAAATTTAGAGACCACTGCAAAATCTTCTGTTTGTCTGATTTTTCTCTTTATATTTTAGAGTAAAATGTAAATTGCTCTTTTATTCTATAAACCACTGACATGTCTTCGAATTTCCAAGCACTAAATTTTGTATTTATTTTCAGAAAATTAGAAATGGTCAAAATAACAAAAAAATGCAGAGTGCTTGCAGACCTCAAATAATGCTAAGAAAACAAGTTCATAATCATTTAAAAACAACAATACCAATGTTTTAACTCAGGAAGAGTTCAGAAATCAATATTTTGTGGAATAACCATGATTGTTAATCACAGCTTTCATGTGTCTTGGCTGCTTTCCACCAGTCTTTCACACTGCTTCTGGGTGACCTTATGCCACTCCTGGTACACATATGTAAGCAGTTCTTCTTTGTGTGATGGCTTGTGACTATCCATCTTCCTTCTTGATTACATTCCAGAGGTTTTCAATGGGGCTCAGATTGGGCTGGCCATGACAGGGATTGGTAGTGGTGGTCCTTCATCCACACATTGACCTAGCTGTGTGGCATGGCGCATTGTCCTGCTGGAGAAACCAGTTCTCAGAGTTGGGGAACATTGCCTGAGCAGAAGGAATCAACTGTTTTTCCAGGATATCCTTGTATCCGGCTTCATACGTTTTTTGCAAAGATTAACCTGCTCAATTCCAGCCTTGCTGAAGCATCCCCAGATCATCACCGATCCTCCACCAAATTTCACAGTGGGTGCAAGACACTGTGGCTTGTACGCCTTTCCAGGTCTCCGTCTAACCATTAGACGACCAGGTGTTGGGTGAAGCTGAAAATTAGACTCATCAGAGTAGATTACCTTACTCCAGTCGTCTATGGTCCAATCCCTATGGTCTTAGGCAAACTTCAGCCGGGCTCTCCTTTGCTTCTCATTGATAAAAGGCTTTTTTTAGCTATACATGACTTGAGCCCTGCCTCTAGGAGCCTGATACGAATTGTTCTTGCCGTGCACTTCACCACAGCTGCCATTTGCTATTACTTTTAAAGGTCACTTGATGTCATCCAGTTGCTGAGTGACATTCGAATAAGATGACTGTCATCGAGGTCAGTGGAGAGTCGTTTTCGCCCTCTGCCGGTCTGTAGCTTTGTTGTCCCCAATGTCTGCTGCTTGACCTTGTTGTAATGGACTGCCGTCATACAAATTTTAAGGATGGCGGCAACATGACGCTCACTGTATTCCTCTGCTAGTAAAGCCAGAATTGAGCCCTTCTTTTCCTCACTCAAGACTTTTCTTTTCAACGCCTTTGGCATGGTTAAAAGTTATTATTATTTATTTATATAGCGCCATTAATTCCATGGTGCTGTACGTGAGAAGGGGGTTACATACAAAGTTATAGATATCGTTAATAGTAAACAAACTTACAATGACAGACTGGTACAGAGGGGAGAGGACCCTGTCCTTGCGGACTTACATTCTACGAGATAGTGGGGAAGAGACAGAAGGTCGGGGGTGCAGCAGCTCTGGTTATTTTTTCATTCCTATTACTTTTGGGATATTACTAGCACTTGTTTTGCCATCCAGCTTGTCCTATTGCAAGAGGATTGTGAACACAACAGCAGGGTTTTTTATACTTTCCTTTGTTAAATAAGATTTGGTTCAGGTGATCACCTAATCAGAAGCACATTAAGTAGAATGAGGTGTACTCTGGTTGGAATTCTACTGACACTGGAATGGAATGGCTGTCAGACATGTAGAGAAGATGATTTTTATAAAACTGTGCAGTGGTGTCTTAATTTTTGCCAGAGCTGTATACTGTATGGAGCAATATATGGGGCCATTATACTGTATGCAGCATTACATGGGGCTCATTATACTGTATGGAGCAATATATGGGGCCCATAATACTGTATGGAGCAATAGATGGGGCTCATTATACTGTATGGAGGACTATGTGGTGACCATAATACTGTATGGAGGACTATACTATCTGGCCTACGGCTGGTATGACGAGATGTTTGGTGGAGCGGGTGCTCTGCCGACATTTTGTGACAGCCTGGAGCCCCGCACTTTCCATACTCTTCTATGCAGTGGACTCTGATAAAATGGACGCTGGAGGCAGCGCATGTGCAATTGAGATCTCGGGAGCCGAGATCTCAGGAGATGAGATCTTGGTGCCGGGATCTCAAGTTGCACATGCGCCGCATCCAGCAACCATTTGCCAGAGTCAACCGCATAGAAGAGTATGGAAAGTGCGGGGCTCCAGGCTGTCACAAAATGTCGGCAGAGCACCCGCTCCACCAAACATCTCGTCATACCAGCCGTAGGCCAGATAGTATAGTCCTCCATACAGTATTATGGTCACAACATAGTCCTCCATACTATGTCAAAATGTCAGGGGAGCCCCCACACCACCGAACTCCTTGCCATGCCAGCCTGGGGCCCACAGCCATCGCACGACTCCTGCCTACACTGCCACAAGAAGCTTCTGGCAGCAGTGACCCTGGGATTCCATCTAAACCGCAGCCAGTAAGCTCCACCGCAGTTACAATTTGGATTATAAGACGCACACACCGATTTTCCCCAAAAATTTGGAGGAAAAAAAGTCTGTCTTATAATCCTAAAAATACGGTACTTCCGGTCCGCGGCCACTACCACCTATAACAGCTGATTGGCGAGGTTGCCGGTTGTCAGACGCCAGCCGATCAGACATTGATGACCTATCCTAAGGATAGGCCAATAATGTGTTGACAGAAAAAAAAAAATCTTCAAAACTATCAATAAAACGTGAGGTCATACTGTAATGGCTCTGTCAGCAGAAAAATAAAAATGTCTGGCTCGCTGAATCTAGCAACATACTGTTATTTAAAATAAAAATAAAAAAATTATTCTGGCAGCGTCTTTATTTACAACTATAAGATTAGTAATGGTTATGTGTCTTATAGACATCTCTCCATTACCAAGCTGTGGGCTTGATGTCACCGGACAATACAAAGCTGACATCAAACCCCACTTGCCACCACCACAGGGCAAGAGCCGGGCAGAGTGCCAGAATTGGCGCATCTAATAGATGCACCTTTTCTGGGCTGCTATTTTTAGGATGGAGGACCAATATTCACGGCCCCTTACCAGCCTGAGAATACCAGCTTCCAGCTGTCTGCTTTAGTAAGGCTGGTTGTCAAAAATGACAGGTGAACCCCGAACCCCAAGCCGTTTTTTTTTTTAATTTAAATAATTTAAAAATTCGGCGTGGGGACCCCTCTATTCTTGATAACCAGCCTTGCTGAAGTTGACAGCTGAGGGTTGCAGCCCCCAGCTATGAGTTTTGCCTGGCTGGTTATCAAAAATACAGGGGAACCCATGCCGTTGTTTTTTTTTTTTTTTTTAAATTATTTACAGCGCAGGCTGATGAATACTCCCATCAGCCGCTCCTGCTCTCACTGTTATTAGCGGTAGCAGGTGTTGGCTGATGGGAGCAGTAGTCCCATCAGCCGACACCTGTGGCCGGAGGTAAACTTCATACCATCGATCACACCTGTTGGCTCAAGCTGTCTTTTGACTGCGTGGGAATCGCGGCTGTCTGACTGGCGGTAATGATTTTACCGCTGATCAGAAGCTGTGTTTGCCACGCTGTCATGCACATGACAGTGTGGCAAACACTGGATGTTCGGGCCCCCAATTCAAGTGAATGGGATCCGGGTACCTGAACTTTATGTAACTGTTTGGCCGAACCCGAACATCTCTAATCTTAATCAATTCCCTTTATGAGTCTGAATAAGAGACACATAATTTACACACAAAAATGATTTTATTCTTTTTAATTTATATATTTAAAAAATAATATACATCTGTATATTACAGTAAGGCAAAACTATATGTACAAGTTTTTGGCAATAATTCCATGAACTCAGGATCCCTTAAATCTGCTGCAGCATGTTGGCAGTACATAATGTAGATGAAAGACTGACCCAGATGTTCGTCTACCGCCTCATGGGAAACAAGTGATGAACGAACCGCCGCTGCAGACCCAAACACAAAGCTTTACTCTCCACATTGACCTTGTGCTGACAGCTGTAATACTATTGATATTTTAACAATTTGTATCTGAGACTCGGTGCATATAGCAGAGCACTGTGAGCCTTCCGCTATATAGTGCTTCCTCCAGTGCTGCATGTCAGAGATCATGTCTTCAATACTTCTAGAGCAATTTTTTGGGACTGTTGGACTCCCATCTATCGAACATTTATGGCTTATCCCATCATTAACATGTGATTAAGTCCTTTGCATAGACATAAGCAGTTTGAACACACCTTTTATACCTACTGACGCTCCATGCTGATGTCACGCCTACAGCATGCAGACAATCACTCCGCTCAGCAGACTTGTGCTCTCTGATCTCAGCATGTGGAACAAAAAATAATGCAAGGCGCTCATTGTGTATATCAATCAGGCTGATATATTGCATGAATGCCAGAGCGTGCACTGCAGGAAGGAGACGCACAGACAAGCCGGGTCCAGGTATAAGAGACTTGATTTGCTACGCGTTTCAATGACAGTCCGTCCATAAGCCTGATGGAAGAGGAAGGACGGTCCATAAGCCTGATGGAAGAGGAAGGGCTGTCCGTAAGCCTGATAGAAGAGGAAGGACGGTCCGTAAGCCTGATGGAAGAGGAAGGACGGTCCGTAAGCCTGATGGAAGAGGAAGGACGGTCCGTAAGCCTGAAGGAAGAGGAAGGGCTGTCCGTAAGCCTGATGGAAGAGGAAGGGCTGTCCGTAAGCCTGATGGAAGAGGAAGGGCTGTCTGTAAGCCTGATGGAAGAGGAAGGACGGTCTGTAAGCCTGATGGAAGAGGAAGGACGGTCCGTAAGCCTGATGGAAGAGGAAGGGCTGTCCGTAAGCCTGATGGAAGAGGAAGGACTGTCCGTAAGCCTGATGGAAGAGGAAGGACGGTCTGTAAGCCTGATGCAAGAGGAAGGGCTGTCCGTAAGCCTGATGGAAGAGGAAGGACTGTCCGTAAGCCTGATGGAAGAGGAAGGACGGTCTGTAAGCCTGATGGAAGAGGAAGGGCTGTCCGTAAGCCAGATGGAAGAGGAAGGACTGTCTGTAAGCCTGATGGAAGAGGAAGGACGGTCTGTAAGCCTGATGGAAGAGGAAGGGCTGTCCGTAAGCCAGATGGAAGAGGAAGGACGGTCTGTAAGCCTGATGGAAGAGGAAGGACTGTCCGTAAGCCTGATGGAAGTGGAAGGACTGTCTGTAAGCCTGATGGAAGAGGAAGGACGGTCTGTAAGCCTGATGGAAGTGGAAGGACTGTCTGTAAGCCTGATGGAAGAGGAAGGACGGTCTGTAAGCCTGATGGAAGTGGAAGGACTGTCTGTAAGCCTGATGGAAGAGGAAGGACGGTCTGTTAGCCTGATGGAAGAGGAAGCACTGTACTCGAAATACGTAGCAAATCAAAAGTCTATTGTAGCCTGGACCCATCTTGTCGGCGGGTCTCCTTACTGCAGCGCCCAAATAGCTTCCTTATTTCCTGTTATCTATCTCAGCATGACCACCGAGTCCACTGATTGGCAGCAGCGGTCCTGTGCTGTAAATGAGACGTACCCACTTCAGACCCAGCAATAAGGATCGGTGGGGAGAAGCAGTGCTGGAGCGTTAGGGTGTAATTTTTTTTCATGGGCAATTTTACTGTGAAACCAGAAATCTGAGACTTTTATGTCAGGCAAGGTCATAAACATCCAACATTTGTGGGTTCCACTGTTGTGACCGGCTTGTCGTTTGGGAATGAGGCTCTGTCGCAAGCCGACAAGAATGGAGGGATGGCCGCACACCTTCAGCTTTTGCCATTCATTTGCATCTGAAATTTTGCAAGCAATATACTTGGCACCATTTGTGATGGGCCATAACATGTCCTTGTATTATCTGTGGTCACACATTGTGTCATGAAAAAATAGGGGAAAAATTGGCACAATAACAAATGTAAGATGGAGATTTCCAGCACCACAGGAGAAAACTTCAATGGCGGTGGCGGCATACTGTGAATTCTGTCATGAAACCAGCAAGACGTTCTGTGCACATCGTACTAAGTGCTGGGAGCTGTGGATATTGCATTGTGTGCGGTTGGCAAAGAGTGTGTGCCCGTCAGTCTTCATGTGGATAACACCCAGCGTGGTCGGCTTTCATTGGGGCTGCCCTCTGTAGATGACTCCTCCAACTAAGGACCCTATGACGGAACCACCGGGGGTCACGACAGGAGAAATGTGACATCACAGGATTCCTACTATTAGGTTTGCAGTAGTTCTTGTTCATATAGGCTCCCATCATAGCAGCTCATCCTCCCCTGCAGGAACATGATACAGCAGGTAGCAATAATCTACTGGTCAGTTTGTTCACTGGTTTTGCACTGGGATTGGCCTCTGATTTACATAAAATCAAGCAGTACTTTAGGACTCGGGGACGCTCCACGATACGGGATGATCCTCATCTGTGTTAGTCGCTGTCTCAGTCTCTTCCAAAGCTCCATATGATGAATGGGAATCAGTTTCCAGTTTAGTGCTCTCAGATTGTGAGGTCATCAATACGCTGGGGAGATAATTCTGCAAATACAAACATTGTATTAGAGAGCGGAAAATCTAAAAGCGGTATGGTCAGCTCCATTATCCTATACCAATATGTCGTAGGTGTAATAATAATAATATTAGCAAATGCCTCTAATTAAAAATGTAGTATTGTTTTTCTGGCTTCCTATGTTGCTTACCCCATGTGCAGGGCATTAGGTATTAGCTCCTGCAATGCCCTGAACATGGGGTAAGCGACATAGTTCTGATTAGATATGCTGCCTACCCCAGGTGTAGGGCATTGCAGTAGCTAATACCCAAGCACCTGCAATGCCCTGCACATGGGGAAGATTTGCTAATATTATTATTACATCTACTACATATTGGGATAGGATCTTTGAGAAGGGAATACCCCTTAATGATAATGAAACCTTTAGGAAATGCTCACTGCAGTAATATGCTCAAAATTTATTAAATGAGCGCACACCTCTTAGGCTAGTTTCACACTAGCGTTTATTCGACGCAGCGCACGGCGCCGCTAAGTCCCGCCCCCTGCCGGCCATCGCCGCCTACTATCGCACATGGGCGCTTGCGATCTGCGCACCCTATCTTTAGCATAGGGTGCGCAGATCGTGCGCTAGTAGGATTTTGGTGTGCGCTGCGCACTTTTGAAGGTGCACCCCGAACACATGTTGCATTTCGGCGCTCACGGCGCACCTTCAAAAGTGCGCAGCGCAAGCCAAAATCCTACTAGCGCACGATCTGCGCACCCTATGCTAAAGATAGGGTGCGCAGATCGCAAGCGTCCATGTGCGATAGTAGGCGGCGATGACCGGATGGGGCGAGCAGGGAGCCGGCAGGGGGCGGGGCTTAGCGGTGCCATGCGCTGCGTCGAATAAACGCTAGTGTGAAACTAGCCTTAAAAAGTTAAATTCCAAGAAAGTAAGTTAGCCCCTTTCCAACTTACTAGTAACTGGAGGACTGCTGGGAACCCCAGAGATCCTGAGAACAGAGACCTTGGTGTTGCCATTCAGGAACCAGGCTCTGCACAGCCCCGTCATGAATGGAGTGGGGGTGCACACATCCTCAACCTCCATTCCTTTCATTGTTTATGGAACGACTGGAAATTACTCGGCTCAGTTATTTTCAGCAGTCCCATTGACAATGGACTGAGCGGAGGTTGAGTGTGTGCACCTCCACTCCATTCATGATGGGGCAGTGCAGAGCCCAGTTTCCAGAGTCCTACTCTTGGGATCTCATTTGCTGGATCCCCAGTGATTAGTAAGCTATTCCATATCCTAAAGATAAAAAAATAAATGATTTACTATCTAGGGAATAACCCTTTAATTAATGTAACACCTCTAGAGCTGTCCGTTCACGACAGACCAAGATCTGCACAAGCTATGAGAGTGTCCAGTTCCATTTGTAAAAAATAAGTAATTGTTCTAAGAATTCGTGATTTGCAAAAACGTTTCTATATTAAAAAAAATGCTTTTGCTATGCAAAATTAACATAGCATTTAAAAAAAAATTGCTAAAATGTTAACCCATAGATAAAAGATAAAATGTTATTTAAAAAACATAAATATCAGTTAAAAAAAATATAGGCCTATATCAACCAAGTTTGTGATGTACATCTAGCATGTACATTGCTTAGTATGGGGAACAATGGGTGACAGATACCAATTGTGAGGCAGTGACCCCTGTTACAGCTAGGGGGCGCTGTGTGTTCTCCCAAGGATACGCACGGAGGCGTATTGAGGCTATGGGAATGCATTGCGGCCACAGGCGTAGCTGGGATTGCAATGGTGAAGCGGTTACCGATGTCACAGGTAGGGGTCGCTGTGTAGTCGCCCCAGGATATGCACAAAGTTGTATGAAGGCCATAGGTGAGCATGACAATCACGGGCATAGCTGTGACTGCTATGCAGACTGATAATAAAAATAAGTGTTAGTCTTGGACATGTTCGTGTCCAAGACAGAGGTAGAGAAAAACCTGCTCTGGATGTGTGCATGAAACAGATTGCAGTATGATAATGTTGAAATCTGTTCCATTCCGGACCCAGGTTTTCCATGTGGCTGAAAGCCACAGGTTTCTGTGATAAAAGCCCTTCAGGAAAGGGTTAGTGAGATCTGAGGAGGTCTGAGTGAGTGCTTAGTGAATCTCAGGGCCAAAATGAGGCCTGGCAACCCGCAGTGTACACAGAGATGCAAGTCGTCCACGGTGACTGGTCTCGGATGTGGACAGTCCTGTGCCCGGAGGTGAATCGGAGGTGGATGTCCTGTGCCTGAAAGAAGACTGGCGTGTGTATCGATTGCAAAACAGGTGGACATGGTGCCCGGCAGCGATCCGGAGGATATCCTGGACTGTGTACGGCTGTGTGAGTAAAGAGACTGTGATGCAGCGGTGCAAGACACCCACGGGAACTAGTCAGAGGAGGACTAGCGTGTTTAGTGTCTGTAAAATGAAGGATGCAGTATAATATATATTCTGCAAATGGTGAAATGTATACTGATTATATGCACTGAAGTTATATGCACTTGTGTGGATTGGACTTTTATGTGTGAAGATAACTGGTATTGTGAAATTACTGGTATTGAAAGGTAACTTCAATTCTCAGAGAGAGAGAGACGAGTTTGGGAGTACAAATTTATGACGACCTTTGACACTCTCAGTGCTGGAATGAATGTGTCGCATGGATTTATGTCTTTTTACATCAATTAAGGAATTTCCTTTTAAAACCTTGTGGGGGCATCACAACACAGAACTAGACCCCAATCAGAGGACCATAAAACATCCGAACTCCTTATCTATGAACTGGTCCAATGTTTATATTTATGTTTCTCCCTCTCCCATATTGATAGTTCTGCTTCACGTCACTAGTCTTATCTATTGCATTTTTTCTGTGCTGTATTGTGCATAAATATGTGATTCTTCAGATTTTGTATTAGTCAAGCCTGATGAAGAGACCCGAGTAGTCTTGAAAGCTTGCAATGTGTTACCATCTTTTCAGTTAGCCATTAAAAGGCATCAACTACTGAGGACTCTCAATCCTGAATATTTTTTTTTTTTTTTTTTTAAAGAGAATCGGTCACCCATTTTTCCACTATGAGCTGCCGGCACCACCATCAGGGGCTTTTATACAGCATTCTGTAATGCTGTAGAAAAGCCCCCGATGTAACCTGAAAGAGAAGAAAACAGGATTTTTGGGTTGCTTACCGTAAAATCTGTTTCTCGGAGCCTTCATTGGGGGACACAGAGACCATGGGTGTATGCTGCTGCCACTAGGAGGCTGACACTATGCACAAAAAAAGGTTAGCTCCTCCTCCGCAGTGTACACCCCACCGACCGGCAGGAAATTCCTCAGTTAGTGAGAAAGCAGTAGGAGAAGCAACAGAATAGATTGAAAACAGAACAACTCAACTGTAACCAATCAACCAAAGGAAGAACAGGAGTTAAAGAACATGGGAGGGTGCTGTGTCCCCCAATGAAGGCTCCGAGAAACAGATTTTACGGTAAGCAACCCAAAAATGTTTTCTCGTTCGCCTTATTGGGGACACAGAGACCATGGGACGTCCCAAAGCAGTCCCTGGGGTGGGAAACAAACTTCCATCAGGCCAGCGGACTCACCACCGCAGCCTGCAAAATCCTTCTACCTAGGCTGGTGTCCGCCGAAGCGTAGGTGTGGACTTTATAGAATTTCACAAACGTGTGAACAGATGACCAGGTTGCAGCTTTGCAAAACTGCAGCGCGGAAGCTCTGTGGCATACCGCCCAGGAAGCACCCACTGCCCGGGTAGAGTGCGCTCTGATCCCCGGAGGAGCCACTCGATGCTTAACCCGGTATGCCTCCAAAATTGCCGATCTGATCCAGCGAGCAATAGTAGCCTTGGAGGCCGGGTGACCTTTCCGCGCCCCATCTGGAATGACGAAAAGAGAGTCTGTCTTTCGCAAGGAAGTCGTCCTAGACAGATACTCTCATCGCCCTGACCAGATCCAGTTTGTTCAGGGACCGCTCCCAAGGGCGAGTTGGACTCGGACAGAAGGACGGCAGAACAATATCCTCATTGAGGTGAAAGGAGGACACCACCTTCGGAAGAAAAGAGGGCGGAGGCCGCAGAACTACCTTGTCCTGGTGAAGTAAGAAAGGAGAGCGGCAAGAAAGAGCCGCCAATTCCGACACGCGCCGGATGGAAGTGATGGCCACCAGAAAAGCTACCTTCCAAGAAAGGAGAGAAAGGGAAACATCCCTGAGAGGTTCAAAAGGAGAACCTTGCAGAACCTCAAGAACCAGATTAAGATCCCATGGATCCACGGGCGCTCGATACGGAGGAGCCGTGTGAGCCACGCCCTGAAGAAAGGTTTTGACCTGAGGGCGGGAGGCCAACGTCTTCTGAAATAAAATGGACAGCGCCGAAACTTGACCCTTCAAGGAACTGAGAGCATGCCCCGCATCCAGCCCTGCCTGAAGAAACGCCAGAACGGAAGGGAGCGAAAAGCACATGGGCGCGATGTTATTGGCTTCACACCAAGGGAAATAGACCTTCCAAGTACGGTAGTAAATTTTGGAAGATGATGGCTTCCTGGCTCGGATCATGGTATGAATTACTCGACCGGAGAATCCTGCTCGTTTCAAAACCTCGATCTCAACAGCCACGCCGTTAAATTGAGCGGCCGAGAATTGGGGTGGCAAATCGGGCCTTGAGACAGCAAATCTGCCCTGTCTGGAAGCTTCCAGGGGGCGTCCGCGAGAAGGTTGACAATGTCCGCGAACCAAGACCTTCTGGGCCAATTCGGGGCGATGAGAATGACTGGAATTCCTTCTGCTTTGATCTTCTTCAACAGCTTGGGAAGAAGAGGCAGGGGAGGAAACAGGTAGGGGAGCTCGAACTGCGACCAAGGAATGGCCAGAGCGTCGGCGCCCACTGCGAGAGGATCTCGAGCCCTGGATACAAACTGTGGGACTTTCCTGTAGAGGCGAGAAGCTAGCAGATCTACGTCCAGGGTTCCCCAACGACGGCAGAGCTGAAGAAATACCTCCGGATGTAGGGACCACTCTCCTGCCGCGAGACCCTCGCAGCTGAGAAATTCGGCGGCCCAGTTGTCTACGCCGGGAATGTGTACTGCGGAGATTGTCGGTACTAAAATCTCTGCCCACCGAAGGATCTTGGACACTTTTGCCAGGGCTGAGACACTCAGTGTCCCTCCTTGGCGGTTGACATATGCCACCGCTGTGGCATTGTCTGTCTGAATCCGGACAGGCAGGCCCCTGAGGAGCCTCTCCCAGTGGACGAAAGCCAGATGGATCGCTCGTATCTCTAGGACGTTGATCGACAGAGCAGATTCCTGAGTCGACCAACGACCCTGAACAGTGTGATTGCGGAATACTGCACCCCAGCCGAGGAGGCTGGCATCCGTTGTTACAATCTGCCAGTGATTGGGAAGAAAAGACCGCCCCAAGAGGATGAGAGGTGACGTCAACCACCAGTTGAGCGACCGCTTGATCCGGCCTGAAAGACGAACAGGGCGATCCAGGGACAGAGCCGACCTGTTCCACCTCGACAGAATGGCGTGTTGGAGAGGTCTGGTGTGAAATTGGGCAAAGGGAACTGCCTCTATCGCCGCCACCATCTTTCCCAGGACCCTCATGGTTGTTCGGAGGGACGGAAATCGTGTGGTCTGCAGTGATCGTACATCCTGCCGCAGGGAGAGAATCTTCTCTTGAGGGAGAAAGACCCTTGACCGACGAGTGTCGAACAGGAGGCCCAGAAACACAAGACGTTGAGTAGGAACCAGACAGGACTTTTTCCTGTTGACGATCCACCCGAAATTGGAAAGAGTGTCTAGGACGATCGTCAAACTAAGGCGTGCCTGTTGGAAAGAGGGAGCTTTGATCAGAATATCGTCGAGGTACGGAAAAAGAACGAGACCTCTGATCCTCAACAAGGCCATCAACGCAGCCACGATCTTCGTGAAGACTCTGGGAGCGGTGGAGAGACCGAAGGGCAGCGCGACGAACTGGTAATGTTCCTGGCGAACCGCAAAACGCAGGAACTTCTGATGTCCGGAGAATATGGGAACATGTAGATAGGCATCTTGGATGTCTATTGAACACATGAATTCCTGCTCCTCCATGGAAGCGATTACCGAACGAACCGACTCCATCCGGAAGTGGCGAAGACGGACTCTCTTGTTGAGCAGCTTGAGATCCAAGATGGGTCGGACCGCCCCGTCTTTTTTCGGCACGACAAATAGGTTTGAATAAAACCCTGTAAACCGCTCCACTTCGGGAACGGGCACAATCACCCCGGCACTGAGGAGAGAGTCGATGGCCGTAAAGAACCCCGGGATCAAAGCTGGATCTTTTGGAGGACGGGATTCGAAGAAACGATCCCGTGGAAGAGAGACAAACTCTATCTTGTATCCTGACGATACAACCTCCCTGACCCAAGCGTCCTCCACTGAGGCCAGCCAGACATCCTTGAAGAACAGGAGTCGACCTCCCAATTGGAAGGGACCCTCGGGAGTCCGAGGATAGTGATGCTGATGTGGACCGTCCAGATCTGGGTCTGGATGGTCTGCTCTGCGAAGAGTGAGAGCGCCAGGAGGGAGTGGGTCTGAAGGAAACTTTCTTCCTATCTTGGCGTGCCTGCGGTCTTTGTTGGTTGGAGGAGGTCTCCGCCGAATTGAAACGGCGGTGAGCCCGAAAGGGTCGAAACTGACGCCTTAGTGGAGGTCTGCGAGGCTTGGACTGAGGAAGGAGAGAACTCGTGCCTCCGGTGGCGTCCTTAATAATCTGGTCCAATTGGGAACCAAAAAGGCGCACTCCCTGAAAAGGCAGATTAGTAAGAGACTTTTTAGAAGACAAATCCGCCTGCCAGGCCTTGAGCCAAATTGTCCGTCGGATAGCCACTACGTTGCTTGATGCCTGAACTGCGCAGGATGCCGCATCCAAAGAAGCAGAAAGCAGATAATCCCCCGCATGGGAAATCTGATTGGCGAGATCGGCCAATCGATCTGGTTGTGCTTTCTCTAGGATGCTCTGACGAAGATCCTCTGCCCAGGTAGCTATGGCCTTTGCTGCCCAGGATGAAGCAAAGATTGGGCATACCGCCGTTGAAACCGCTTCGAAGGCAGACTTCGCTAGGGATTCTATAATCCTATCATTAGAATCCTTTAGAGACGCCATGCCTGAAAGCGGGAGAACCGTGTTATTAGAAAGCCTGGACACGGGTGGATCGACCGAGGGAGAGGCAGACCAGTTGTCCGTAAGCTCTTTAGCAAACGGGTACAGAACGCCGAGACGCTTTCCTCTTTGAAAGCGTCTGGTCGGATCTTCTCTTTCCCTGGTAAAAATCTTTCCAAACTCGGAATGCAGAGGGAATACCCTGGAGGGTGTTTCCTCCCGTCTGAACGAAACCTCCTGATCTGAGGATTTCGCAGGGGAGTCCGCAATGTCGAAGGTATGATGGATCGCTGCAATGAGGTTCTGTACAGTAACCCTCATGTTCGCATCCTGGTCCGAATCCAGCTCTAAGATCCCCTCAGATGACCTGTCCGAGAGCGCCTCACCTGACTCGGGAGAGGAGGGCCGGGAGGGAGGTTGACGAGAAGGACTATGTGGTGACATGGGGCGAGGAGAGGATTCCGGCTGGAGATCCTGCCTGGGTCTTGTGCGACTAACGCTGGCCGACTCAGATGGAACCTCTTGAGGCCTGCTGGACCCTGTAGAGGTGTCCAGGGGCAACTTATCCAGAACGGCTACTAGGGACTGAGACACCTTGGTGAGATCTGCCACTGACTGTGATAGAGACGAAGCCCAGCCGGGCATGGGGGGTTCACTCTCACCTGGGGCCCTAGATGGCTCCTGGGCGGCGTCAGGTTGAATTGGATTGCTACAGTCCAGGCATTGGGAAGTGGACTGACCTGAGGGAAGTTTGCGATTGCAAGAAGAGCATGCAAAGAATTTGACTAGAGTGCAGGAGGGAGCCGCAGGGCGGCTACGGTCAGATTTGGAGTTAGACATAGTGAAACCTGAGGTAGTACCGGAAAGTTGGGGGACAGGAGGCAGAGGAGGGTGTCAGTCTGCAGAGCAGAGCCTACTCACGGTCCAGTGTCCTGTAGATGCTTCCAGCAAAAGCTTGCTGAGTCCCCCAATGCTGCACCACTCGTTTGGATCTGCGGAGCCCTCGATGGGGAAGAAGACGGAGTCCGGCTGACAGGCAGAAAAAATGGCGGCCGCCTGAGAAAAGCCGGGTAGAAAAGAGCGCGCTTCCTTGATCAGACAGGGAGGAAGGGGCGGGCTGACCGCAGAAAGGAGGAGGAAGATGGCGCCGCCCGCTGCCTATAGGCAGTCTAGGGGGCTGAACACCTCCCCTGGAGCGCAGAGCCCGAGGAAGAGAGCGGTGGGTGGGCTTAGAACGGGCGGAGAGAAGCCCGTCTGAGGAAGAAGGCGGGGGGGCGTGGCCGCGACGCCGAAGTAGCCCCAAACTGAAGCCGGGGCCTGTAGTAGATGCGGCGGCCGCCGTGAAGCGCGGGGCGGCGCGGAGACAGCGCCGCACTGCCACTGCGATCGCTCCTCAATGGAGCCATGACTAGCCCGGCTGCTAACCATCGCTGAAGTAAGTGCAGCTGGGGAGGATGATGGAGGCCTGACTGCAGCCCGGCTGTTGAAAAGCACTGAGATAAGTGCAGCCGGGGAATTCAGGGAAAGGAAGAGGCTGCTGAGGGCTCGGGGTCCTATACTTACCCTCTAGTCCTGCCGCTGTTCAGTGTCTTCTGGTACCTGTGGAGAGAGAGGTACCTCTATCATCCAGCCGAAGGATGTCCGCGTTTCTTCCGGACCGACAGGCTCTGGTGGGCGAGTGGGTGGGAGACGGGGGACGGGGACCAGTTGGATCGCCTGACACGCGTCCGTGCTCAGGCTCTTGGTCCTTCCGGGAGACCTATGAGGATACAGGGTGGCAGTTCACGCTGTACTCATAGCCTCCTTGTGGGACTACAGATGTGACCGTTCACTCTGTATCCCTCCGCAAAACCTGAAAAGAAAACGAAGCACATCGAGGTAGATAAGGGTCTAATGAAAGACCCGTGTCCACCTCCTACTGACATTAAACTGGGGAATTTCCTGCCGGTCGGTGGGGTGTACACTGCGGAGGAGGAGCTAACTTTTTTTGTGCACAGTGTCAGCCTCCTAGTGGCAGCAGCATACACCCATGGTCTCTGTGTCCCCCAATAAGGCGAACGAGAAAAACGAGTTAGATTATACTCACACAGGGGCGGTCGCGGTCCGATCCAGCACCTCCCATCTTCTAACGGTGACGTCTTCTTGTTTGCAGCCTGTCGCGGCGCCTGTGCAGGCGCACTGCTCTGGCCTGTTGAGGGCAGAGCAGAGTCCTGTAGTACGCATGCGCCGGGAGGGATCCGGCGTCTGCGCACTGCAGTATTCTGCTCTGCCCTCAACAGGGCAGAGCAGTGCGCCTGCGCCGGAGCCACGACAGGAAGGAAAGAAGAGGACGGCATCGTATGAAGATGGGAGGCGCCGGACCGGACGGCGACACCCATTGGACCGGACGCCGGGGTGAGTATAATCTCTCTTTTTTTTTTCTTATCTTTCAGGTTACATCGGGGGCTTATCTACAGCCCCTGATGGCGGTGCCGGCAGCTCATATTCGAAAAAAGGGTGACAGATTCCCTTTAAAGAGACTTTTGTGTTTGATTTTTGTGGGTCACTGCCTCTTGACTGTGTACGGTGCTACCGCTGCCTTACATAATGTATGAACACTAAAACAGATATACTTTAAAAATCCGGCTGGCGGCCATAGGCAGAGCCATGACTGGTCCGGCACCATCCCTCGCTGGCTCTGATTTAGGTGATTGACAGGTCTCTCGCTATGGAAGAGACCTGTCAATCAACGGCAGCGGAGCTGATAGAAGCCGGCCGGGGATCGGTCCCTATTTCTTGATGTTCCTGCACTTTAACTTTAAACATATACTCACAGGAGATTTACGTGGGATTTCTCCTTCGATCGGAGTGTCTGTTCCAGGACTGGATTCAAGTATCTAGACAAACAAATATTCAAGTAGTTAATTTTTTTATTTTTTTTTTTTTTTACAAATTAGGGATGGCATGTCTTTATCTAGACTTGTGAGCGAAACATTAAAAACTGGAATATATTTCATAATCTAATTAATAAAAAAATAACTTGCATAACCATCAAACCAAGGCAAAATCAGGATGGAAGTTTTGTCATTGAAGAGTGAGCGAATGTGATAATTTTGGCTATTTTTTTGGCAGTTCACTTTAGACTGGGACTGAATGAGCAGAGTCATTTCCTTAGAGGGCAGGTATGTTTATGATAGTTCTATTGTACTCTGGCAGGATAATAATACTATATGGATAGATCATAGAATCATAGAATCATAGAATCGTAGAGTTGGAAGGGACCTCCTGGGCCATCTGGTCCAACCCCCTGCTCAAAGCAGGATTCGCTAAATCATCCCAGTCAGATGTCTGTCCAGCCTCTGTTTGAAGATTTCCATTGAAGGAGAACTCACCACTTCTCGTGGCAGCCTGTTCCACTCATTGATCACTCTAACTGTCAAAAAGTTTTTTCTAATATCTAATCTGTGTCTCCTCCCATTCAGTTTCATCCCATTGCTTCTAGTCTTTCCTTGTGCAATTGAGAATAAAGTTGATCCTTCTACAATGTGACAGCCCTTTAGATATTTGTAGACAGCTATTAAGTCTCCTCTCAGTCTTCTCTTTTGCAAACTAAACATTCCCAAATCCTGCAACCTTTCCTCATAAGACAGGGTTTGCAGACCGGTCACCATTCTGGTCGCTCTTTTCTGAACTTGCTCCAGTTTGTTGATGTCTTTTTTAAAATGTGGTGCCCAAAACTGGACACAATATTCCAGATGAGGTCTGACCAGAGAGGAGTAGAGGGAAATAATGACTTCACGTGATCTAGACTGTATGCTTCTGTTAATACATCCTAGAATTGCATTTGCCTTTTTTGCTGCTGCATCACACTGTTGACTCATATTCAGTCTGTGATCTATTAGTATACCCAAGTCTTTTTCACATGTGCTGTCACTTAGCCCTATTCCTCCCATTCTATATATGCTTTTTTCATTTTTATTGCCCAGATGTAGTACTTTGCATTTCTCCCTGTTAAAAACCATTCTGTTAGTTGCTGCCCACTTCTCCAGTTTATTTAAATCTTTTTGAATCCTCTCACTCTCTTCTCTAGTATTAGCTATCCCTCCTAGCTTTGTGTCATCAGCAAATTTAATCAGTTTACCCTCAATTCCTTCATCTAAATCGTTGATAAAGATGTTGAACAATACAGGGCCCAGGACAGAGCCCTGTGGTACCCCACTTGAGACATTCTTCCAACTGGATGTGCAGCCATTTACGACCACTCTTTGGGTCCGATCACTAAGCCAGTTATGAATCCACCTAACAGTTGCCTTGTCCATTCCATACTTAGTCATTTTTTCAATAAGGATTGTATGAGAGACTTTGTCAAATGCTTTGCTGAAGTCAAGATATACTATATCTACAGCATTTCCTTGATCCACCCAATCAGTGATACCGTCATAGAAGGAAATTAAGTTAGTCTGACATGACTTATTAGTTACAAACCCATGCTGACTCTGTTTAATCACTTCATTCTTATCCAGGTATTGACATACATGTTGTTTAATAATTTGTTCAAAGATCTTTCCTGGTATAGAAGTCAGACTCACCAGCCTATAGTTCCCTGGGTCCACCTTCTTCCCCTTTTTGAAGATAGGAACAACATTTGCTCTTCTCCAGTCTTCTGGCACTTCTCCTGTTCTCCAAGAATTTTCAAAGATTATGGAGAGGGGTTCAAAAATTTCTTCTGCTATCTCCTTCAGTACTCTGGGGTGTAATTCATCTGGGCCTGGAGACTTGAATTCATTTAGGTTAGCTAAGTGTTTCCTCACTATCTTTCTGTTTATAGATATCCTGGATTCTTCTATTCCCTTAATAGGACAGTGAATAACAGTTGATGTTACATTTCCTTTCTGAGAGAAAACAGATGCAAAATAGGAATTTAAAAGTTCAGCCTTCTCAACATCCTGTCTTACCATTTCATCATTTTCATCCTGTAAAAATCCTATAGCATCTTTGACTTTTCTTTTACTTTTGACATATCCCCAAAATCCTTTATTATTGTTTTTGACATCTCTTGCAAGCCTCAATTCATTTTCAGCTTTAGCTAATCTGATTTGTGCCCTGCAGGTTCTGCAGACAGCATTATATTCTTCTTTAGATATGCCTCCCTCTTTCCATTTTATAAACATTTTTTTCTTCCTTTTTAGCATGTGCTTAAGTTCTGTGTTCATCCATCCTGGTTTCCTTAAATGCTTCCTATTCTTCCCTCTTTTCGGAATTGTTAACAACTGTGCTTTGAGAATTTCATTTTTCAAGATTTCCCATCCCTCCTGGACATTTTTGTCTTTTAGGATATCCAGCCATTGGATCCCTCCAATTCTCTTTCTGAATCCCTTAAAATCTGCCTTTCTGAAATCTAACCTTGACGTCTGAGTCTTCACAGGTCTTCCGCCTCTAGTTATCCAAAATTCTAAAATAGCATGGTCACTACCTCCTAGGGTCCCAGCCACTTTTACCTCCTCAACCATTTCCTCCCTGTTTATAAGGATTAGATCCAAGGTAGCAGTTCCCCTTGTTTTCTCCCCTACCTTTTGGAAGATAAAGTTGTCAGCAAGAGAGGATAAGAATTTCCTTGACCTGTTAGTTTTGCCTGAGAGAGATTCCCAACAAATGTCTGGATAGTTGAAATCTCCCATGACAACTATGTCATATTTTTTGGAGAACTTGGCCATTTGATGCATAAAGAGTTCATCCATATCTTCAGCTTGCACAGGCGGCCTGTAGTAAATGCCTACAATGGTGTCCTTTCCATTGTTCTGTCCTTGTATTCTTACCCAAACAGTTTCCACAGATCTCCCAGTCTCTGAAGCTTCAATCTCTGTGCAGATATACGCGTTTCTAACATACAATGCGACACCCCCTCCTCGTTTATCAAGTCTGTTTCTTGCAAATAAGTTGTATCCTTCTAGTCTTGTATTCCAATCATGTGTATCGTCCCACCAAGTTTCAGTGATTCCAATGACATCATATTTCTTTTCCTGTGTTAGTAGTTCCAATTCTCCTTGTTTGTTGCCCATGCTTTGTGCATTAGTATAGAAGCATTTTAGTTTGTGATTGGTTTCTCTTTCTCCAATATTTTTATTAATTAGATTCTTTCGTCTTTGTTCTTCCTTTCCACTTCTAATAGCAGAGTTCTCAATAGCATCTGTCAGGTGTATGGCTTTTTCTGGTCTTTTGCTTCCCTTCCCATGTTGTTCTAGTTTAAAGCTCTCCTTACAAGGGTAGCAAGGCGGCTTCCAAATACATGCTTTCCAGTCTTCGTAAGGTGCACCCCATCTCTAGCAAGTAGTCCATCGTATAAGTAGTTCACTCCGTGATCCAGAAATCCAAATCGTTGCTGACGGCACCATCGACGTAGCCAGTTGTTCACCTGCAGAATCTTTTTCCACCTCCTTGTCCCATGGCCATCCACTGGGAGGATGGAAGAGAAGACCACCTGCGCTACCAGTTCTTTCACTTTCTTGCCTAAGTCTTCAAAGTCTCTGCAGATGGTTTCCAGGTCGTTTCTTGCGGTGTCATTTGTCCCCACATGTAGTAGCAGGAATGGGTAGTCATCTGTAGGTCTGAAGAGTCCTGATATCCTGTCAGACACATCTTTAATTTTTGCACCTGGAAGACAGCACATTTCTCTTGAAGTTATATCCGGTCTGCAGATAGCGGCCTCTGTTCCTCTCAGCAGGGAATCCCCCATGACCACCACTCTCCGTTTCTTCTTCACAACATTTTTCTTTCTCCATCCAGGAGGACTCTGAAGGCGTACAAGGTTGCTGTTTGTGGGCAAAGTCTTATCCTGATGTATTTCTTCATCGTTTTCCTGCGTGAGAGCCTGGTACTGGTTCCTGAGCAGTATGGGTGCTGACTGCCTCCTGATCCTCCTGCTTCTCTGGGTCACATGTCTCCATTCCTCTGTTTCTTCAGGTGCACTTCGAATTTCTTCTCTTTCTGTAACATGAAGAGATAATTCTGCTCTGTCCAAGAACTCTTCACCTTCCTTAATGATCTTCAACGTAGCTAACCTCTCTTCGAGATTTTGCAACTTTTCCTCCAACAGGGACACAAGCTTGCATTTGTGGCATGTGAAGTTTGGCTTTTCCACTGGTAAATCTGTGAACATGTAGCAAGAAATGCAGCTCACCAAATGGCTCCTGGCCTCTTCCATCTTGAGATTTCTTAAAAACGGTGAAAGATGAGCCAAAATTTTTGATGAGCCTCTTTGGGCAGCTGTGGCATGTGCCACAATTTGGTGTACCTCTGTTGTGCCAAATTTTGCAAATCAGCCCCATTATATGACTAACGGAAAATATGGCCTCAACATAAAAAATGAACAAAATATAATAGAACAAATTCATTATTTTTTTTTCTTCATCAGAACAGTATTTTATTCATGAGAGTGAAATAACAAACAGGACAAATTCCTTTAAGTGGAACATCAGAAACTGATGAGGATATTTTTCTTTTCACTGCTGATACAATTAGCAGAAATTGATGGCATTAAGGCTATGTTTACATAGAGGTTTTCTTAGGAGTTTTTTGGGGGTTTTTTGAGCAAAATCAACTCCAAAATCCTCCTCAAAAATTCTGCAAAAAGACTTCCTTGTGTTCATACCACCAAGAAAAAGGTTGGAAAACTCTTCCAATTAATTGTGATGGAAAATCCACTTTGCTGTTCATTTGAGATTATTATTATTATTTTATTTTTTTTTAAACTTGAAAAATTTTGAAAAACGTCTCATGGGGAAAAAAATAATTGCATGTCACTTCCTTGAAGCACAGCCTGATGAAATCTGCTGTCAAATTATAAAAGTGTGTAGAAATAACTTCCGTAAAAAATAAGAAAAAAAAATATATATAAAAAAAAAAACCCATTCAAAAACGCTGCAGGAAAAACTTACAAAAAAAAATTATCTAAAAACTGACAGACAAGACACTCACCTTGTAATTAAAAGGGCTTAGATGTTTGAAGCAGCCGAAGCACGAATACGAGATAAGGAGCAGGATAGTTATTAGCAAAATGACCAGCGTGAACAGTGTGGCACCTTTAAAACCTATTTAAAAAAAAAAAAAAAAAAAATTAGGAACACAAGTTCTTAACAGGACAGATTACTTTTAAAATGAATGCCGACTTGCTGATCAGCTGATCACCACTGGTAAAGCGGCAGAGACCCTCCCCTACAAGTGCAGCGCAGAATACAACATACGCAGCACGTACGATAAAATGTTGTGACGTGATACGATTGCCTCTGATTGCATGTCATGTGAAAGAGAACACGCACACAAAAAATACATATATGATAGAAGCTTTCTTACCCATCCGAAGGAGAGAGTAGAAAAACAGCCACATGATGCACAGTATTGGTGCCGCCAGAGACTGTTTCACAGCAGCAAAGTGGATCTTCCGGTCCAGTTTGGTGGGCAGATAAGCGTAATACAGGTTGTGTCTGTCCACTATGTGTTTCAGCAGCATGTAGATCAATCCTGGGGAGGAAAAACGATCGCGTAACTCCAATGATCACACCGATCAGTGACCCGTTTTTATAGTTTTGGCAAAGTTAACTGTGGAAGACCCAGAAGTGAATTTAGTATAAGTTCTCAAAAAAATGACCTATTTGTTTCAAACATTTTTTTTTTTTTTTTTTTTACCTAAGGCTAGTTTCATATTTGCGTCTGTGCGCAAGTAAAAGCGCATGCGCTTTTTTTGCATTTGCGTTGGCGTTTTTTATGCGCATGCGTTCTCTAGGTGTCACATCTCACAGGAGGAAAATCCTTGAAAAATCCTTGAAACAGACTCCACCAATGGGACATCAAACAATGCTTCTTTGTGTAGGGGGTGGTTTAAACCAATGTCTAGACATGTTTACGCAAAAAACGCATGAGCAAGAAAACGCAGACGAACGCATGTCCAGGTCCCATAGACTGTAATGTGTTATTTTTTCGCATTCCGTGCGCATGCGTTTTTTTTTACGTCTTTGGGCGGACCCAAAAATGCAACAGGTTGCGTCCGGCGAATCTAGACGCACACCTGAAAAAAAACGCATGCGCACGAAAACGCAGACGAACGCATCCAAATGCAAGACCATGCGTACGCCATGTTAAACATAGGTAAGCATGCGCATGGATGAGCACGATGCGCTACGCCAAAAAACGCTAATGTGAAACCAGCCTTAAACGTACTTTTTGACAACTTTTTCTGGCCAATTTATTTATTTTTTTTTTATTTTGCTTGGAGGTAAAACAGTTAACTAAGCCCTGAGCATCCCATTAACGATCGGGCAGAGCGTCGGTGACATGCCTTACCTAATCCAAAAGAGGACTGAGCAGCTGTACATTCCCCTTCTATCTTCCTCTCTATGAGCAGAAGTGGATGAAGAGGAGAGGAGGCGGCCATATTATACTGCTTTACAACTGTTTTCTGTTGTATTTTGCTATAATTTTTAGCGGCAAAAAAAAAAAAGCTGAAAAATATAAAACCGCTCCCTTGCAAATACAGAGGCTGAAGAGGCAGAATGCTTTCACTGCATTGGTGGTCGCAACGTTTGTAACCCAAGGATCAGACATTAATTCAGGGGAAAAAAAAGCTCTATACACAAGTGTCTAAGACAGCTGGAGGCCAATGAAGACGATTTCCAAAAAAATAATGCTTTAACGTTCGATTCTCACGTACGAGTGGTATACGTGTTTTTCACAGATAGCACTCATACCCGTGATAGTCCATGGGGCCATTTACATGACCGGGATCTATTGGGGATCGGGAGATCTGTGGAAAATCGCGAGACATGTCTGTTGATCCGAAGGCTGGATCAAAATCGGCAATGTAAGTCAACGGGTTCTTGGAAAAAAAAAAATAAATAAATTGTAATGCAGTCAGACGACATCAGAGCGTGGTCTGATTTTCACAGACTGTCACAATGGAGAAACTAATTTTTTTTTTTTTTTTTTTTCAATTATCTCTCTGCGTACGAGAAAAATGGATGACACATGGACCACACATCTGATCAGAAAAGTCGGTCCATTTTTCTTGCACGTGGAAAAATCAGACGTGTGAATGAGCCCTGAGTGTGAGATTGGCAATTTTTTATCCTATGGTTACAGCCAAATATGCAAAATGCCAGCAGGGGACGTGCGGCCATATCTGTTGTCATTTTCAGACTGGCTCCTAAAAAAAAAAACAATGGTAAAACTGTGGAACGTGGTAACAATGACAATTTTACCGTCAGTGTTTAAAGGGAACCTGTCCCCTCTTCCCCAAACCGCCACGATGGCCTTCTTTAACCCTTTGTGGACTTCCTAACAAGCTTTTTTTTTGTGTCTTATAGATTTTTGTGAAGTTTGGTAAAACTGATTTTATAACTGGGCTTGTGATATGGTAATTAGCGGGTGATTAGCTCGAGTAACGTTTTTCGTCCCTGGCAATGCACAGTGGACAAGGTGTACACTCCTCGCCTTCTGTGGCGCACCGGGGATACCCAGGGAGGCGCACTGATGCAGGACGGTAATGGCTGGCTGGGTCCGGCATCACTGCTGCCCTCCTACGCATGCACAGCGTGCCGACGAAGCCAGTGGAGCATATACCCAGCGTCACGGAGGCAGAGATTGACAAGAGTCAGTGGTGACGCCGCTCTTGCTAATCAGGTCACTCACGTGCCACAAGGTTATGATATCATGATTAGGGGGAAGATTCGTTCGGGGAAAGCACAGGCCTCCCTCGACTACTCACTGACTAAATAGAATACCGCAAGCCTAGTTATAAAAACGGATTTTATGAAGATTTAAAAATCTATAAGAGTTCAATAAAAGACAGTGACGCCTTGGAGGAGAATCCCGTTAAGAAATCAATTAAAAAATTGCAACCAATATGACCAAACTTCCCGTTCTAACTTTTGCAAAAGAAAAAAAAAATGGCCACAGAGATCAAACTGAAAAACGCAAATATCTCTTTACATATCCGTGGTTGAAGAGCGTTAATACGCGGCACGGGTCCAACTGGATGGGAGCTACTTTGTGTCACAGGGCTCCACTCTGGCTCATTGAAGTGGCGCCAAGTTGATCACCCTCGCCTGTAGTGTCTATTTGTCCTAAAAATCGTGGTGTGACTTACCAAAAGGCACAATGATGGGACAGGTGATGCTGTACGCTGTGATCACTGTGAACACGCACAACATATAGGCATACATGGCTCCAAACTGGTATTCATAGGCCTGATGCTACATGACAGGAGACAAGAGGAGGAACATGAAAATTGGGAACTCATCTGCACCATTATTTTCAATTTTATACCTTACTCAGTAATGGTCATACAGGACTGGAAAACCATGCTTGCTGCCTTTTCCATGATACGGTACCACACCAGTGCATATGTTAAGTCCAGCATTGCAGCTCAGCTACATGAACCTGAATAGGGCTGAGCCATATGTTACCCCTGGAATGACCATGAGGTCATGCAAGGACAAGGATATGCCCGGTTCTCCCAAGCCGGAGGACTTTGGTGTCAAGACTTTTCTGGGTTCTAGAGGGGTGTAGACTCCCCTCTATGAAGAGATGTCCATGTACCCCAAGAAGGCATATGGCGAGATCATCATTGTGAAACAAGCTTTTTTTTTTAGGCAAGTACCTGTTTTATGTTCCGTCTCTCGGCAGCAGACTTGGCCATTATCATTTTGATGGTGTACAAGATGAGGCCTGGAAGACGCAGCAGCTCCATCCCATTCCCTACAAATGCAGAAGCAATGACGTAGTTGACGAAGAAGGCGCCTTGATCCGGTAGGAAGACGCATCTAAAAGATGGAAGGCACAAGAAATTAATGATATATCGGTCACATTGCAGAATGGGAGGAATAGGCCTAAGCAACAGCACATGTGAAAAAGACTTGGGTATACTAATAGATCACAGACTGAATATGAGTCAACAGTGTGATGCAGCAGCAAAAAAGGCAAATGCAATTCTAGGATGTATTAACAGAAGCATACAGTCTAGATCACGTGAAGTCATTATTTCCCTCTACTCCTCTTTGGTCAGACCTCATCTGGAATACTGTGTCCAGTTTTGGGCACCACATTTTAAAAAAGACATCAACAAACTGGAGCAAGTTCAGAAAAGAGCGACCAGAATGGTGACTGGTCTGCAAACCCTGTCTTATGAGGAAAGGTTGCAGGATTTGGGATTGTTTAGTTTGCAAAAGAGAAGACTGAGAGGAGACTTAATAGCTGTCTACAAATATCTAAAGGGCTGTCACATTGTAGAAGGATCAACTTTATTCTCATTTGCACAAGGAAAGACTAGAAGCAATGGGATGAAACTGAATGGGAGGAGACACAGATTAGATATTAGAAAAAACTTTTTGACAGTTAAAGTGATCAATGAGTGGAACAAGCTGCCACGAGAAGTGGTGAGTTCTCCTTCAATGGAAGTCTTCAAACAGAGGCTGGACAGACATCTGACTGGGATGATTTAGCGAATCCTGCTTTGAGCAGGGGGTTGGACCAGATGGCCCAGTAGGTCCCTTCCAACTCTACGATTCTACGATTCTATGATCAAATGGCGACGTAATATCAGCGCTTAAGGTGCAGGTCATCCTCCATACTCACTCCAGTCTGATCCGACCATTCGTGTCCAAAGATTTGTCAAACAGCCATCGGAAGAAGACATCTAAGCTGGAAAATAGCACACAGTGAATTGTTTTTTTTTTGGGCTGGAGCCCTGATAAGGTGTTTGTAGCTCTTGGAGTCATGCTGCAAGTAAGTGCTAACGAAAGACAAACCTGGTCAGGCCGAGCGACGGCAAAATCAACACCATGAAGATGAGGAAGATGTAGACTTTATGCATCATGATACGATTCTCAGCAGATCTGTGAAAAGACCATCATCGATTCCATCATGCATACTGGTAGTGGGAAATCTTGTAAAAGTTTCCAAAATGCTTTTTTTTTTTTTTCCTGATATATTTGCTTTGCAGAGCTGCAAGTTCAAACTTCAGGGCTCAAAAACAATAATCATCAGTACAAAGTAGTCCCCAAGATTCAAGATCAGGGGCCAAATTCATTCAGGACATCCCCGTCACTGATGGAGAAAGGTTTCCCTGACATGCACCCTTGTGGGGCTGCACGTGCAGAGCTCAGTGGGCTTTCCCGCTCTCCATGTCTCCTTCTCTGCCGCAGATATGACTGTGTAAGCTGGGATTTCTGAAAAGTCTCCCCAGCTATTTGTGATCAACATTATAAGAATATAGAATTCCGTGCTCAAAAACAATAATAAGCACAAAAAGCACCCCAAAAGATAAGCTCAGGGGCCAAATTTTGCAGACTATGAAGTACTAATAAATACTACAATGCCTTACTTTGTCCAATGGGCTTCAAAGAGTGTGGAGTAATTCACGATAGTTGGTAGTAATGCAGAGAACGACCACAGGAGGAGGGTGGGAAAGAACTGGCTGATCACTGGGTTCTGCAAAAAAAAAAAAAAAAGATAAATACGTAATAAACTTTTTTCCTTTAAAACAGCATTGATAATTCTGAAAACTGTTATTTCCTACTAATTTCTCCTATGAGGGTTTATTCCAATTTTTTTGCTCTTCCAGGCAATGACACTTCCTTTAGGAGTGGACAGAGGAAGCAGGACTCACAGGCTTTCTGTAAGAGTGGACAGAGGAAGCAGGACTCACAGGCTTTCTGTAAGAGTGGACAGACGAAGCACGACTCCCAGGCATTCTGTAAGAGTGGGCAGAGGAAGCAGGACTCACAGGCTTTCTGTAAGAGTGGGCAGAGGAAGCAGGACTCACAGGCTTTCTGTAAGTGGACAGAGGAAGAAGGACTCACAGGCTTTTAGTAAGAGTGGGCAGAGGAAGCAGGACTCACAGGCTTTCTGTAAGAGTGGGCAGAGGAAGCAGGACTCACAGGCTTTCTGTAAGTGGACAGAGGAAGAAGGACTCACAGGCTTTTAGTAAGAGTGGGCAGAGGAAGCAGGACTCACAGGCTTTCTGTAAGAGTGGACAAAGGAAGCAGGACTCACAGGCTTTCTGTAAGAGTGGGCAGAGGAAGCAGGGAATCACAGGCATTCTGTAAGAGTGGACAGAGGAAGAAGGACTCACAGGCTTTTAGTAAGAGTGGGCAGAGGAAGCAGGACTCACAGGCTTTCTTTAAGAGTGGGCAGAGGAAGCAGGACTCACAGGCTTTCTGTAAGAGTGCACTGAGGAAGCAGGACTCACAGGCTTTCTTTAGGAGTGGGCAGATAAAGCACATAACTCCAATTAGAAATGTAGTATAGTTCTTCCAATTTGCTATGTCGTAGGCCTGTTTCACACTTCCGTTTTTTCAAATCCGTCAAAATCCGTTGTTTTCCGTAAAAAAACGGATCCGCCATTTTTTGCAGGATCCGTTTTTTTTCGTCCCATAGACTTCCATTACGGTTACCGCGGATCCGTCAAAAAAACGGATCCGTTTTTTTAAAAACGGATCCGTTGGCATCCGTTTCCGTCAAAAAAACGGAAACGGATCCGTTTGGCGGACACAAAAACGGAAGTGTGAAACAGGCCTAACCCCATATCCAGTGCATTGCGGAAGCTTATGTATGACCACTCATAGTGACAGTTGGTAGAGGTCATAACTTTGGATACCTAAGCTACTGCAATGCCCTGTACATGGGGTAAGCGACATAGCAAATCAGAAGAACTATACTACATTTCAAATTGGCGTTATTTTGCCAATATTAATATTACTACATATTGGGATAGGATCTTGGAGATGGGAATACCGCTTTAAATAGGGTTTTAAATTAAAATATGGACTAAAATAACACTATATTTCCACGCTCAGCGCCTTCCCCTCTACCTTCTGCTGCCCTGACATTCCCACCACATACATTCATATCTATATTCCTGTATATTTCCAGCGGTGTAGACGTCACTGAAGCCCTAAACTGGCTCCACACGTGTATAGACAAAGCTCCGGAAGTTACTTACATTCAGATAGTAGATGGGTTTGGTGACATTGAACTTGTCCATTGTGGAAATAATAATAGATGGCGTCGTGAGGAAAAACAATACAATGAAAAGGCAAAAGTTAATCCCCAGGAATCTTGCCCACCATTTCACTCCCTGCACTGACAGATTCCCCCTAAGAAACAAGAAAAGGAAAACTGAAACAGCGCCACACCTGACCACAGGTTGTGAATGGAATTGCAACTCAGCCTTATGAAGCTCACTTTATGTGGCGCTCTGCCTTATGTAACCCAGCTTACCATGAGATGTTCTCCGGGTAGGTGGCGTACGTCACCGACCACCTTGTGGTGCGAAGCTGTCGGCCGACGCTCGATGGCTGCGGTTCCGTGGCGCATTTGAATTGATGACATTTGATGGCGTTGAAGTCTTTCAGGATGCTGAGGAAACACAAAGCCTTACTCCGCCGCGTTGTCACACACACCCCCTTGTATCCACATCACGACTGACTACTTGACGCACTTACAAAGTCGCCATGGACTTCTCGGAAAACGTCACAAAGGCGATCCCAATGGGCACGTTGCGGGCCACCTCCAGCTTAGATGCGCATTCCTGCTCCAACTTATCCTTCACGGCAGTGTAATATTCAATAGCTTCAACCTAAGCGTAAAATATCAGATACATAAAAAACAGAAAAAATAACAATTACCAATACAGCTCTCACAGCGCAGGATGTCACACAGCTTTCCTGGGATTCTGAATTACCCATGTAACTAGTTATTAAAAAGTTTTCACCAACTTTTAACTGTATCACTTATCCATATAATAGGTGATAACTTCTGGTCCAGAAAAAAAAAATTGTTAAGTCACAAACACAGAGTGCTGAATTTATACACGTCCCCCATGTATCAATAGTTTAATGGGACCCAACGGTACTCGATCAACACCTACCCTCTCACAGCCACGCATTTCACAGCAGCAGAACTGTCCGCATGGCTTGGGGTTAATAAACACGTACTCCCCGGTTTTGTTGTGTAGTTTGATGTAATACGCCAAGATTTTATCAGCTTTTGACCTAAAATAAATAGAAACAAATGCAAATATATACAGGGAAATAACCAGAAAGCCATTTATGAGCCACATATCACCCTGGTGGTGGCCTAAGGGGAGGGATAGGAGGAGGTGAGCTGTGACATCACCTATTGTGAATGGTGGATCCTGTGTTATCTACTGTATATAGAGGTGTTATCAGTCATTGTACAGGAAGAGGTGAGCTGTGAAATCACTTATTGTAAATGGTGGTCCTGTGTTACCTACTGTATATAGAGGTTATCAGTCATTGTACAGAAGGAGGAGGTGAGCTGTAACATCTATTGTGACTGGTGGTCCTGTGTTATCTACTGTATATAGAGGTTATCAGTCACTGTAGAGGAGGAGGTGGTGAGCTGTGACATCACCTATTATGAATGGTGGTCCTGTGTTATCTACTGTATATAGAGGTTATCAGTCACTGTACAGGAGGAGGTGGTGAGCTGTGACATCACCTATTATGAATGGTGGTCCTGTGTTATCTACTGTATATAGAGGTTATCAGTCACTGTACAGGAGGAGGTGGTGAGCTGTGACATCACCTATTATGAATGGTGGATCCTGTGTTATCTGCTGTATATAGAGGTGTTATCAGTCATTGTACATGAGGAGGAGGTGAGCTGTGACATTCCCTATTGTGAATGGTGGATCCTGTGTTATCTACTGTATATAGAGGTGTTATCAGTCATTGTACAGGAGGAGGTGAGCTGTGAAATCACATTGTAAATGGTGGTCCTGTGTTATCTACTGTATATAGAGGTTATCAGTCATTGTACAGAAGGAGGAGGTGAGCTGTGACATCTACTGTGACTGGTGGTCCTGTGTTATCTACTGTATATAGAGGTTATCAGTCATTGTACTGAAGGAGGAGGTGAGCTGTGACATCATCTATTGTGACTGGTGGTCCTGTGTTATCTACTGTATATAGAGGTTATCAGTCACTGTAGAGGTGGAGGAGGTGAGCTGTGACATCCCCTATTGTGAATGGTGGTCCTGTGTTATCTACTGTATATAGAGGTTATCAGTCACTGTACAGGAGGAGGTGGTGAGCTGTGACATCACCTATTATGAATGGTGGATCCTGTGTTATCTGATGTATATAGAGGTGTTATTAGTCACTGTAGAGGAGGAGGTGAGATGTGACAATTTATGGTGACTGGTGGAGCCTCTTATCTGCTGTGTATAGAGGGGACTGTTATTGTAATCCTGTCTGTGATGATAATGAGACTGCTTACACAGTTTGTGAACAGAACAAGAACTGTGAGCCTGGTACACCGCCTAGTGGCCAGTGTGAAAATTGCGAGACTTCTATTATTCCATAGCTATTGATATGGAAAACTGAAGAAAAAAAATAAAAGTTAAAAAACAAATGTAACATAAAAACATGAGTTAAACAATGGATCCATGTTGAGGATGCCTTCCCAATAATAGGGGTTGCCCTACCTAAAACAGAGACACATCCCATGATGTCTCATTCCTGTTATTTGACCACTGCAGCCTGTCACAAGCTTCAGTGGTGAGGTGACTAAAAAACAGCACACCATATTGTTCCAGCAGAGCCTCTGCTGTAGCTACGGGGGTTACTGTGGGCGAGTATTTTAGCATTTGCCCTTTTCTGTCTTTTTCTGAGCTCCTCAGCTCAGTTTTGACCATAGACATCAAAGTTGAATGTTCAGGGAAAGAAAGTGTGTAAAAGCTTTTTTTTTTACCCTAAAATACATGTATTTAGGGGGGGAAAAATGGTCCCTAAAAAGGTGGACAACCCCTTTATAGAGAAATCTTTATTCTGTGCGCAGCTGTTATTTAGACTGTTTCCCAATGCTGTCATTTGCTGCCACCTAGTGGTACTTCGCAAAACTGCATCCATTGCCATTTAGAAACTAAGTCGTCAATCTTTCTGTCCAAGACTCCCAAGGAATATTCCTTAGAACGTCGTCTGAGAACCACTTTTATTTTTCTTTAAATAACAGTGCGTCCAGAGTTTCCCACTTTAGACAATTCATAGCCATAATACCCATTAGTAATTCACTTTTACAAGCCAGAGAAGATTTATGTCCCTCATGCTTTACACCGCTGCTCTCCTTATTAACATTGGTTGATGTGCAGAATTCCTCAGCAATAAAGGTTGATATAAAACTACTACAAACAGGCCACATTACCTCTTGCTGCAAATTTGGAGAAGGTCGGACACGTCATAGCACAAATGTACGTCGACCACCCGGCATGCTGGATAGGCCTCACTGCAAGAGAAACAGCATGAGATCTTATGCCATAAAATCAACCATAGAGTTAAAGGGGTTGTCCACTACTAGACAATTCTGTCTGACGGAAGTGTTCAGGCTGCAGCCAATCAGATGTCGCTGAGTATCCAAAGTCAAAGTCATAGGAGTCCTGGGGAGAGGCAGCGCCAAGTTCCAAAGTGGCGCCGGTCCAGTCTGAGGGCGAGTATGTTTGTTTGTTTATTTTATATGGGGCACTTTGACTATTTAAAGGGATTCTTGCTAAATGCAAAACCTCTAATCACCACTTGGGGGAGCTGTATAAATGCACATACAGTGAGCTCCCCCTAGTGGTGGCAGTAGGGAATCACACTTTTATACTTTAACATTATGGCTTTCCAGGAGTCGTGGCGCTCACAAAAATGAATCGCAGCACCCCCTCATCCCCTCCATAAAAGAGAATCAATTCAGAGCCAAAAATGGAGATGATGGGCAGCCTCGCTCCTACCTGAAGTGCCTGCTGATGGTCTCCTTTTCAGCATTACGGGGCAGTCCTGTTATGAACAGCGTCTGTTTCACCTGTGGAATGGAGCAAAAAATAGAGGAAAAAAAAGTAATTCCATCAACTTTTAATATGAACAACCAGCACTGGGTTTTCCATTAGGCACAAAGGCCCGTACCATAGATGTAAGAGGTAATGAGTTTTCCACCCACGGAGTCATGTCCTATTGTTACTTAAATGCATGTATTTATAGCAAAAAAAAAGATTATTTTTTTTTTTGCATTTTGGTTGCATTAAAAATTGTGCACAGTTTTCATTTTATAGCCTCTACGTCACACTGTCTATTGCTGTCTGCAGAACGAGTTAACTGAGAATCCATCAGCGAGCTCATTCTGACAGCCCAACGGAAGAGTTTCAAGTTATTTCTGAGCTGCTCTCAGCTGATATATGACCACAGACCACATCAAAGATGAATGTGCTGGGAAATAAAAAGCCTGTTAAAGCAAAACTGCTTTGCCGGCAAAACAAAAGAAAGAAAAAAAAAAAAAAAGTTTGGTTCCTGGTGAAGTCCATTTTCAGGGTCTGTGCACAGACAGCAGGTGTTCAGTAAGGCCCCCAAACTTTACTGTTGAGGTTCGCCCATCACTACACTTAATCAGGATTCTCCAAGGGCGACACTAAACATGTATGCACTTTTTTTTTTTTCTTTTTTTAATTTTAGTTTCTTAGTGTTGCCTTTTATCAAAACCAGTAACATTTTTATTTCTCCGCTGTACGGGCTGGGCGAGGACTTATTTTTTTGCATGACGAGCTGACAGTTCAATGGATACCAATTCGGTTGAATACGATATTTTGACCCGATTTTATTTAATTGTTTGTTTTTTGTTATAGAAAGGAATAGTGAAAAAAAAAAAAAAAGGCAATTCTGCTGTTTTTTTTTTTTTTCTTGTTACGACGTTTACCAGTCTGGTTAATTAATATAACATTTTGATAAATTGGACTATTATAAACATGGCAATGCCAAATGTATTTATTTTTTATTACTAAATGTGAGAAAGGAGGGGCGATTCACAGTATTTTTTTATAACTTTTTTTTTTTATACCTTTACTTTCTAGGCCCCACAGGTGATTTCAATCTGCAGTCGTCCGATCGCTTATAAAAGACACTGCAATACTCCAGTATTACTGCATATAGTGAACATTGCGTCTCCTTTGAAGCTTAGCATAGAGCTGAGCTTACATGAAGGACCAAAATGACAGCGACAGGGGCCTTCAGTACACCCCCAGGTAACACAGTAACCCATCATTCAGTACACCCCCAGGTAACACAGTAACCCATCATTCAGTACACCCCCAGGTAACACAGTAACCCATCATTCAGTACACCCCCAGGTAACACAGTAACCCATCAGTCAGTACACCCCCAGGTAACACAGTAACCCATCAGTCAGTACACCCCCAGGTAACACAGTAACCCATCATTCAGTACACCCCCAGGTAACACAGTAACCCATCATTCAGTACACCCCCAGGTAACACAGTAACCCATCAGTCAGTACACCCCCAGGTAACACAGTAACCCATCATTCAGTACACCCCCAGGTAACACAGTAACCCATCAGTCAGTACACCCCCAGGTAACACAGTAACCCATCATTCAGTACACCCCCAGGTAACACAGTAACCCATCATTCAGTACACCCCCAGGTAACACAGTAACCCATCATTCAGTACACCCCCAGGTAACACAGTAACCCATCATTCAGTACACCCCCAGGTAACACAGTAACCCATCAGTCAGTACACCCCCAGGTAACACAGTAACCCATCAGTCAGCACACCCCCAGGTAACACAGTAACCCATCAGTCAGCACACCCCCAGGTAACACAGTAACCCATCATTCAGCACACCCCCAGGTAACACAGTAACCCATCAGTCAGTACACCCCCAGGTAACACAGTAACCCATCAGTCAGTACACCCCCAGGTAACACAGTAACCCATCAGTCAGTACACCCCCAGGTAACACAGTAACCCATCAGTCAGTACACCCCCAGGTAACACAGTAACCCATCATTCAGTACACCCCCAGGTAACACAGTAACCCATCAGTCAGTACACCCCCAGGTAACACAGTAACCCATCATTCAGTACACCCCCAGGTAACACAGTAACCCATCAGTCAGTACACCCCCAGGTAACACAGTAACCCATCAGTCAGCACACCCCCAGGTAACACAGTAACCCATCAGTCAGCACACCCCCAGGTAACACAGTAACCCATCATTCAGCACACCCCCAGGTAACACAGTAACCCATCATTCAGCACACCCCCAGGTAACACAGTAACCCATCATTCAGTACACCCCCAGGTAACACAGTAACCCATCATTCAGTACACCCCCAGGTAACACAGTAACCCATCATTCAGTACACCCCCAGGTAACACAGTAACCCATCATTCAGTACACCCCCAGGTAACACAGTAACCCATCAGTCAGTACACCCCCAGGTAACACAGTAACCCATCATTCAGTACACCCCCAGGTAACACAGTAACCCATCATTCAGTACACCCCCAGGTAACACAGTAACCCATCATTCAGTACACCCCCAGGTAACACAGTAACCCATCATTCAGTACACCCCCAGGTAACACAGTAACCCATCATTCAGCACACCCCCAGGTAACACAGTAACCCATCAGTCAGCACACCCCCAGGTAACACAGTAACCCATCATTCAGTACACCCCCAGGTAACACAGTAACCCATCATTCAGTACACCCCCAGGTAACACAGTAACCCATCATTCAGTACACCCCCAGGTAACACAGTAACCCATCAGTCAGTACACCCCCAGGTAACACAGTAACCCATCATTCAGTACACCCCCAGGTAACACAGTAACCCATCATTCAGTACACCCCCAGGTAACACAGTAACCCATCATTCAGTACACCCCCAGGTAACACAGTAACCCATCATTCAGTACACCCCCAGGTAACACAGTAACCCATCAGTCAGCACACCCCCAGGTAACACAGTAACCCATCATTCAGCACACCCCCAGGTAACACAGTAACCCATCATTCAGTACACCCCCAGGTAACACAGTAACCCATCAGTCAGTACACCCCCAGGTAACACAGTAACCCATCAGTCAGTACACCCCCAGGTAACACAGTAACCCATCAGTCAGTACACCCCCAGGTAACACAGTAACCCATCATTCAGTACACCCCCAGGTAACACAGTAACCCATCATTCAGTACACCCCCAGGTAACACAGTAACCCATCATTCAGTACACCCCCAGGTAACACAGTAACCCATCATTCAGTACACCCCCAGGTAACACAGTAACCCATCAGTCAGCACACCCCCAGGTAACACAGTAACCCATCATTCAGCACACCCCCAGGTAACACAGTAACCCATCATTCAGCACACCCCCAGGTAACACAGTAACCCATCAGTCAGTACACCCCCAGGTAACACAGTAACCCATCATTCAGTACACCCCCAGGTAACACAGTAACCCATCATTCAGCACACCCCCAGGTAACACAGTAACCCATCAGTCAGTACACCCCCAGGTAACACAGTAACCCATCATTCAGTACACCCCCAGGTAACACAGTAACCCATCAGTCAGTACACCCCCAGGTAACACAGTAACCCATCATTCAGTACACCCCCAGGTAATACAGTAACCCATCAGTCAGTACACCCCCAGGTAACACAGTAACCCATCATTCAGTACACCCCCAGGTAACACAGTAACCCATCAGTCAGTACACCCCCAGGTAACACAGTAACCCATCAGTCAGCACACCCCCAGGTAACACAGTAACCCATCAGTCAGCACACCCCCAGGTAACACAGTAACCCATCATTCAGCACACCCCCAGGTAACACAGTAACCCATCATTCAGCACACCCCCAGGTAACACAGTAACCCATCAGTCAGTACACCCCCAGGTAACACAGTAACCCATCATTCAGTACACCCCCAGGTAACACAGTAACCCATCATTCAGCACACCCCCAGGTAACACAGTAACCCATCAGTCAGTACACCCCCAGGTAACACAGTAACCCATCATTCAGTACACCCCCAGGTAACACAGTAACCCATCAATCAGTACACCCCCAGGTAACACAGTAACCCATCATTCAGTACACCCCCAGGTAACACAGTAACCCATCATTCAGTACACCCCCAGGTAACACAGTAACCCATCAGTCAGTACACCCCCAGGTAACACAGTAACCCATCATTCAGTACACCCCCAGGTAACACAGTAACCCATCATTCAGTACACCCACAGGTAACACAGTAACCCATCATTCAGCACACCCCCAGGTAACACAGTAACCCATCATTCAGTACACCCCCAGGTAACACAGTAACCCATCATTCAGTACACCCCCAGGTAACACAGTAACCCATCAGTCAGTACACCCCCAGGTAACACAGTAACCCATCATTCAGTACACCCCCAGGTAACACAGTAACCCATCATTCAGTACACCCCCAGGTAACACAGTAACCCATCATTCAGTACACCCCCAGGTAACACAGTAACCCATCAGTCAGTACACCCCCAGGTAACACAGTAACCCATCATTCAGTACACCCCCAGGTAACACAGTAACCCATCAGTCAGTACACCCCCAGGTAACACAGTAACCCATCATTCAGTACACCCCCAGGTAACACAGTAACCCATCATTCAGTACACCCCCAGGTAACACAGTAACCCATCAGTCAGTACACCCCCAGGTAACACAGTAACCCATCAGTCAGTACACCCCCAGGTAACACAGTAACCCATCAGTCAGTACACCCCCAGGTAACACAGTAACCCATCAGTCAGTACACCCCCAGGTAACACAGTAACCCATCATTCAGCACACCCCCAGGTAACACAGTAACCCATCAGTCAGCACACCCCCAGGTAACACAGTAACCCATCATTCAGCACACCCCCAGGTAACACAGTAACCCATCATTCAGTACACCCCCAGGTAATACAGTAACCCATCATTCAGTACACCCCCAGGTAACACAGTAACCCATCAGTCAGTACACCCCCAGGTAACACAGTAACCCATCAGTCAGTACACCCCCAGGTAACACAGTAACCCATCATTCAGTACACCCCCAGGTAACACAGTAACCCATCATTCAGTACACCCCCAGGTAACACAGTAACCCATCAGTCAGTACACCCCCAGGTAACACAGTAACCCATCAGTCAGTACACCCCCAGGTAACACAGTAACCCATCATTCAGCACACCCCCAGGTAACACAGTAACCCATCAGTCAGCACACCCCCAGGTAACACAGTAACCCATCATTCAGCACACCCCCAGGTAACACAGTAACCCATCATTCAGCACACCCCCAGGTAACACAGTAACCCATCATTCAGCACACCCCCAGGTAACACAGTAACCCATCATTCAGCACACCCCCAGGTAACACAGTAACCCATCATTCAGTACACCCCCAGGTAACACAGTAACCCATCATTCAGTACACCCCCAGGTAACACAGTAACCCATCATTCAGTACACCCCCAGGTAACACAGTAACCCATCATTCAGTACACCCCCAGGTAACACAGTAACCCATCAGTCAGTACACCCCCAGGTAACACAGTAACCCATCAGTCAGTACACCCCCAGGTAACACAGTAACCCATCAGACAGCACACCCCCAGGTAACACAGTAACCCATCATTCAGCACACCCCCAGGTAACACAGTAACCCATCATTCAGCACACCCCCAGGTAACACAGTAACCCATCATTCAGTACACCCCCAGGTAACACAGTAACCCATCATTCAGTACACCCCCAGGTAACATAGTAACCCATCAGTCAGTACACCCCCAGGTAACACAGTAACCCATCATTCAGTACACCCCCAGGTAACAAAGTAACCCATCATTCAGTACACCCCCAGGTAACACAGTAACCCATCATTCAGTACACCCCCAGGTAACATAGTAACCCATCAGTCAGTACACCCCCAGGTAACATGGTAACCCATCATTCAGTACACCCCCAGGTAACATAGTAACCCATCATTCAGTACACCCCCAGGTAACATGGTAATCCATCGGAGCCCCACCACCGTGTTACACGCAAGCGCTGGTCTGCATTCCAACTGAAATGAGAGCTCGTCCTATAAACCCGCTCCAGAGGATCCCGTGACCCACGCCCCAGAGGATCCCATTACCAACACCTCCTTGTAAAGACCATAAACATTTGCACTAAATAAAAAGGCCGATGTCTCTGGAACTGTAAATCGGATTTAAAAAAAAAAAAAATCAAAATACTCGGGAAAAGCAAGAATAAGTTAAGAACTGAACGCCAAGTCTTCATTTTATACTTATAGACACACGATGGAGCTCTATGCTACAAGGGCTGACAGCAACATGCTGTTTAAGACTGAGAAGTGCTGGTGCTCTTAAATTGACAAATATATCTTTTCCTCAATTACCAATATCTTAGTGGGTCTTTTGTTCAGGGTCCTAATTCTGTTGATCAGATTGGAGAGTGGTAACATAATAGGGCTCCTGTCTTGCATTACATTAATATGGATATTGTGTAATGCTTCATTTCCCCTCTGGGGGCGCTGCAGGGAAGTTGAACACTTCCTGTTAGGTTTCTTCACGGATTACAGATGATCGCTGGTCATCCCAGCAGGGGAACAGATTATGCTAATTTTTTTTAACTTTCAATTTCATATAACTATTTTGCTATAAGTCCTACAAAAACTGTTTTCTTTCCTTACCTGATTCTCTTCCTTGTACTTTATGACAGACGTGTGATGTCGCATGAGGATGACAATTAGGATGAGATATATGACGCCTACGACCGTGTGGAGCCACAGAAGACTGTCCCTGCACATACAAACACGTGACATTACAAGAGGCTCCGATAAAACTCCTGGATGGGTCTCGACTTCATCTAAGTCACATTTATCCATGTGTACAGGACCTCGCACACGATTATTATCTTGGAAAGGTTGCTGCATTTTTTGTCTTCTTTCCCTGGGACTGCCCATAGGATCATCAGGTGACCCCCTTGTTGATATAGGAGCATGGTAGCCGTTCCCTTTCCCCCCCCCCCTATTAATCTACTCTGCACTGTTTGCGGAATTGATTTGTTTACCTGTTTAACTATGTAAAATTTTAATAAATATGATTTTGGAAAAAAAAAAATTAGGTGACCCCCTGAGACAGCAATTGGGGGGGGGGGGGTCATTGGTTTATAAAGTAAACTAATTTCTATCCCAGTATGCAGCATGCTCCTGAGTGCCCCCTAGTGGTGGCTGCAGACAGACAGAATTTCATCCTTTTACTGTACAGAAAGTTTTCAGACGGACACATTCTATTTTTCACAAAGTTTGCTTATTCAGTTCTTTCAGTGGCAATTTGCACTAACTCTAGATTGGATTATTCCTCATCACTAAAACGAACTTAATCACACACACAAAAAAACACATTTCTTTCTTCTAAATAAAAAAAAATCACCTGTTAAATATTATTTCAGTGATTTCTAGTTAGCTCAGGAGACAGTGCTAACAAGGACAAGGCAGCTCATAGCTCTTACCAAGCAACATGTGCAGTCATCATTACTTTGCATCAGAAGGGCTTAACAGGCAATGTCTTGCCTTAAAAAGATTGATTTAGGCCCAATCGTTTAACAGATCAGCAAGAACTTCAAAGAAAGTGGTTCAATTGCTGCGAAGAAGGCTTCCGGCACTCAAGAAAGTCCAACAAGTCTCAGGAAGGTCTCCTAAAAAGGATTCAGCTATGGCATCAGTTCAGCACCAGTGCAGAGCTATGGCATCAGTTCAACACCAGTGCAGAGCTTGCTCAAGAGCGGCAGCAGGCAGGTGTTGGTATATCAAGGCGAAGGCTTTTTTAAGGCTGACCTGGGGCTCAAGAAGGGCAGCAAAGAAGCCGATTTTCGCCAAGAAAAGCATCAAGGACAGACTGACCATTCTGCAAAGATTGGACTACAGAGGACAGGTGTAAAGTGATTTTCTCTGATGAAGACCCCTACAGACTGTCTGGGACATCTGGAAGAATGATTGTCCGGGAAGGAAAGGTGACGCTGCCATAAGTCCTGTGTCGCCCAGCAGTAAAGAGACCACTCGTGTGGGGGGCTTCTCATCCATGGAGGTGCTCACACACAATTATACCTGAACGTGCCATCAATAAAGAATGGGGATCTACACATGCTCCAAGAGCAACTTCTCCCATCATCCAGGATAATGTGGGCATGATGCTTTTTCCAGCATGATGGAGACCGTGTCGCAAAGTAAAAGTGATAACCTTGCAACATCGGAAACTTTGGGGTCAGGAAACTCGCTAGATCTAAATCCCATTGAGAATCTGTGGACAATCCTCAACAAGCGAGCAGACAAACAAAAACCCAGAAATTGTGATCAACTTCGAGCTCTGATGAGACAAGAATGGGAGGCCATCAGTCAGGATCCGCCCAAAAGCCGATATCTGAAGGGCAGAAGTCTGGAGGATACGGGTCAGCGCTGGGAAGATTGAGGAGTCCCAGAAAGTTCATGGATTTGTCAATAAAAGTGTAAAAACTTCTGAAACGCTGAGAATAATAGTTCAGAAATCACAGAAAATAGTTCAGAAATCACAGAAACATCCGACAAAAAGAGCTAAAGACACCGAAGAGGTAAAAATGTGCGAAAAGCAAAAATTAGTTTGAGTCTCAAAACCTTTGGCTACGACTGTATGTGCATGCAGGGAGTATGGAGCCGTGCATCATATCGACCCCCCATATGGATAAATGGGTGGAAATGAATAACGTGATAAAAGATGGACAATGCAAGGTATACACAATTATCAGGCCATACTCACTGATGCTGTAAATTTGCTATTGTTGTCCTGCCAAAGCTGACGGGATCATCATCTAAAAAAAAACAAACACAAAAACAAAAGCACATCTTATACATAAGAAATGCAAGTTATTTTCCCCTATACAAAGCTGTCTGAGATTGCAGCCGCACACAATAACTGCAGTCACTCACAAAATAGATCAATGGGGTTTTGTTTTCCCCCTTTAAATTTTTATTTCTTTTTTTAAATTAGTTGTGGTCATGTTAGAAAAAAAATAAATACGGTAATCATCTGGTACTCACCCTCCCCGAGTCCAGCGCTGCATCTCCTCTGCTGCTCCGGTGATTGAGTACAGAATGCAGCTGTGACATTACTCCAACAGCGCTGCAGCCGATCACTGGGCTGGGAGTATTCTATCACCTACTGTTGAGCCCGTGATTGGCTGCAGCGCTGTTGATGCGAGAGCAAGTATCAGCTGATTTTATTATTTTAATACAGACATGTCAAATTTGGAAAAGAAAATTTGAAAGAGGAAAACCCATTTAACGTCAGATAGTAGAGCGGAATAACTTGGAGTAGGGGCCCCGCTCATGAAGAGGAGATGGGGGGAAAAAAATACAGCATTGGATGTTAAAAGGAACGACCAGGGCACACTTGAAATTATCAATGTTAGAAATTAATTGACTGCCCTGGAAAGCGCATTCCTGAGAGCTGAAACAGCACAAGAGAAATCCTTAAGATAGGAATGCATTTTTGATGTTGATCTGCTTCAAAACCAGCCTTAAAAAAAACAAAAAACAGCTGCTCGAGTATTCTATTGATTTCAATGGGAAATCCACATTGTTGTTCATACATAGCATTATTTGAAAGCTTTTCACCTTTTGCCTTCTATGAAAAATTTATGCTGCTGTTGATTCAGCATATTTTTTGTTTTTCTTTTTAGCGTTTTTTGTTATAATAAAGTTTTAAAATAAGTGAAACGTCTCCTTCCAGATGTGGACTCCTTGTAAAATCTGCTCAAACTTAACACTGCCAAGTCAAAAGGATGCCAAAAAAAAAAAAAAGTGTGGAAAAAATAACACTTTGAAAGTGCTTTTGGTCTGAAAACTCTGTTTTAAAAAAAATAAAACAGATCTGAATGTAGATTTTTCTTGAAAACTGCATCAGATTTTTTGATTTTTCCAGCTCCAGTGTGAACATACCCTTACAATTTAGGCAGATTTAAGAAAAAAAATAGCTTTGAGAGATGTTTTTTAAGGTGCGGGTTACAACAGCCATTCAGGTGTTTGTTTCACTGATAAACTTGGAGTCTAAAAGTAGTTCTTTGTAGGTTATTCAAATAATCATTCAAAACATTGCGTGTACACATACCGTTATTAACGTTTTGGCCAATTCCAGTGAGGAAAATAGGGATTTTTGTGTACTCACCGTAAAATCCTTTTCTCCGAGCCAATCATTGGGGGATACAGAGACAGTGGGTGTTATGCTGCTGCCACTAGGAGGACACTAAGTAAACCAGAAAAAAAGTTAGCTCCTCCCCTGCAGTGTACACCCTCTCGCTGGCTGGGATTTCTCCAGTTCGGTGAAAAAAGCACTAGGAGCATAAACAGTCAACAATAACCATAACTAAGTCAAAGCCTAAGAATGCTACAGTGAGCCAATAGGCTAAACAGGGTGGGTGCTGTGTCCCCCAATGATTGGCTCGGAGAAAAGGATTTTACGGTGAGTACACAAAAATCCCTATTTCTCCTACGCCTCATTGGGGGACACAGAGACAGTGGGACGTCCTAAAGCAGTCCCTGGGTGGGGAGCATACATCTGCTAATACCCCATGTACCACTGAGGTACTGCTGATTGCCGGCTGCATCTGCCGAGAGCTGCATCCGCAGAGGCCTGAGAATGAATTAGGCAATGCTTGTAAAGGTATGCAGACTGGACCAAGTCGCAGCCTTGCAGACCTGTTCTGTCGAGGCCTGGTGCCGAATGGCCAAAGAGGCACCCACTGACCGGGTAGAGTGCGCCTTAATCCCCGCTGGGACAGGCGCGTTCCTGACACAGTAGGATTCTTGATGACCCTCAGAAGCAAGGAAAGAGGGGGGGGGGGGGGGGGAAATGTACGGGAACCGGAACCATGGCAGAACTAGGGTGCCCGCTCCGATGGCGCATGGATCGCGCGATCAGGCAATGAACCGAGGAACCTTGTTGTTTAGTCTTGATGCCATGAGATCCACATCCGGAGTCCCCCAACGATGACAAATCTGCTGAAAGACTTCTGGATGAAGAGACCACTCTCCCGAGGCGATGCCTTGGCGACTGAGAAAATCTGCCATCCAATTTTCTACTTGGCCCAATGGAAGATGTGATCACTTCGTGCATGGCCATCCTGCTACGGATACCTCCCTGGTGGTTGATATACGCTACAGCCGTGGCGTTGTTGGATTGGATCCTGATGGGGTGATCTGCGAGGAGTTGGTGGAAACTCCGTGGAGCTAATCTGATCGCTCGTATCTCCAAAATGTTGATGGGGAGACGTGACTCTCGGGTCGACCAGCGACCCTTGTGCCATGTGGTGACGAAATACCGCACCCCAGTCGAGAAGATTTGCGTCAGTGGTTACTACCAACCATTTTACTGGGAGAAAAGACTTCCCTTGATTCAGAGAGGACCTCAGTGTCCACCACCTGAGGGCTTGCCTGACCCGCAGGGACAGAAGGATTTGACAATTCAGGGAAAACGGGTTCTTGTTCCAAGCTAACAGCAATGCATGTTGTAAGGGACAGAGGTGGAACTGTGCAAATGGAACTGCTTCCATCGCTGCCACCATCTTTCCAAGAACTCCCATGCTGAAATGAATGGAGTGAGAAACCGGTGGTTAAAGAGTCCGCGCTGCCTGTAGTAAGGCTTGGGGCCTTTCTGGTGGGAGAATGACCAACCCGCAGGAAGTGTCCAAGATCATTCCTAAAAAGGACATCTGCTGAGCTGTTTTTGGGAAAGACTTTTCGAAATTTATGTTCCAGCCCAGGCGAGAAAGTGTTTTACTGTTATATCCACGGATTCCTCGCAGGCTGGGAAGGGCCCTTGATGAGCAGGTCGTCCAGATACAGTAACACCGCCACTCCCCGCGAGTGGAGAATGGCCTTCACAGCCACCATGACCTTAGTAAAGACCCTGGGGCGTTGGCGAGTCCGACAGGCAAGGCAACGAACTGGAAGTGCTCATCGTGAATTGCAAAAACGCAGGAACTGCTGGTGAGACGGGCAGATCCGGAATGTGAAAGTAAGCATCCTTGATGTCGATGGATTCTAGGAACTTTTCCTTTTTCCATGGAAGTGACAACTGATCGGAGGGATTCCATTCGGAGTCGCCGTACTTTGACAAACTGATTTAACAGTTTGAGATCCAGAATGGGTCGCATCGTCCTGTCCTTTTTGGGAACCACAAAAAAAAGGTTTGAATAAAATCCCCTGAACCTCTCGTGATGAGGGCCCGGAATGATGACTCCGTCCCTTAGAGTCTGAACAGCCCGAAGGAAGGCTCTTATCTTTTCCTTGGGGGGATAGGAAAGGAAAAACCGAGTTGGAGGGAAGAAAATTCTATCTTGTATCCGGAGGACACCAGCTACCTGACCCACTTGTCGTGGGTGACTGCGAGCCAAGTGTGGCTGAAGGAAAGTAGGCGGCCGCCAACTTTGTCGGTGTCTACCGGAAACCGCAACAAGTCATTGGGTAGATCTAGGAGATCTGGCTCCCCTAGATCCAGAAGCCCTAGACCTGGGTTTCAAAGAGCGGTTAGGTCTGTATGAGACCTGGGAGCCTCTGTCTCCTCGCGGGGACCGACCTGATCTTGAAGAGAAGGTAGAGGAGGATCAACTGGAATTGTTGCGAGAAGATTGAAGACGCGTCGGCTATTGGTTGCGAAATGGCCGAACAGCCCTTGTGTTGAGGAAGGAATTTACTTTTCCCTCCGGTAGTATCAGAAAAGAGCTGGTCCAGTTTCTCTCCAAAAGGTTGACCCGTTTGAAAGGGGAGAGAAGACAATGCTCTTTTAGATGTGGCATCCGCCAGCCAGTCGCGGAGCCATAGGGCTCTTGTAATGGAGGTCGCATTAGCAGCAGTTTGAGCCGCGCAGTTGGCGGCATCACCAGAAGTGTCTACTACAAAGTCCGCTGCGTGAATTATCTGCCTGGCGACAGTGGTTGCCTCTGAAGAATGGTGCCCTGGAGGGAAGTAATCAAGGCTTATGCCCAAGCGGCCATTGCCTTAGAGACCAAAATGCCGCGAAAAAAACTCTGTTCCTGAAGCTTGAAACAACTAAACGGGCAAGATTGTCAATTTGACGATCGGAGGAGTTTCTGACTGAGGAGCCCTCAGAAACAGATAGGAGCGTTTTAGAAGCAAGACGCGATACTGGAGGGTCCACCGGAGGGGACTGTAACCAATCCTTCATTAGGTCTGTATCAATAGGGTATTTAGCCTGAGTAGACTGTTGCCCTGAGAACTATTTATGTGGCCGGTCCTAATGTTGCTGGACGGCTGGTAAACAACCTACGCACACGCTTGGTTTTCTTAAATGAGATAGCGTGTGCTGGAGTGGGAATATTTTCCTCATCCAACTTCAGAATCCTGTTGATTGACTCTATAAGAGAATCAAGCGACTCCTGATCAGATGGGGGATTCTGAGGGGCTGACGAGTCAGATTCGAATTCATAGCCGTGCTCGCTGTGAACCTCAGAAAAAGGCGAGCGAGACACAGGAGGCGCCGATGCTGAGGCGCGAACGTGACTGGGGGACGCGTCATGGGTCCGCTTTCCAGTGATCTGACCATCCCTTGAACGATGATGATCCCTGCTGGTGGTTCTGACTTAGAATCATAGAATCATAGAATCGTAGAGTTGGAAGGGACCTCCTGGGCCATCTGGTCCAACCCCCTGCTCAAAGCAGGATTCGCTAAATCATCCCAGTCAGATGTCTGTCCAGCCTCTGTTTGAAGACTTCCATTGAAGGAGAACTCACCACTTCTCGTGGCAGCCTGTTCCACTCATTGATCACTCTAACTGTCAAAAAGTTTTTTCTAATATCTAATCTGTGTCTCCTCCCATTCAGTTTCATCCCATTGCTTCTAGTCTTTCCTTGTGCAAATGAGAATAAAGTTGATCCTTCTACAATGTGACAGCCCTTTAGATATTTGTAGACAGCTATTAAGTCTCCTCTCAGTCTTCTCTTTTGCAAACTAAACATTCCCAAATCCTGCAACCTTTCCTCATAAGACAGGGTTTGCAGACCGGTCACCATTCTGGTCGCTCTTTTCTGAACTTGCTCCAGTTTGTTGATGTCTTTTTTAAAATGTGGTGCCCAAAACTGGACACAATATTCCAGATGAGGTCTGACCAAAGAGGAGTAGAGGGAAATAATGACTTCACGTGATCTAGACTGTATGCTTCTGTTAATACATCCTAGAATTGCATTTGCCTTTTTTGCTGCTGCATCACACTGTTGACTCATATTCAGTCTGTGATCTATTAGTATACCCAAGTCTTTTTCACATGTGCTGTCACTTAGCCCTATTCCTCCCATTCTATATATGCTTTTTCCATTTTTATTGCCCAGATGTAGTACTTTGCATTTCTCCCTGTTAAAAACCATTCTGTTAGTTGCTGCCCACTTCTCCAGTTTATTTAAATCTTTTTGAATCCTCTCTCTCTCTTCTCTAGTATTAGCTATCCCTCCTAGCTTTGTGTCATCAGCAAATTTAATCAGTTTACCCTCAATTCCTTCATCTAAATCGTTGATAAAGATGTTGAACAATACAGGGCCCAGGACAGAGCCCTGTGGTACCCCACTTGAGACATTCTTCTCTTAAAGAGTCCTCCCGGAGGGAGAATATAACCTGGGTCAGAGACTTCACCGACCGAGAGAGGGACGCAGCCCACTCAGGGGTACTAAGCGCAGGAGGCCCGTCAGCAGCGTGGCGAGGGGCGATGGAGCGCATTTCGGGGCGCAGGCCAGGTCGCAGTCCGTGTATAACGGATTAGTCTGTGCACTGGGTAATGTAGACTTGCAAATGGTACACACGGTATAAAAACGCAGTGTGCTTATTAACTGCCCGTTTAGCCTCCTTAGATTGAGGCATAGCGCTCCTGAAAGGGTTAACGGCCGAGTCTGTCTGCAGCTGCAGGGACTGTGCCGGGAAGGGGTTAAGCTTTAATCTGAGGGCAGATGCAGCTTACCCACGGTCCTGTGCTGTGTCCCCCAGGAGGAATAGCGGTGGCCCTGCGGTGTCACCCGGTACCCGGCTGTCCAGAGCAGGCCTAGCGCTCATGAAGGGGTTAACGGCCGCCGATAGAAAAGGACATGGCCCCCGAGATTAGAATTTTGCGTCTCGTAAGAGGTGAGAGGCGCCAAGAGGAGGGGGCGGCGACATTAGCGTGGACGGCGCTATTCAAATTGCAGCCTAGTAGGCCGGAAAAGCCAGGGACTAAATTTCTGGCCTACCCGAGCGCCGGGGGCGGTGGGGGCCACGATGGGGCGCCGCTTCTCCCGGGGGCAAGGACCCGACCCCATACCTCCACTCCTGTGCTCAGGCAGATCGCGCTCCGCGTTCTTCCAGCTGCAGGGTCTCATCCTCCGGGCGATGCAGCAGAGCTGGTGGAGGTCTTAAAGGGGTATTGCTCAATCGATCCACCCTGTGGTAGGGGGATGGAGAGCTCTGGGGCTGATTCAGGGCATCGGAAAGCGCTGCTCAAGTCCTTCTCCATGCACTCCTGTGCTTCGTTCCTTTTGCGCTAGCCCTCGTATCCGTGGAGTACCGACCGTAAGAGAAACATCGTCAGAAGAATCAGCCCCATTCGTCGCAGGAAAGTGTACGGGGAGGTCTACTCCGCGTGCTTGCCTGTTGGATCGGGGGAGAGCGGGCCGTAGAAAGGAACCGTCGCCCCCTTCACTCCGTTAATTAAACAATAAAAATTTACAGAAAAAGAAAAAAAGAAAATAAAAACGGTGGGGTCTGAAACCCAAGTGCCTCCTACAGACACTAAGCAAAGAACTGGAGAAATCCCAGCCAGCGAGAGGGTGTATACTGCAGGGGAGCAGCTGACTTCTTTTCTGGTTTACTTAGTGTCCTCCTAGTGGCAGCAACATAACACCCACTGTCTCTATGTCCCCCAATGAGGCGTTGGAGAAAGGTGGATTTAAGAAATTTTTTTTAAGGCACGGGTTACAACAGCTATTCAGGTGTTGTCACTGATATAGATGGGGTCGATTTGTAACCCTCTGTAGGGTAATCAAATAATCCCTATTCAAAACACAGCTTGCCCACACTCCCTTACAGTTTTGGCAAATTCCAGTGAGGAAATGTTCGATTTGAGAGACGTTTTTAAGCTGCAGGTTACAACAGCTGTTCACATGTTGTCACTGATAGAAATAGGGGAAGATTCCACAACGTTTTTTCATTATATTTCTGTAGTTAAAAAGCAGGGCTGTGGAGTCCAGAGTCGTGGAGTCCAGAGTCGTGGAGTCCAGAGTCGTGGAGTCCAGAGTCGTGGAGTCCAGAGTCGTGGAGTCCAGAGTCGTGGAGTCCAGAGTCGTGGAGTCCAGAGTCGTCGGAGGTTTGTCTTACCGACTCCACAGCCCTGGTTAAAAGCTTTGAAAAGTCTCAAAACTTTTTCCATAATGCAAACTTCAATCACGGGTTTAATTGTGTCTCACTACAGCTTAATGAAGGAATACTTCTGCAAAGTAACGTAAAGAAAGAAAAAAAATAAAGCAGTCACCAAGCAAAGTCCCAGAGAGGTTCACCGGCAATATGACCGCAACCGAGAGGACACTGGCGACCACCAGGAAGAATATGATGTGCCGCTGGAAGGACAGGTAGTGACAGGCGTCTTCTCCACATTTCTCATAGATGTCTTCATCACTAGGAGGGAGAAAACGGAACAGTGAGCAGAAGTCCGGAATGTCAGGGAGATGTTATGGATTGAGGAGCAGGATGTTATGCAGAACGTCTGAGTATGTGACTTTACTGTGCGTTATTAGCGGTAAGTCTCTACACCATAAATATTAGTAATGTTTTATAATGAAGTTAGAACATTTGCCTTTTAGATATTGTTGCTGTGGTTGATTAGTGGCCTCCTATAATTGGGCACGCTGTGGACATCTATGTAAGACGCGCTCAGATTGGGCAGATATTGGCGTGCGCCTAATTTTTCTACTATTCGGTGGTTATCTTACGTAATGTGAGCGGTGCGCACATCGCTGATTTAGAGCATGCCTGCGATACCAATTGGGAGCGCGCCCGTCGTAAAATAAAGTTATCGGATGTGTTTATTTAAAAAAAAAAAAAAAAAAATCTTAAATGCATGCACTTGGAGCTAAAATTCATTTTTTGCAATTGGGTTTTAATAACAATTTTAGCCTCCAAGTTGCACTGTCTATTGCTGGCTGCAGAATGAGTTAACTGATAAAAAGTCAGTGAGCCCGCCCGGTATGATGGTCTAACTCTTTTATCCGTCTTAGGCCGTGTTCACAAGTTCAGTATTTTACCCAAAAATGGGACAATCCCTGAGGACTAACACTTTGTGTGTGTATAGTGTTGATTTCCTGCCTTATCCAGGCCACCAGCAGTACAAGACAAGTGTCATAACACCATCCATTTGGTCCACGATACTGAGAGGACTCTGCTTATACTATAAAAAAAAAGAAAAAAAAATAGAAAAAAAGGAATATAAAAAAAGAAAAAAAAAGTGAAAATAAAGAAAATAAGAAAACAAAAGAAAAAAAAAGAAAAATAAGGGAAAAAAATATACTCTCAATCTATACAGGACAACTATCAAGTGAGCTTCAGAAAACAAAGTGTCAGTTCTAGTGAAAGTGAAAACTGCAATGCTTCAAGATTTCTTTTTATTTATGGCTGACACCTAAAAAATAATTCTATAATAAAAAAAAAACAAACTTGATTTTAATAATATTATATTTTCTCTTCAATGATCGTAGTCGCAGGTCAGAAGGGAATATCACCATTTGAACAATCAACACGACTATGGGAAGTGTCGATAGCTTAGTTTACAGGTATCAGTTCTTCCTGCCTCATCCTATAGCAGCGGCCAATATCTGCTGGGCTGGGATAGAACTGTACATAGCGCACCTGGGGCCCAGCAGTTGTACCGGGGACACAATACCCCCTCTGCCAGATAAGAGGACACCAGTAAGGAAGGGGGCACACTTGATGTGATGCGAGAAACTCACACATCGATACCCGGCACTGCCACCGGCACTCGGGACTGGAGTGTGCGGCTCCATGTATTTCTATGCAGCTGCACACTCCGGTCCCGAGTACCGGCGGCAGTGCTGGGTATTGATGCGCGAGTTTCTTGCATCACACTCGCAAGTGTGACCCCGGCCTAAGTGGGAGGCTCGATTACAGATTTTGCATTGGAGCTCAGTTACCCCTCCGGTGCTAGGAGCTCAGGACACACAGGTCTCTTCACCGTGTACTTACTGCATCTGGAATGCAAATGATATCCAAGAGCAAAATCCCTGCAAAGAGCATAAAAAAGGTCGTAAGTAAAATGCAGGAAAGGACAAGGCAGGGACAAATCAATAGGGTGCTTTCACGCCTGAAGGAATATTTTATTTTGTAACAAGAACCAAAACAAATCTTTTGAGATGAACATAATATATGAAAAATATAATTTTATATATATATATATATATATATATATATATATATATATATATATATTTGGATAATTAAGATCAGTCTTTGTAATAAACTTATAAACTTTTTATTTAATCGCCATTTTTAATACATCTTCTTGCCTCAATCGAACAAAACATTTGTTTACATCTAGGGGTAGATAATTGGTTCTGATCATGTGCAACTAACACAAGGGTGTGTTATAAGAGGGCGCCCTTATACTAATGCCAGAATGAAGAATAGGTAAAATATAAAACAATATCCTGTCTCCATATCAGGAGCTGCTCCCTAGAGTATTGTATGTTTTTGTTTTTAGTTTTTTTTCTCCAACACCAACATACGGTTCCATAGAGAGCAGCATTTCAATTTGATGCAGATTTTTATGGGCTTTAGAAGTGGGCAATGTTCCCATGAACCTCAGGGGTGGGTCTTTAGGCTGCTCTGTATAATTACCCTGTGAGTCACACCCCTTTAGTAAAAAAATAAAAAAATAAAATTTGCACTAAATAAAAAAGGTCTATATTTCTGGAACCGTATGGGAAGATTAAAAATAAAATAAAATATTCAGGACAGGAGCTGGAATAAAGTAAGAGCAGAAATTTGGACACTTTTTTTTTTTTAAGACATGGCCAGAAATTAAGTGTTGTTCTTTATTGTAGTGAAAAAACAACTGTAAAGATCAACTTCAGGGGCTGAAAGTGGTGGGACATATTCTGAGACAACCGCCCCCTGCCATGGACGCCAAGACACCATGCCCCAGCCTTATATCCGCCCCTGGGTGTAATCAAGAGCATTCCGATTCGCTCCACGTACCCGATCCCTCTCTAGCGCCTCGTTAAAGGAGGATGATGAGGATAATCTCTGGTATCTTCTCTGTGGCACGCTGCAAGGTAAAAAGCAAAATTGTATCACATATCACGAAGATTAGTTAGTCGTGGAGGCAGAAAGCGAACAGTCCAGACAAAGAGCCCATCCACAATCATGGCCAACCTCTCTGCTAGGTACTGACCGTCAGGGCAGAAGTCCTACCACGTAGAGGACCACTGTGCAGAAACCAGGCTGTGAAGAGAGCGACTGAGCATGTGCAAACAGCAGCACCTTTGCTCAGTAGGTGGACGTGCACATTGCTATACATTTTGAGCACCAGGTGGCGCCATACTATAACACTTCACTATCACTTTTATCAGGTAAATGGCATTTTCATGATTTATATAGCGAATATTTAAAGGGATAGTAAGTAAAAAAAAAAATTCATATGGAAGTAGTGTTACAGCTGTATAGGAGCCTGATATATTTATTTTAGAGTTCCCTTGTGCCAGGCATAAGAAATTTTGCATAATACTTTACGCAAATCAATTTGCAAGTGCACTTTTTTTTTTTTTAGATTTTTACCCTTTTTCCTATGTTGAGCGCTCTGGAATTAACGTCCCTTTAAACCAAATAATCATCATACCATACCTCCCACTGTCGTACACAAGAGCCACCCGCCCATAATCCCAGAAATTCTTCCGAATGATGGAGAAAATCAGCAACAGCAGCTGGAAAAAAAAAAATAAAAAAAAAATATATATATATAAAAATGACATCTGGTGGATCTTATGGTATTTAACCCCTCCACTCCCAAATGACATCAATGGGGGAAGGGCAGGGTCGGAGAATCTGACGACCGGTGGCCACGGATTGCCAGGTGGACCATTCACAGTCGGCCCCGATCTGGTGATCAGCTGGCCCGCACTGTGGCTATTACACACACATACGGGCACTGCTTGTTGGCCATTTTTTAATAATTTGCACATTATAAGTGCTAGAATAGCAGCATGGGAACTGTAAGTACTATAAGGACTGGTGCACAAGTTAAATTTATTGCAGCAGGGGAAAAAAAATAAATAAAAACATTACCAGTAAAGTGAACGAGATTTCTGAAATTTCATTCCCTCGCTGGTTAATTTCTTCCCTAAACCTTCAAAGCGTTTTTTTTTTTCATATCTGCAGGATGTTAATTGATCAGTATTTTTCACCCCAAAAAATGGAGGGGAAAAAAGGTAGTAAAAAATATGTTTATTTTATGCAGCATTTTTTTTTTTTTTTTTTTTTTGCAACAGAAAAATCTGCTACAATTCTAAACATGTGCACATCGCCTTAGGCGCCTGCCATTGTCTTATGGAGGATGCTGTGCGCCCGGGGCAATGAAATAGATCATTCTCTTTTTGGGATACAATGAGCAATTCGGCAAAAACGTATCTAATAAGGATCATAATTCCCAAGAATATTAGGAAATAGGGGGCGTACTACAGAAAGGAAACCCTTCTATCATTGGGACCACCTACCACAAAACAGATGACATCCAGCACCAGAACTGTCGGGATTCCTCCGAACGTCACCCCTTGGAGGACGGTGCTTCCCGCCTGACCGCCGTAGCAATACTTCTCGGATTCATTGGAGCTGCTGTTCCCCAAAAGGCTGTAGCTCCAGGTCGAGAAGGCACGGGAGTTACCCCCGAAATGAAACGGGAAGGAATGATACATCCGGACAGATCTGTCATGGAGGAAAGAAGTTGTCATTATATGAGGGAAGCGACACGGAGGGGACAGTGCCGGCAGGGAACAAGCGGCCCATTGTCATCTGCTGACCCTAGAAATCATAAACATCTCGCAGCGCGACCATGAGAATGACGACCATCACATGACTGAGAGCAGCAGACAGATTTATAGCAATGCTCTGGGCATTAAAAAGTTAATGGACCATAAAAAAAGTCAGATTATAATAGTACAGCAGCGTTATAGGAGGCGCGACTGACCACAGCCCCCACCATCACTCAGCACACATTGCAGGTGCAATTTTTCCAGGATGGAGACGATTGCAATTTTTTTTTTTTTTTTACATCTCTTTGCACAAAGTTTTACAGATTTACCATAATTTATGTCACAATTCATCGTAAATTACAGCGCATTTCAAGAGCATATTTGCATTTCTTACTAGGGTATGAAACACAATGGTAAATTTCACCGACAGGCCAAAAGAAAAACGTCATGTCCGCCTGCATCCACCACTAGAGGGAGCCCGCCGAGTACTAGGATAATCATTTAAAGGGATTGTCCACCTTTGGGAACAATTTTATTTTAGTACTTAATTGCATGTATTTGGAGCTCATAATGATTTTTGGAAATGGGTTCCATTAAAAATGTCGCACCGTTTGGCTTTTATCGGCTCTTTATTTCCTTGCATATTCAACCTTAATGTGGCCTGTTTTCTGCTGAGAATAAGACACAGGGTTACAAACTCTCCAGTCATTAAATCCGATATAAACTCACTGCCGTATTCTTAGTTAACTCATCTTGCAATACTGCAACAAAAAGGCTGAAGAAGGCAAACTGTACCAATTATTAATGAAACCCAATTACAAAAAGTGATTTTAGCACCAAATACATGCATTTAGGTCAAAAATAAAATGTCCTAAAAAAATGTTCTTAAAGGGGTTGCCCACCTTCTGAGTATTACTTTATTTCAACCTTTCTTTCAAAGACCCATAACTTTTTTGCTTTATTTTTTCTGTCATTATGTTTTTTGTCTTCCTTTACTTTGTATATTGGGAAAACTCTTGACAGGAACACTACACGAGTCCATAGAGATATTTCTGGTCAAACAGAGGCTCAATTTTTTTTCTGCTTCTATTTGGCAGACATATGTCAAAATACTGCAAAAACTGTAAAAAATCTACAGCATAGTATTAGCTGATAGCGCGGTTTGATCATGCGGACGGTGGCCTGATATTTATGTGTATGGACATAGGACTTTGTATTTTTATTTTTTACTGGTCTCTGGATTATCAGTTTTCCTTTAGTGCCAGTGGGTACGAGGACGCCGGGCAGCACCAAGGGCGCCCAAAACGATTCAGTGTAGAGGACAAGACTGAGATTACGGGTCTCCGAACACCGTGGCACTTGTGGAGATAAGCGGTGACTGCAGGCTCAGGGCACAAGGCAAAAGGAGTCCGACCAGAAGCGCAGCTACGGGGGCAGAGGGAGCTGTCACCCTGGGACACGTACTCTGAGGGGCCCACCCGGAGCTACGCTACTGTAACAGTATCGGCGTGCACCACGGGCACATACAATTACACTCTGCGGCAAAGCATGGGGAATCAATCTGACTGTGCTGCTACCTGCCTACTATGGGGCCCTTGAGCAGGAGTGAAAGGCTCCCTCTCCCATCATTCCCCCCTCTGCGTCTGACGTCAATGATAATGGGCGTTCAGAGCAGCTGGGGAACGAGGAGGAGAGGTGAGTATTGTATTATTTTTTAATGGGGAGTGAATTATACTATATGGAGGACTATGGGGAATGAATTATACTATATGGAGAGCTAAGGTGTGCATTATACTATATGGAGGGCTAAGGTGTGCATTATACTATATGGAGGGCTAAGGTGTGCATTATACTATATGGAGGGCTAAGGTGTGCATTATACTATATGGAGGGCTAAGGTGTGCATTATACTATATGGAGGGCTAAGGTGTGCATTATACTATATGGAGAGCTAAGGTGTGCATTATACTATATGGAGGGCTAATGTGTGCATTATACTATATGGAGAGCTAAGGTGTGCATTATACTATATGGAGGGCTAATGTGTGCATTATACTATATGGAGAGCTAAGGTGTGCATTATACTATATGGAGGGCTAAGGTGTGCATTATACTATATGGAGAGCTAAGGTTTCCGTTATACTATAAGGAGGACTAAAGGTGTGCATTATACAATATGCAAGCCTATGGGGAGAGAATTATACTACATAGAGGCCTATGAGGTGTGCATTATACTATATGGAGGACTGTGGGGTCAGGACACTGTGGGGGCATTATACTGTGTATAGGGAAACTGTATGGGGGGACTCAGAAGATTATGTGTTTAATAAGTGGCTACTTATTGTTATAGGGTCATTTTGGTTATTGCGACTGTTAAAGGGGCACACAGAGGGCATTATTACTTTCTAGGAGGCAAAGTGTGGGCACTGTTCTCTAGGACACTTGCACAGGGCATTACTATATTATAGAGGGTTGTTTTACCATCTTGAGGTCACGCAGAACCACACAGCAGGTGCAGTAATAGGGACACATACCCCAATACTGAGCCGCTGCTGCCGTATCAGCAGGATGAGGAGTTTGTGCAGGTTGGGGATAGATGAGGATGGTGCTGGAAATGTGACACATGAAATGTGTCCTTGTAATCTCTGCAGAGGAGTCCTGGCTGGAGAAGTTGTCATGTTGGTCTGGGCCAGATAGAAAAGACGGAAAAAGTGAAGGATTCCATCAGAAAGAACATCCTCTGAAAGTCACAATCTGTAACTGTGCTGTGATCTCTTACATGTTCTGCGGGACTGGTATTTACCACTACCATATGGCGGTAATATCAATGTTGGTCTTTGTATAGAGATTATTTTCAGTAACAGAGCAGTCATCTGCTGAGGTCCTCCTACATTAGGGTGCATCACTAAGTTGCAATCAAGGTTACCTGGTTAGGGGCCCACTCAGAAGTTTCGCCCCCCCCCCCGAAGAAAAAACCCTAGCTGCGCCTCTGAGTCTAACACAGCTTATATGGCATAAAAAGCTCATTATACATCGTGTATGAGATACAGGGATTCACCAGACGGAAGCCAAAGAAGCACACATTGCCACAGCAGCTTGTGATCTGCCACCCGTAAATATAATGTATGCCAAACAGACAAGACACCACACCCAGTTACAGAGGAGTCACCCTGTTTTCAACATCTTTCACCCACTGAGATTCAACTCTCCTGATATTTCTAGGGTCCCACAGATAAAAAAAATAATAATACTACTCCTAAAGACTAAAACAGGAGGAACTTTCTTAGCCACAAAACTTTACTGAGCTTGCTTGGTGGTCAGGTAGAGAAAGACAGACCCCGCGCATCACACATGGAGGAGAGAGACAGACCCCGCACATCACACATGGAGGAGAGAGACAGACCCCGCACTACACATGGAGGAGAGAGACAGACCTCGCACTACACATGGAGGAGAGAGACAGACCCCGCGCTACACATGGAGGAGAGAGACAGACCCCGCACTACACATGGAGGAGAGAGACAGACCCTGCACTACACATGGAGGAGAGAAAGTGACAGACCCCGCACTACACATGGAGGAGAGAAAGTGACAGACCCCGCACTACACATGGAGGAGAGAAAGTGACAGACCCCGCACTACACATGGAGGAGAGAAAGTGACAGACCCCGCACTACACATGGAGGAGAGAAAGTGACAGACCCCGCACTACACATGGAGGAGAGAAAGTGACAGACCCCGCACTACACATGGAGGAGAGAAAGTGACAGACCCCGCACTACACATGGAGGAGAGAGAGCGACAGACCCCGCACTACACATAGAGGAAAGAAAAAAAAACAAAACACCCCTCTCTTGTGTGACGTGCACATAAGAGCTGTCTCAGACCACAAGCCCATACTAGGGAGTGGCCTGTCTGAATCCTGTTCATATTAGACACTATTCACATGTTCAGGTTTTTAATACATTAGATAGGGACTTCTTCAATAGTAGTTACCTTGACGTGGTGGAGCAGCTTGGTGTACATTTTTTTGCGCAAAAAAACGTATCGACTAAATACCCTGTATTTGTTATCCAGCACTTGCTGATTACTGCCATTTTTTATTGCAGAGTATTTTTGCAAATCTGTCATTCTGTGTTTTCTTGTTGTATCACATGGAGGAAAGAGAGCGACAGACCCCGCACTACACATGGAGGAGAGAAAGTGACAGACCCCGCACTACACATGGAGGAGAGAAGAACAGACCCCACACTACACATGGAAGAGAGAGAGCGACAGACCCCGCACTACACATAGGAGAGAGAGTGACAGACCCCGCACTATACATGGAGGAGAGAGACAGACGCCGCACTATACATGGAGGAGAGAGACAGACCCCGCACTATACATGGAGGAGAGAGACAGACCCCGCACTATACATGGAGGAGAGAGACAGACCCCGCACTACACATAGGAGAGAGAGTGACAGACCCCGCACTATACATGGAGGAGAGAGACAGACGCCGCACTATACATGGAGGAGAGAGACAGACCCCGCACTATACATGGAGGAGACAGACCCCGCACTATACATGGAGGAGAGAGACAGACCCCGCACTATACATGGAGGAGAGAGACAGACCCCGCACTATACATGGAGGAGAGAGACAGACCCCGCACTATACATGGAGGAGAGAGACAGACCCCGCACTATACATGGAGGAGAGAGACAGACCCCGCACTATACATGGAGGAGAGAGACAGACCCCGCACTATACATGGAGGAGAGAGACAGACCCCGCACTATACATGGAGGAGAGAGACAGACCCCGCACTATACATGGAGGAGAGAGACAGACCCCGCACTATACATGGAGGAGAGAGACAGACCCCGCACTATACATGGAGGAGAGAGACCCCGCACTATACATGGAGGAGAGAGACCCCGCACTATACATGGAGGAGAGAGACAGACGCCGCACTATACATGGAGGAGACAGACCCCGCACTATACATGGAGGAGACAGACCCCGCACTATACATGGAGGAGAGAGACAGACCCCGCACTATACATGGAGGAGAGAGACCCCGCACTATACATGGAGGAGACAGACCCCGCACTATACATGGAGGAGACAGACCCCGCACTATACATGGAGGAGACAGACCCCGCACTATACATGGAGGAGACAGACCCCGCACTATACATGGAGGAGACAGACCCCGCACTATACATGGAGGAGACAGACCCCGCACTATACATGGAGGAGACAGACCCCGCACTATACATGGAGGAGACAGACCCCGCACTATACATGGAGGAGACAGACCCCGCACTATACATGGAGGAGACAGACCCCGCACTATACATGGAGGAGACAGACCCCGCACTATACATGGAGGAGACAGACCCCGCACTATACATGGAGGAGACAGACCCCGCACTATACATGGAGGAGACAGACCCCGCACTATACATGGAGGAGACAGACCCCGCACTATACATGGAGGAGACAGACCCCGCACTATACATGGAGGAGACAGACCCCGCACTATACATGGAGGAGACAGACCCCGCACTATACATGGAGGAGACAGACCCCGCACTATACATGGAGGAGACAGACCCCGCACTATACATGGAGGAGACAGACCCCGCACTATACATGGAGGAGACAGACCCCGCACTATACATGGAGGAGACAGACCCCGCACTATACATGGAGGAGACAGACCCCGCACTATACATGGAGGAGACAGACCCCGCACTATACACTGTGTTCCAAATTATTATGCAAATGATATTTTTCTATGATTTTCCTAAATAGTCGGTACAAATGACAGTCAGTCTAATAAAAGTCATCACCCGTTAGATTATACATCAAATTTTATTGAAGAAACCTCCCAATGATAACAGTATAATCTCCAAAATGAATAAAAACTCAAATTGCACTGTTCCAAATTATTAAGCAGAGTAGAATTTCTAAACATTTGAAATGTTTTAAAGAACTGAAAATGCTCATTTGTGGAATTTGCAGCATTAGGAGGTCACATTCACTGAACAAAAAAGCTATTTAACTCCAAAACATCCTAACAGGCCAAGTTACATGCTAACATAGGAACCCTTCTGTGATGTCACCTTCACAATTCTTGCATCCATTGAAATTGTGAGTTTTTGGAGAGTTTCTGCTTGTATTTCTTTGCATGATGTCAGAATAGCCTCCCAGAGCTGCTGTTTTGATGTGAACTGCCTCCTACCCTCATAGATCTTTTGCTTGATGATACTCCAAAGGTTCTCTATAGGGTTGAGGTCAGGGGAAGATGGTGGCCACACCATGAGTTTATCTCCTTTTATGCCTATAGCAGTCAATGACTCAGAGGGATTCTTTGCAGCATGAGATGGGGCATTGTCATGCATGAAGATGATTTTGCTCCTGAAGGCACGTTTCTGCTTTTTATACCATGGAAGACAGCTGTCAGTCAGAAACTCGATATACTTTGCAGAGGTCATTTTCACACCTTCAGGAACCTTAAAGAGCCCTACCAGCTATTTCCCCATGATTCCAGCCCAAAACATGACTCCTCCACCTCCTTGCTGACGTCGCAGCCTTGTTGGGACATAGTGGCCATCCACCAACCATCCACTACTCCATCCATCTGGATCATCCAGGGTTGCTCGACACTCATCAGTAAACAAGACTGTATGAAAATTAGTCTTCATGTATGTCTGGGCCCACTGCTACCATTTCTGCTTGTGAACACTGTTTAGGGGTGGCTGAATAGTAGGTTTATGCACCACAGCAAGCCTTTGAAGGATCCTACACCTTGAGGTTCAAGGGACTCCAGAGGCACCAGCAGCTTCAAATATCTGTTTGCTGGTTTGTAAAGGCTTTTTAGCAGCCGCTCTCTTAATCCGATGAACTTGCCTGGCAGAAACCTTCCTCATTCTGCCTTTATCAGCACAAACATGTCTGTGCTCAGAATCAACCACAAATCTCTGAGGGTGGTTTCACATTAGCGCTTTTTAAGCGCACGCACGGCCGGGGGTAGCTCCGCCCCCAAGCCGGCTCTCTGCCCGGCGTGCCCGCCCCTTGCTTGTAGCGCCGCCTCCTAGCGCACAGCGGCGCCTGCGATCGGCGCACCCTATCTTTAGCATAGGGTGCGCAGATCGTGCGCAGGCCGTGCACTAGTTGCGCTTTGACCTGCGCTGCGCACTTTTGACGGTGCGCCGTGCGCGCCAAAATCAAACTTTTCGGATTTTGGCGCGCACGGCGCACCGTCAAAAGTGCGCAGCGCAGGTCAAAGCGCAACTAGCGCACGGCCTGCGCACCCTATGCTAAAGATAGGGTGCGCTGATCGCAGGCGCCGCTGTGCGCTAGGAGGCGGTGCTACAAGCAAGGGGCGGGCACGCCGGGCAGAGAGCCGGCTCGGGGGCGGAGCTACCCCCGGCCGTGCGTGCGCTTAAAAAGCGCTAATGTGAAACCACCCTTAAAAGTACGATGATCACGTTTAAATTTTTGGGAAATATCTAATGTTTTCATCTCTTGACCAAGGCATTGCACTATTTGATGCTTTTCGGCAGCACAGAGATCCTTTTTCTTTCCTAAATTCCTTGAAACCTGTGCCCTGCTTAATAATGTGGAACATCATTCTTAGGCCATGTGCACACGATGCAGATTTGCAGCGTTTCCGCAGCGGATTTTACCGCGCAGAAACGTTGTATATCCGCATTGTGATGTACAGTACCTTTAAAATGAATGAAAAAAAAAAAACGCTGTACAGACGCTGCGGATTTTTCCGCGCAGGTTTTCCTGCGGTACAAAATCCGCAGCATGTTACTTCTTTTGTGCGGTTTTCTATCTCCCCTGTTACCAAATCCGCAGGGGGAAGACCGCAATGGAAAACCGCACGAAAACCGCGTGAAAAATGGAAGAAATCCGCAGGAAAAAGGTCATTTGACCTGCGGTTTTCTTCCATTCTGCACGGAAAAATCCGCAGAGCTCAAAACTCCGTCTGCACTCAGCCTTAAGTAGTTTTCCTTTAATTGGGCTCACCTGGTAAACTAATTATCACAGGCATTTGAGATTGATTTCAGTGATCCAAAGAGCCCTGATACACAATAACATCTATGAGTTTATTTGAAAAACAAAAAATTACATCTTTATGACACTTAAATCCAATTTGCATAATAATTTGGAACACAGTGTACATGGAGGAGACAGACCCCGCACTACACATGGGGGAGAGAGAGTGACAGACCCCGCACTATACATGGGGGAGAGAGAGTGACAGACCCCGCACTACACATGGGGGAGAGAGAGTGACAGACCCCGCACTACACATGGGGGAGAGAGAGTGACAGACCCCGCACTACACATGGGGGAGAGAGAGTGACAGACCCCGCACTACACATGGGGGAGAGAGAGTGACAGACCCCGCACTACACATGGGGGAGAGAGAGTGACAGACCCCGCACTACACATGGGGGAGAGAGAGTGACAGACCCCGCACTATACATGGGGGAGAGAGAGTGACAGACCCCGCACTACACATGGGGGAGAGAGAGTGACAGACCCCGCACTACACATGGGGGAGAGAGAGTGACAGACCCCGCACTACACATGGGGGAGAGAGAGTGACAGACCCCCGCACTACACATGGGGGAGAGAGAGCGACAGACCCCGCACTACACATGGGGGAGAGAGAGCGACAGACCCCGCACTACACATGGGGGAGAGAGAGCGACAGACCCCGCACTACACATGGGGGAGAGAGAGCGACAGACCCCGCACTACACATGGGGGAGAGAGAGCGACAGACCCCGCACTACACATGGGGGAGAGAGAGCGACAGACCCCGCACTACACATGGGGGAGAGAGAGCGACAGACCCCGCACTACACATGGGGGAGAGAGAGCGACAGACCCCGCACTATACATGGGGGAGAGAGAGCGACAGACCCCGCACTACACATGGGGGAGAGAGAGCGACAGACCCCGCACTACACATGGGGGAGAGAGAGTGACAGACCCCGCACTCTACATGGGGGAGAGAGAGTGACAGACCCCGCACTACACATGGGGGAGAGAGAGTGACAGACCCCGCACTACACATGGGGGAGAGAGAGTGACAGACCCCGCACTACACATGGGGGAGAGAGAGCGACAGACCCCGCACTACACATGGGGGAGAGAGAGCGACAGACCCCGCACTACACATGGGGGAGAGAGAGCGACAGACCCCGCACTACACATGGGGGAGAGAGAGCGACAGACCCCGCACTACACATGGGGGAGAGAGAGCGACAGACCCCGCACTACACATGGGGGAGAGAGAGCAACAGACCCCGCACTATACATGGGGGAGAGAGAGCGACAGACCCCGCACTATACATGGGGGAGAGAGAGCGACAGACCCCGCACTATACATGGGGGAGAGAGAGTGACAGACCCCGCACTACACATGGGGGAGAGAGAGTGACAGACCCCGCACTACACATGGGGGAGAGTGACAGACCCCACACTACACATGGAGGAGAGTGACAGACCCCGCACTACACATGGGGGAGAGTGACAGACCCCGCACTACACATGGGGGAGAGTGACAGACCCCGCACTACACATGGAGGAGAGAGTGACAGACCCTGCACTACACATGGAGAAGAGAGAGTGACAGACCCCGCACTACACATGGAGGAGAGAGAGTGACAGACCCCGCACTAAACATGGAGAAGAAAGAGTGACAGACCCTGCACTACACATGGAGAAGAAAGACAGACCCCGCACTACACATGGGGGAGAGAGAGTGACAGACCCTGCACTATACATGGAGGAGAAAGACAGACCCCGCACTACACATGGGGGAGAGAGAGTGACAGACCCCGCACTACACATGGGGGAGAGAGAGTGACAGACCCCGCACTACACATGGAGGAGAGTGACAGACCCCACACTACACATGGGGGAGAGTGACAGACCCCGCACTACACATGGAGGAGAGTGACAGACCCCGCACTACACATGGGGGAGAGTGACAGACCCCGCACTACACATGGGGGAGAGTGACAGACCCCGCACTACACATGGAGGAGAGTGACAGACCCCGCACTACACATGGAGGAGAGTGACAGACCCCGCACTACACATGGGTGAGAGTGACAGACCCCGCACTACACATGGGGGAGAGAGTGACAGACCCTGCACTACACATGGAGAAGAGAGAGTGACAGACCCCGCACTACACATGGAGGAGAGAGAGTGACAGACCCCGCACTACACATGGAAGACATGGAAGCTTCTAACGCTGCTGCACTATTAAAAACAATAGCCCTTTAACTGCAGTGTGAATCATGTGTCGTGGTGAATGGCCGCATTCAGGATTATTCATACAAGTCTTTGTGGGCACCGGGTATATACAGCTGCTGGTATATATATATATATACAGAGAGGAAGTGCCTGAAAAACAAACAGATTGGACGGCATATAATAGCGCCAGGATCCCATTATTACACTGGCTGCAGGTGACGCGCTACAGAACGTCGCCCAGCTGCCTTCCAAAGGGAAATAAACCCTAAGTCACATCATGCAGCGCTCTGTTATATGTAGTACAGTCGAACTCATTGCAAAATAAAAAATCCAAAGCAAAAATCAGCAAAACTGCACCCAAAACCATTCTTAGTGTATCTGATTGGGGATTAGTAATTGTTCACATGCAGCAGGAAAAAAAAAATTAACCTGGCAATAAGCAACGTACTAATAATTTCTAAGGGTTCTGCATGTAAAAAGTAATGAGGCTGCTGGACATGCGCATTTACTGAACATTCACAACAGGAATCTGAGTGCAAGATCAGATTCCTGCAAGCAGATCCTCTAAAGATTTAACAGCTTTAATCTGACGGTTATTGGGAGTAAACAGTGACTGCGGGCTCATATTGTGCAGAGCCTTAGAAGGTACCTTTGTTGGATATGGTGACAATTAATTAATAGCAAAAGGTAAAGAATCCTAAATCCCTAAACAGATAAATACTATACAACAGTGTTCCTTTCATTGAGGCAGCCAGGCCCCAGTATAGAATCAAAGCGTTCAACAAGAGAAAACAAAGGTAAACCACCTGTGCGTCTCACAGTCAGCCCCATCTAAGTTCTTAGAAGATAAAACCAATACATGGTTAAAAGTCGTTTAAGAACAAAAAGGTCTACTATGAAAAAAAAAAAAAAAAAAGTCTGAACTGCTGAAAGATCTGTTAAAGAAGAAGGAAGAATCAAAAGGAACTGAGAGACAGATGAAGAATCAGCGGGAAGAGATAAAACAGTTGAGACAGAGCTTGGTAGATAAAGAGCAAGACAGCAAGATGCCGGAAGAACACAAACATATGGAGACAGAAAGGACTAGATTCCTTATTGCGTTTTTGCCTGTTTCTCTTCAAGTTTTTGTTTTTTTAATATCATTTTTTATTTGACCCATATTCTTCTTTTAATTTTGTGACTTTTTGTAAGTCTACTTTATATTTGTTCGCCTGTTTTGGGTTTTTTTGTTGGCCATTGTGAGGTTCCCCCCCCCACAAGATGTTTGTGGCTTGTTCATCAATTGCAACTTTCGTTGTGCCCCATTTTCGTCAGGATACGTCTATTGGAAGCAAGCGGCGATATGTAGATCACAAAACTTAGGCAAGCCATGATGGATATTCTTGCAAAAGTCACTGACTACATAAAGAGATGGTCCAAACCGATCAAGAGTCTGGGTCTAATAGACTAAACCTTAGCTGTTTGAGCATACGACAGCTGCAGGCTTATGCTATGGAGGGACTATAAGGATCGGGCAGTAGATTGCGCTGTGATGACTGATATAGTTGTAGTTCCCCACTGGACTGCATTGTATATCCCCTCAGTACTCCTTTGTGTCAGTCCCTATCTGTAATTCAACAAGTTGTGATGTTGCAGGTAATAGGTGCTGTGTGTCCTCAGTAAAAAAAAAGAAATCCCAAGTGCTGAAAGCAGAAATCAGCAACAGTGACCATATAGGAGTCTTATTCATAGGTGAAGGAGGGTTCAGTGTCTGATCTGTGTGTGTTTTTCACTGATAACTTGGTTTGCACTGCCTAAACATTATGTACTCCTCCAGGGTCATGCTTCCTCCCCCCATTTTCCCACCTTTGGACCCTTTCTTGTCTTGTCACCATCTTTACTAAGTCATTGCTCCTTTAGATTAACCCACCTAATGTGTATTTTACTGATATTGGGACTCTGCGTTCTGCTAATGGTCCTGATTTTTTATATATACAGATCTTTCGCCCCATCAGAGACCTGAGTTTTCCAATATACGACATTTTATTGTCCTACCTGTACCGACTATCCTTCAGCCACTAGGGGGAGCTTGAGAGCCATTTAAAGATAGATCTAATGGTGAGATCAATGGGAACTGTACAAATCAGTCTTCATTGAGCTCCCCCTAGTGGTGACTGTAGGAAGCCAGATTTTTATTATTTCAATACTAGGTTTTAAATAAAAAGATGCAAATGCAAATAAAAAATAACAATATAAATTATATTATTTTAGTATTTTAGCCAGAAAAATCTATGAAAATAATTTTATGTATAGGAAAAAAAAATAAAATACTTTTGCTTTCTTCAACATAGAAGTATTTACGAGGGTCAATTTACAAAACAGACGATTCTATAGGAAAGCGAGTAGTATGTTGCATCAATGTGAAGGTTGTACATACAAGAGACGTTCTTGGAAACCTATGGGACATATTTACAGCAGGTTCATTGTACAGAGGCCGACATGTCACCTCTATGTTAAGCTGTGATAATAATACAAGATGCCGGGGTTTCCCAATGTTAATGAATGGCTCTGCTGACAAAACAATGTATAATTGCAGAACAGAAAGTGCAGAACTAAGAGCTGACAATAAAATATGTATCACGCATGAAAGAGACGATGGAAGCCAAAAACTTTGCAAATTTAAACACTGGGACATTTTCCATAGGTCCCAAGCATTCCAGGCATGTATGGCTGAGAGGTGTCTATAGGTCTGAGTGGCCCTTTAAGTGCATTACTTCACCCCTTTCATATAGAATTTGCTTTCGCCGATTGCAAATGAATCACTTTGGCGCCACTCCAATCACATAGCAGCCAAGTTATATGCACAGCGCCGGTTCTTCTCTTATCTTAAGATGGAAAGTAAGCAGGCCAGACAATGTCACGTCTACCCATAACTCCCAGGATGCCAAAAAGTGATTTATTAGAATGAGACACAATACCGGCACATATCACTAGACGTGATGTCACTGGCCGCGTTCACCTCCCGAAGTAAAAGTGAGCGAAGCAGGGCTATCCCCTTTAAGGGAAGAGTTAAACAGCTATAGTAATTGGACAAGGATCGTAACGCAATGCTCGGACTGGCCGGCAGCTCTCCCGACCTGTGGGTGACAGCACGTATTACTGTGCAGCTAGCACGCTCCGGTCGGAAGCGCCGACGGCCAGTCCGAGCTTTGGGCTGCCATCCTCATCCGAGTTATACGGTCGCCTGACTCATCCATTACAATGGAGAATTTCACATGTTCAGAGCCGTGTCTAGTAACAGAGGGCACGCCTAACAAAAGGATCAGGTATTGATATTAAATATTCCAGATCCTTTTTTTCTCCCGACAACTGTTGGACTTAGAAGACACCAATACATAGTAGCAAATTTGGATGTATTTTTAAAGTTTCTTTCTCTAGGAAAGTATCTTATCTACAGGTAGGTGCAAATAAGAAAAGCAGTCTCACGCATAGGGGCCATTCAGAGTCTGACATTTGGGTCATGGTGGGCAAGAAGTTAAAAAAAAAAAAAAAACGTGATTGCAAGATCTGACTACATGAGTTTTGTTTGTAGTCTGTTACCATGGAGATGCAAAGATCCCCATATCAAACTACATATTCAGATTCCTATGCACAATACCAAACTTGTACCCTATAAATGTATCCCCAACCAAAGCAATATTGGGGGTTTTTAACTGCAGGTCCCTCTTCTATGTAGAAATGATAGGTGAACACAGCCTAACACTCCCCTTATCTTGTGACTGTACTGTACAGGCTGTGTTCACGCCAAAATTTCAATGAAAAATCAAGGGGTCCTGCAACGTTTTGTGAGGGCTGCGATATACCCACACTTGTATGATGAATAAATCGGATCTCATATGTTCAGGGAAGGGGCATAAATAATCAGATGTTGCATCGCCAGTCAAAAAAGGAAAAACAAGTTAAACCGGATTTCAAGCCAACTCTACAGAATAAAGCTACCGGAAACATCAGAAAGTTCAGCAAATACCAGGAGACGAGTTTACACTCAGGTCGCACTCACGTCTAGAAGTAGCTACATACGATCCTCACTCCCTACACTTACGGCGGCCTCAATTACCGCATGTTGTAATCTCTGCGCATTGGCGTCATCGAGCTTCGTATAAAGTCACACAAGCGGGGAAGTCAAAATGATCAACACCGCTACAGAAGGGACTGATGTCGCCGCTGATATGGAGCCATAGTGAAAAATTTAGGCCCAGGTTTACCATCATTTGCAGGTTTTTCATTTTTAGTTTAAAGTCATTTTTCTTTTTTTGCCTTGTGGTATTTATTGCTAGTTTTTGTTCAGCCTTCTTAAAAAAAAAAAAAATAAATAATGGTGCACGTGCTTCAGGAATTTTGTGCAAAGTAAAAAAAAAAATAAAAAAAAGTACTCTAATTCTGTTTTTAACCTTTTTTGTAACATCTTAGGGCAAAAAGTCACACGTTTTGCAAATTGTTGCAAAAATTACTTAAAAATATATAAATCACTCTAGATGGGTTGGGAGGGACCGGGAGTACATTTGTGACAAATTTTGCAGTTTTTCAAAAAGTCGTAAATGATGAACCAGGCAGTAATATTTGGAAACTCTAAATGCTGCCACTCACAATAAAGGACTTAAAAAAAAACAAAAAACAGATGAATGCATAAAATTGACTTAAAAAAAAGGTGCAAAACAATAAAAACTTGATAACAAAAAAAACAGGCATAAACGCAAAAATGAATTTTGTACTTTGAATTTTTAGGTTATGCTTGAGTTGCGATAATTTTTTTCCACTGACATTACTTATCCTACTGGGACCCTAACCAATCAAAATAAAGGGGGTCCATGTGAATGTAGAAGTAGTGTGTATGCCTGACCACCCCTCTGTTTATTGTCTTTGGGAGCTGTGCTCATGCATGCTCACTGCCGCTACCTTAGAAGTGAATGGAGCAATGGCTGCACTACCCCGCTCCATTCACAAGGGACTTTGGGAATCCCATTTTCGGGACTGATGGGGTCCTGGTGTTCAGACCTCCATTAATCATACCTTGATCACGTTTTGTTCACATGCAGATGTCACGCAGCGTCTTAGAAATCACGTCAAAAACGTAAAAAACAAAACCCAACACATTAACAATAACACTAAACTAGCAGAAACAATGCCGTATTTATAGTCAACTATTCCAATTCCGCCAGATTATTCCAATATTTTGGGAACCGTCCTGATAAATTTGCAATGGACCGAGCCAAAAAAACGTGAGGTTCACAACACCCAAGTGTGGCCACTGCCCCCCCCGGTTAGGTGTACAGCCAGGGAAGACTCTACATTAAAGCAAATTTTGGTAATTACGTGGGGACATGCTGTGATTTTACAGAAATCCAAGACACTAAACACACAGGTGAAAAAAAAAAAAACACAACACCCAAAAAAGTGCCATGTATATCGGACATTTAATATGTCCCTGGCTGCGGGGATTTTTTGCAGAACGTGTGAAGGCACCTGCAACTTGTAGTACTGAAAATTGCTTATTAGTGTACTAAAAAAATCCTTTAAGGCTATGTGCACACGCTGCGGATTCACCCGCAGATTTGTATCTGCAGATCCGCAGGTAAAATGACCTGCGGTTTTACCTGCGGACTGGCCACCTGGACAATGGAATAGGTGGCAAACCGCAGCGGAATCCGCAGAAAGAATTGACATGTCAATTCTTTCTGCGGATTCAAAACCGCAGCTTTTCCGCACTTGAAAATCCGCAGCATGTGCACAGCGGAATGTAAATCCCATAGACTTACATGCTACTGTACACTGTCTGCAGAACTGCTGCAGATCCGCAGCAAAAACCGCAGCATGTGCACATAGCCTAAGTCACAAAAGAAGGGAAAAAAGGAGCCTTGCTTACCAGCGGCACTTGCTGACTGTTCACCGATAATGATACATTGCTCTGTGGGAAATATTTACAATGCACATAAAATAATTGAGAAATGTTGCAAAAACTTGCTTCACAACATTTGATCAATGCACTCCGTTCCCCAAAAGTAGAACTTGGCTGCAAATTGGTGGAAAAAAAAAAAAAACACTATTTCCTTTAGCTTTTTCAGCCTTTTTTTTTTTTTTTTTTATTTCCCCTACATATTGCTTGTGCCACAATGAGTTCTTTGAGAATCTGTGACTTTCTTTGGACTGAGAATTTTTAACTCTTATCTGTACATTTCTGAGCTCCTCTCGGTCAATTTATGACCACATCAAAGTTTAGATCAACTTTGATGTGGTCTTTGGTCATGAATTCAAGTTAAGAAAGTGTCAAAGTATTTTTTATTTTCCTTTTAAACCCGCCATACAATGTCAGAGATGTGGGCCTTTTTATTTAGTGCCAATACTTATGGTGTTTACCTAGGAAGCAACCAAGGTAAGCAGACGTGTGTATGGGGGGCAGGAGGAATAGCTGGCTGCTGATTGTGTGTCTGAGGGTTATCTAAGGCTATGTTCACATGCAGCTTTTTTTTTTTTGTTGCTCTTTTTCTGCACATTAAAAGCTGCTTTTTACATTTACCAGCAAAAACTGCGAGATTTCAGAAATCTCACGCGCACACTTTTTTTTTCCTCTGACTGAATTTGAAAACTGTAGCTTTGTTTAAAATCTGCAACACGACGATTCTTTGAGCAACTTTGTACCGAAAGAAAGCAAAGTGAAAAATGCTGCAGAAAAACAACAAATATTTTTTGGACGCATTTTATTTTAAGCATTTCTGTTGACTAAAACTAACTTTATTAAATATGTACTGTAGACAAAGCACACTTGTAAGCTGTAAAAAAAAAAATGCCACAAACCTGTAAGAGAATGGTCAGTCATAATATACTGAGCGGCCATGTTGTCTCTGGCAGCCATTTTGTTGAAAGTTAGAGAAGATTCAACTTTTACAAAAGAGCTGATAAAATGTATTAAATGGAGGATGGAAAATGAGATCATGTCTCCTAGCAACCTCAGCCGATGTGCGTAGAGGAAGATTGGATCAATCAATAGGGTCACAGGTTACCAAATATATGGTCAGTATGCTTATACGTGATAGTGTGGTAGCGAAGTGTAGAGTAGTTAAAATGTCAGGATGTAAGAATTTAGGGACCTAGACTGGAGACAATGATAAGATTTGAGGACAGTAGCCATAGATACCAATGACTTATGGGTTTTAGTGTTGCTTGAAGAAATGTTAATTAACATCTTCGTATTATGTCATTATATTCTCTTTTCTAAACCACGTTTCTGTAGATTACCATGAAAACGCCTTAGAATTATAATGTTAACGCCCTCTGCGGCAAAATGCAGCTTTCTTTGTTCTGATAATGTATAAGAAGCCCCTGTTACTGTCGATCGGGGCCATTCCATCGCCATCATGCCACTGTGCCTCACCATGGCCAGGGCACAGAGCCTTGTCACCGCTAGACCTCCTAGCGAATCTCTGCCTGTCTGAATTCCTGTTTTTGCCCGCATATTCCAACTCCTCTGTTATTCTGTATCTGTTTTGCCGTGTATCTCCGAATAAAACTTCAACCTCAGCTTGATAAGAGATCGTCTGTGGAACTTCTTCCCGACTCTTCCAGCTCTCAATAGGACTTTTTCTTACAAGTGGCGAGCCAGCCAGGAGGAGCAGCTCCGGAGAGCTGCCTCCAGAAGAAGCCGCAGATGAGGGCTTGGAGGTTGGAAGACTGAAGAGAAAAACATAAAAGAAACGCGTGTGGCCATACGTTAAACCGGTCAAAGGAAGCCAGCCTGAAGGAGAACCTCTCGTGATCGCTCTGAAACCGCCTGCCCGATTTTTTTATAATAAAACCACGGACAAAGAAAAAGACTATAAAAAGATGAGTAACTAAGAAGAAGCTATCTACAAGGACGTGAGAATTTGTTGTGCCGGGTAGCAAGAAGCTTTAAAGGGGCGTGGGGAGACGCTTGGCAAGCGTAACGAGTGAGGCTGGAATCACGGCTGCACCTCTTTTGATATCTGGTCGACCCCAAACAGCTGCAGCGAGGTCTTCCATCTGAGAGGTGTGAGTATCTAACTGTGCTTAAATTGCATTTGTTGATACTAGAACAGAGTAAAATTCGTCCTTGTAGACCACTGTAAATATTGAGTGGTTACGGAAGCAGGCAGAGAAATATGCTGGCACACCCCAGCTGGAGGGGGTTAATGTGGAAACCACGTGGTTAAATTGTATGCGATGGTTTACCAGAGAGAACAGGGAACTAGATAGAAAAAATTTGCTAGGTTAAGCTAATAGCCAAGTAGTGGCTTTGTGTAAGACAGTCATAACTTTTGATCAGGCTCTTGATAGGTAGCTTACACAGCAATATGTTAACATGATCACCCGGGGAGGGGCAGCGTATAGGGAGAGATCAGAAAAGCTGAGCGAGATGCTGGAGCTAGCACGGAAGCACAGAGAGGAGGGGTGCGAGCAGCAGCAGCAGCTGAGAGCAGTTATGTCACAGATGGACACTGCAGCTTCAAGACACAGTGCTGATGTAAATACAGGTGTAGAATGGAGAAGAGTTAGGAGAATGAGTAAAGTAGTACATAACAAGATATAGTGTCCCAACAGCTCCAGCTTATACAGACACAGTTGAGGAAAGATATATTGTTCCGACAGCTCCAGCACATGCAGACCCTAGGTTAGGTGTGATGCTGCTTCTACCCCGAGAAAAAAATCCCTGGCCAAATGTTCCTGATCCATCTTAAATTTATTAAAAATTTGCCTAATTGGGAGGAAGGTAAGGGAGTATTTTGCTAGGACGATGCAGTCCGAGGTGAAGGGTGATGAGTCTAATGTTTTTGCGTGCCATTCTCCTCGGGGTGTATCTGCTGATTCCGGGAGGCCAGGAGTTCCGGGGGGGTACGGCCAGCTGCCAAGAATGGGCAGGTCCCGTTCGGCAGAGCCCCCACGGGATCCCATGAGAGGTCCTCCCTTGTGTTATTTTTGTGGACATCTGGGACATGTTAGACGTTTTTGTCCCAGCCTTGTGCCAGGGATTGTTCCCCGAGAACCCCGGGCACCATTTAACCCCCAACAGACCCGGGAGTTCTCTAGACCACCTTTCGGAGTTAGACCTCCGTATCCAGCAGTGAATGACCCTAGGCAGTATCAGCAGTACAACGGTCTTCAAATGGTTAACCCAGTCTCACAGGAGCCTTCTGCTCCTGCTCCCTCCCCAATAGCTTTCACTCATCCGCGCCCGGAGGTCCATGCTATTCAGGGAGGGGTCACTCCTCCTCGTCCCTATGCTCCGCTGATTAAGGAGCTACGGGAACATGAGGACCCGACCCTGACTAAGGATCTCTTTGGGTCGGAGGTGGCAGCTGTTGGACGGAAGCCGTGTCCAGATGGGGATGATGGATTTTTCAGGCTTCCCACGGCAGGTAACACTGATTGATGGAGTGCTCCCCCTGTTCCCCTTACCCTCCTTGCCCCCCTTTCCCTGGGCGGGGACGGTAGACCTTATGTCAGAGGGAGAATAGGGGGGCTGCCTTGGGAGGACATCCTCATCGATACAGGAGCCTCAGTTTCAGTAAAAAAGACACAAATTGCAGTCACCCCCTGGACTGCCTGAGACTACCATTTTGGGTAGAATTTGGGGGCTCCTGTATTCAAGCAGTAAAAAAGTTGTCCAGTGAACCTGAGATTTCAGGACACAGGGGGATCGATGCAAAGGGGTCTTCGATGCGCTTTTTGGGTAAACCCACAGTTACGGTACACTATTTTGGGAACTGATGTTTTGGGAGCAATGGGAATTGTTGTTGATTTATGTAACAAAGTCTTGTGGTGGAACAAAGAAGCCACTATCTGTTCTGTAATTGTCCCTGTGGAGGAGGATGAGGAGGAGAGTCACAAATTACCCATTGCTAGTTTCAGAGTATGTACTGGTGAAAATGTTGAAAATGCTGACAATGATGCTTTAAAGAATGAATTGAAGCAAAAGTTCCCTGAATTGTGGATCTCAAAGAAAACTGATTGTGGGTTAATGCAAACTCAGGTTAAAATTGATGGTGAAAAACTGCCACCTTTCCAGCGTCAGTACCGTATTCCTGAGGATGCAATCCCTTACATAAGGGTTGCAGTCAGTGAATTGGAGAAGCAAGGTGTTGTTGTGAAAGGTAATTCTCCATGTAACAGTCCTATTCTACCTGTAAAAAAGGAAGATGGCAGTTTTCGAATGGTAGTAGACCTGAGACTTGTAAATAAGTACACCCCCTCAGCTGCTCACCTTGTTGCATCTGTCCCTGAAGTTATGTCACATCTGAGGAGTGATTGTAAAGTATTTTCTTGTTTGGATATTGCAAATGGCTTTTTCTCAGTACCCCTAACACCTGAATCTGCACTCCGCTTCGCACGTGGCTGCCCATGGGATTTCACAGTTCTCCTGTGTATTTCCATCAGGCATTAGATCAGGTGTTAGAATACCTTGGTTATGGAGACAAAGTCTTAAGGCCCCGTCTCACTAAGCAATCTCGGTAGCGAGATCGCTGCTGAGTCACAACTTTTGTGACGTAACAATGATCTCACCAGCGAGATTGCTGTGTGTGACAGCGATCAGTGAGCGGCCCCCCTGCCGGTATCGCTGATCGCTGCAAGAAATCTCTGGACATTTCTTTGGTCGCTGGTCTCCCGCTGGCCAGCACACATCGCTGTGTGTGACAGCGGGAGACCAGCGATCAGGTGTAAAAAATAATAAAAAAAATAAAAAAAATATAGTTATTCTCACCTTCCGATGTCCCGTTCAGCCATTCCGCCTCTCTCCACGCTCCGGTCCCAGTGATCCTTTGCACGAATGACTGTGAGACTTTGTTATCCCGCGAGACCGTGACATCTCACGGTCATTCATGCAAAGGATCACTGGGACTGGAGCGTGGAGAGAGGCGGGAATGCTGCGCGGGACATCGGATGGTGAGAATAACTATATTTTTTATTTTGATTCTATTTTTTACAGGATGGCCAGCGATGCCGGGCGCTCGGCATCGCTGTGCTGAACGCTGGTGAAGCTGTTTGTGTGACAGCTCACCAGCGATCACATAGCGACTTACTAGCGATCCTGACACCTTGATATCGGTGTCGGGATCGCTGGTAAGTCGCTTAGTGAGACGGGGCCTTAACAGTATGTGGATGATTTGTTGATTCAAACTGTCGATGAAGGTGAACACAGAGAAACCGTTGTTTGTTAGGCTTTACAAAATGCAGGACTCAAAATGAGTCTAGATAAAGTACAATTGATGAAATCAGAGGTTAAATTTCTGGGTGTGTCTGTCTCAGCAGAAGGAAAGAAGCCCATGCATGATAGGGTTAAAGCTATTCAGGCTGTCCCCATACCAACTAACATTACTGAACTCAGAAAATTTTTGGGACTTATTAATTTTTCCAGAGAATTCATTGAAGATTTTGCTTATTTGGCTAAACCACTGTATGATTTATTGAAAAATGTTGATAATGACTTTGACTCTGTTAATGTAGAGGGAACCGCCTTACAGGCTTTTGAGGGATTGAAGCGCGCCCTTACGGCAGCTACTGCATTGGTTAACCCTGACCCTTCCCAGCCTTTCTACATTCAGACTCACACCGGTGATATCTCTATTTCTTCAGTGCTCCTACAAAAATGGCCCAAAGAAAGCCCAGAAGTGTCTAGTCAGTTGTATGCCTTAGGTTATTACTCCAGGTTGCTGACCCCCGTGGAAAAAGTATTCACTCAGTGCATGAAGCACCTACTGGGCGTGCACTGGACTATGAATCAAGTGAAGCATATAGTGGGATTTGCTCCTTTAATTCTACAAACCACACATGTCACTTTAAAAACTTTGCTGAAGGGAAAAGCTTCAGGGATTAATTCACAGAGAATGGCCCAATGGATCATTGATTTTGAGACTAGAGACTTACAAGTTGAAGTAGGTGAGAGATATCACTTAGCCCAGATGATGCGGTATGCAGGAAAAAGTCACGATTGTCGAATTAAACAGGCTAATGTTACTCCCTCTCCCTTCCGAGCAGACTTTCAAGAGGGAATCCCCTGTGCCTATATTGATGGAGCTCGCTATTGGCATGAGGGGCATTACGTCACAGGCTTCGCTGTGTGGTTTCCAGCTAAGCCATTGCTGCTGCAGTATAAACTCCCTGGTCATTTCTCCGCTCAAAGAGCTGAGTTGGAAGCAGCTTTACAGGTCATTCTCGTGTGTCCAGAGCCAATGAATATCTTCAGTGATAGCGCATATGTCGTGTCGCCACTCACTCTATATCTTAATGTATGGGCCCTTAGGGGGATGGTTGATTCTCAGAACAAGCCCTTGCAGCATACAGACATTCTAAAACAAATTGAGCAACGGGGTAAAGAATTCCCAAAATTATGGTCCTTCTGCAAAATTAAAGGACACCAGAGGCTAATTCCTGACCCTCACATCCTTGGCAATGCATATGTAGATCACGCAGCCAGGGAAGCTGCACTCACAGGCGAGGACAAATATCCCCAAGAAGTCATCGCTGCAGTTACTAAAAAAAACCCCGAGAGCCCCCCCTTGTTTATTCTTCTCTTCAAGATCTCGTAAAAGCACAGGAGAAGGATGGAGACTCATCTCTGTTCAATTCCCTTGAGTCCCTGCCCATTGAGGGGGAGTGCTTGTACTACAAACGGGTTAATGATAGACTAGTGCTTTACATCCCAACAACAATAAATGGTTCATATCAATCAGTGTAGACTACTTAATTATTTTACTGAGATTTCTGGTAAGGACTGATACTCCACTCTTTTTTTCTATTTTCTCCAGGACCGCTGAAGATTTTCATATTCGACTCCTGGGACCATGAACCTATTGGATGATCAGGAGAAGTTGTTTCACACTATACAGTGGGACTCTGATAGTGTGAGAGGGGGAGAAGATCAGGAAAATCCAGAAGACAAAGAAGAAGAAAAAGACCAAAAGACTTGACTATTGTGCAACTTATTTTTTTCGGGGACTATTTGAATTATTTTTTTATTATGTGTTTGTGCTATTTTTAGGGACATTTGCCTTACACACACGTGCATAAAGTGCTGAATTACCTTCATATTCTTATTTTCAGTAATTCACCCATGAATATTACAGTACTGTATGTTGTACTCTGGATAGAGTACAAGAGGGGGACTTGTAAGAGAATGGTCAGTCATAATATACTGAGCGGCCATGTTGTCTCTAGCAGCCATTTTGTTGAAAGTTAGAGAAGATTCAACTTTTACAAAAGAGCTGATAAAATGTATTAAATGGAGGATGGAAAATGAGATCATGTCTCCTAGCAACCTCAGCCGATGTGCGTAGAGGAAGATTGGATCAATCAATAGGGTCACAGGTTACCAAATATATGGTCAGTATGCTTATACGTGATAGTGTGGTAGCGAAGTGTAGAGTAGTTAAAATGTCAGGATGTAAGAATTTAGGGACCTAGACTGGAGACAATGATAAGATTTTAGGACAGTAGCCATAGATACCAATGACTTATGGGTTTTAGTGTTGCTTGAAGAAATGTTAATTAATATCTTCGTATTATGTCATTATATTCTCTTTTCTAAACCACGTTTCTGTAGATTACCATGAAAACGCATTAGAATTATAATGTTAACGCCCTCTGCGGCAAAATGCAGCTTTCTTTGTTCTGATAATGTATAAGAAGCCCCTGTTACTGTCGATCGGGGCCATTCCATCGCCATCATGCCACTGTGCCTCACCATGGCCAGGGCACAGAGCCTTATCACCGCTAGACCTCCTAGCGAATCTCTGCCTGTCTGAATTCCTGTTTTTGCCCGCATATTCCAACTCCTCTGTTATTCTGTATCTGTTTTGCCGTGTATCTCCGAATAAAACTTCGACCTCAGCTTGATAAGAGATCGTCTGTGGAACTTCTTCCCGACTCTTCCAGCTCTCAATAGGACTATTTCTTACAAAACCGGGTGATTTTGACTGCAGGAAAAAAAATGCAGCAAAAAAGGTGTGTGTGAACATGGCTTAAAGTCTTTTACAGAAGTCCATTTTTCATGTACGAAATCTCTACGTGGTTATCACAAATACCAATAATAGTCTAAACGATTGCAAAAATCACGGAGAAATGATGACTGCTTTTTACTGACATCATAAGTTTATGGGTCGGGGAAACTGGAAAGGAAAGGAGAAGCTTTGCAATAAGTGAAAAACACGGATGGCAAAAACTGACAACAACATACCATTTTTTGCATATGTAAAAAAAAAAAGTGGAAAAAAAAAAAGAAAACACGGATATCTGAATGCGACAGGATGCAAAATGCACGGACTTGTTGCAGATTTTCCCCATTGACTTTAATGAGAGAGCTAGTACAAATCGACAAATGCCGTTATATAAAACGGATGGCATATGCATGAACGCAAAAAAAAAAAACACATACAGATGACAAGCACACACAAAAAATTGTTAACTTTTCTGCATGAAAACCAGACAATTTTACGTCCACAAATTGTGATGACCATATTTTTAAGTTACACCACTTTTCTCCCATATGTTCATTTTTTCCATCCGTCTGACGTCCGTGGTTATTTCATCAGATCGGATGGGTTCACGCAGCGATCTTTAAACCACTTAATGCAAAGCGCTCCATTTACTTGCGTTGGCACCGAGCGCTCTCCATTCTGTACGCACACAGCACAGCGATGGAAAAAGCGCTCATCTGAACGAGCCCAACACGAGACAATTCCTATAGCTAATATTTAGTTACAATTATGGCCCCGTGCTTATAACCTCATGCGGCATCACCCCCCCCCCTTCAACACAAAAAAAACATTTTACAATTTTTTTTTCTTCCATGAACTTTCTGCAAATTCCTCCCATCCATACACTTTTTGTAAAGTCATTTTTCTCCTTCTAGAAGGACATGTAGGTCCGGGTGACAAATATCAGTCACTGATGTGCGGGTAACGTGTCAGAGAAACGTATTTACATAACTGAGGAGGATTTGTTACAGAAAGAGACAATATGGGAACTTTTGGTTGGATGGAAACTTTTTCCCCATGCAGGTGGTGGGGGGATAATATATATACATATATATATACACATATATATGTACACACGTGTCTCCCACTGACTCACATACACTCCACCGTATTCCATATAATTGGCCATTAAACTCTGCAGAAGTTTTTGCAAAGTTTACAAAAGTTTTTGTAACTTTATTTTTTAGCAGATGATGGGGTAATCTCCTATGGGGTAGTCTCCTATGGGGTAGTCTCCTATGGGGTAGTCTCCTATGGGGTAGTCTCCTATGGGGTAATCTCCTATGGGGTAGTCTCCTATGGGGTAGTCTCCTATGGGGTAATCTCCTATGGGGTAGTCTCCTATGGGGTAATCTCCTATGGGGTAATCTCCTATGGGGTAGTCTCCTATGGGGTAATCTCCTATGGGGTAGTCTCCTATGGGGTAATCTCCTATGGGGTAGTCTCCTATGGGGTAATCTCCCATGGGGTAATCTCCTATGGGGTAATATCTTACCTCTGACATCATCTACAAGATTTGTGGAGTAAACACCAGTTATATAAAACATATTCCCTACATGCCAGAAACTAGAATAGTAAGTGCCCCTCATCCTTCCCAACATTGTAACATCTGTGTAGGAAATCCTTTTCCCTTGTGGGAAGCGCAGACACATATGGGACTGACCCTTCTCCTCCAGCACACGATGAGGAGTGTCAGGAGGAGGGCAGCGGACGCCTACCTTCTGCCTGCGGCCCCCGGTACATGGGGGGCGGCTCGGGTTGTGGTTCGGGGGCTCCCGCTCCGCTGGCAACTTACACGGCGTCTCCTGTGTGTCAGCTGCTGCTCCCGGGGTTCCTGGCTGGGCGGGGGGAGGGTGTGCTGCTACTGCGCATGCTCCGGGGTGACTTGTGGCGTTGTGTGCGCAGAACCCGTGTGAGGAGATTGTACAAGTTGTGTATAATGCGTGTAGTGTGCGTGAGGGCCGTGTATAATGCGTGTAGTGTGCGTGAGGGCCGTGTATAATGCGTGTAGCGTGCGTGAGGGCCGTGTATAATGCGTGTAGCGTGCGTGAGGGCCGTGTATAATGCGTGTAGCGTGCGTGAGGGCCGTGTATAATGCGTGTAGTGTGCGTGAGGGCCGTGTATAATGCGTGTAGTGTGCTTGAGGGCCGTGTATAATGCGTGTAGTGTGCGTGAGGGCCGTGTATAATGCGTGTAGTGTGCGTGAGGGCCGTGTATAATGCGTGTAGTGTGCGTGAGGGCCGTGTATAATGCGTGTAGCGTGCGTGAGGGCCGTGTATAATGCGTGGTGTGCGTGAGGGCCGTGTATAATGCGTGTAGTGTGCGTGAGGGCCGTGTATAATGCGTGTAGCGTGCGTGAGGGCCGTGTATAATGCGTGTAGCGTGCGTGAGGGCCGTGTATAATGCGTGTAGCGTGCGTGAGGGCCGTGTATAATGCGTGTAGCGTGCGTGAGGGACGTGTATAATGCGTGTAGTGTGCGTGAGGGACGTGTATAATGCGTGTAGTGTGCGTGAGGGCCGTGTATAATGCGTGTAGTGTGCGTGAGGGACGTGTATAATGCGTGTAGCGTGCGTGAGGGACGTGTATAATGCGTGTAGCGTGCGTGAGGGACGTGTATAATGCGTGTAGTGTGCGTGAGGGACGTGTATAATGCGTGTAGCGTGTGTGAGGGCCGTGTATAATGCGTGTAGCGTGCGTGAGGGCCGTGTATAATGCGTGTAGTGTGCGTGAGGGCCGTGTATAATGCGTGTAGTGTGCGTGAGGGACGTGTATAATGCGTGTAGCGTGCGTGAGGGCCGTGTATAATGCGTGTAGCGTGCGTGAGGGCCGTGTATAATGCGTGTAGCGTGCGTGAGGGCCGTGTATAATGCGTGGTGTGCGTGAGGGCCGTGTATAATGCGTGTAGTGTGCGTGAGGGCCGTGTATAATGCGTGTAGTGTGCGTGAGGGCCGTGTATAATGCGTGTAGTGTGCGTGAGGGCCGTGTATAATGCGTGTAGTGTGCTTGAGGGCCGTGTATAATGCGTGTAGTGTGCGTGAGGGCCGTGTATAATGCGTGTAGCGTGCGTGAGGGACGTGTATAATGCGTGTAGTGTGCGTGAGGGACGTGTATAATGCGTGTAGTGTGCGTGAGGGCCGTGTATAATGCGTGTAGCGTGCGCGAGGGCCGTGTATAATGCGTGTAGCGTGCGCGAGGGCCGTGTATAATGCGTGTAGCGTGCGCGAGGGCCGTGTATAATGCGTGTAGCGTGCGCGAGGGCCGTGTATAATGCGTGTAGCGTGCGCGAGGGCCGTGTATAATGCGTGTAGCGTGCGCGAGGGCCGTGTATAATGCGTGTAGCGTGCGCGAGGGCCGTGTATAATGCGTGTAGCGTGCGCGAGGGCCGTGTATAATGCGTGTAGCGTGCGCGAGGGCCGTGTATAATGCGTGTAGCGTGCGCGAGGGCCGTGTATAATGCGTGTAGCGTGCGCGAGGGCCGTGTATAATGCGTGTAGCGTGCGCGAGGGCCGTGTATAATGCGTGTAGCGTGCGCGAGGGCCGTGTATAATGCGTGTAGCGTGCGCGAGGGCCGTGTATAATGCGTGTAGCGTGCGCGAGGGCCGTGTATAATGCGTGTAGCGTGCGCGAGGGCCGTGTATAATGCGTGTAGCGTGCGCGAGGGCCGTGTATAATGCGTGTAGCGTGCGCGAGGGCCGTGTATAATGCGTGTAGCGTGCGCGAGGGCCGTGTATAATGCGTGTAGCGTGCGCGAGGGCCGTGTATAATGCGTGTAGCGTGCGCGAGGGCCGTGTATAATGCGTGTAGCGTGCGCGAGGGCCGTGTATAATGCGTGTAGCGTGCGCGAGGGCCGTGTATAATGCGTGTAGTGTGTGTGAGGGCCGTCAGCCATCAGCTTATATCGGCCAAAACTGCTGACAGGTGCACTTTATATTACATAGAGAATTACAGTATGTATGTTAAAAACGCATTACATACAGATGCTAGGTAAGGGGAGAAAAAAAAATTCACACATTTGCATGATTTAAGTTGAGCCATACGGATTCCACTCATCCAACTTTTCAGGAGCAACATCAGAGCTGATTTTTAGACGCCAATGTGATTGAGCCCTTAAAGCACCACTCCAGCGCTGACAAAAACAAAACGTTGAAGTGGTGCCTCAAGGATTGCAAAAAAGTCTGCAGAGTGTAAATCTATTTTAAAAGCCTGTGAATCTCTGCTACATGCATGTTATTAGAGACACCGGCCACTAAGGGGCGCATGCACCACAATGATCAGACTGATGTAAAGTCTTCTAATGGCTTCTCACATGTATGTTACCACTAATAGTCTCTGAGACCATCGTTTCATGTCCCTGGATCATGTCTGTGTCACAAGAATTGTGTGATGCCTACAAAGACTAGAATGGTGATTCCCTTAAAATCACACATCCTGGCTATGAGTATAGTGTAGTGATGGGCAAATGTGCTTGAATAAGGTGTTATCCATGCCCGGGTGCTAAGCGAATATCTTCGGCATGCTTGAATATGTTCGAGTCTCCGCGGCTGCATGTCTCGTGGCTTTTAGACAGCGGCAACACATGTAGCAATTGCTTACTAAATAATCCCTGCATGTGTTGCAGCTGTCTACCAGCCAGGAGATAAGCAGCCACGGGGTCTCAAACATGTTATTCAAGGACCCAAAGACACTTGCTTAGCACCCGAGCATGCTTAGATAACACCTTATCCGAGCCTATTCGCTCATCAGTAGTATAATGATCATCCTGCTTTCTATCCACCCTGGATACATGACAATACACCTGACTGAGGCTGGTTTCACATTAGCGCTTTTTAAGCGCACGCACGGCCGGGGGTAGCTCCGCCCCCGAGCCGGCTCTCTGCCCGGCGTGCCCGCCCCTTGCTTGTAGCGCCGCCGCCTAGCGCACAGCGGCGCCTGCGATCGGCGCACCCTATCTTTAGCATAGGGTGCGCAGATCGTGCGCTAGTTGCGCTTTGACCTGCGCTGCGCACTTTTGACGGTGCGCCGTGCACGCCAAAATCCGAAAAGTTTGATTTTGGCGCGCACGGCGCACCGTCAAAAGTGCGCAGCGCAGGTCAAAGCGCAACTAGCGCACGGCCTGTGCACGATCTGCGCACCCTATGCTAAAGATAGGGTGCGCCGATCGCAGGCGCCGCTGTGCGCTAGGAGGCGGCGCTACAAGCAAGAGGCGGGCACGCCGGGCAGAGAGCCGGCTCGGTGGCGGAGCTACCCCCGGCCGTGCGTGCGCTTAAAAAGCGCTAATGTGAAACCAGCCTTAGCACTGTAGCGCTTTCAGTTCCTTTTCCAGTCCTCCGCTACTTGGTTGTGCAGGTAACGGGTGTGCGGTTGTATTTAAATAAAAGGGTCGGCTGCAGTGGATTTAAAAAACAAAAAATTTATATATTATATATTTTTAAATAGCGCCACCCTTCTACGTAGGCTGTGTCTGGTACTACAGCTCTGCTTCTTTTACTTGAACACAGCCCACTTATGGCACAACTAAAGCACCTCTGTAGATGATTGGTGAAGGAGGCTTGTAGGAAATGCCCGTGACAGCTACAGACGAAAATAGGTGATTTGCAATGGAGTATCCCGGTGATGTGCTGCAAACTACGCGCTTGGCCTACTGCAAAGCACCAAACCAAGAGGAGAACGGACTCCAATTTGCCAACTACTATGCCACATGAATAGTACAGACCAATGTCCAGTGCTGCCAAGCTTGCGCACACACACACACACAAACATGTGACATCCTACCCTACAGAACATCGGCATGCTGGGAGTTGTAGTTTTACAATAGCTGGAGAGACATGTTGGATATCACTACTCTACAGAGTCCAGCAGGTGTCCTAACAAAAATTCTTAATAAATATAATTCTGGATTATTCAACGGCTCATATACAAAAAAAATCAATCCTTAAAAGATACTTTATTGACCAATCATTAAAAAGTTTTCAAAACTTCAAAAAACAGGCAAACAAAAATAGGCTTATTGCTGATTTTCAAAATCCAGCCACAAACACTAGAGAGTCGTTCCAATGTCAGGTAGAGGGTCACAAACCTATTTGTCCCTATAGGGCCCTATATCTCCCTCCTACCTGACAGCGGAGGTTGGCACCCTCTTGATACGCAAATGGCGCCCCCGCTCCTCGGCGGCTCTCCCTAATCACTCTGTTGACTCCTATGTAAATAACATCAGCTTGGAGTACAACAGATGGCCGGGGACAAAAATATAATAGATAATAACCCCATGCCACAAACCACCAAGACAAAAATATAAGCAGTAGTAACTGGAAAAAACTCTAATTTTTGGCAGATTTGTAAACATTTGCTTTGGGAGGAAAAGGGGTCTAAATAACCCTATTTAGGTGTCTCCCTGCCTGACAGCGGAGTTTTTACACCCTACGTTACTCTGGTGCCCCCGCTGACCCCTACACTTCTCACCCAGAAAGAGGGTGTCAGAACATATGGCCAAGGGAGACAGGGGTAATAACTTAAAATTATCCCTGAAAAAATCCCCCCCAAAGACAAAAAATGTTTTAATAATAATAATAAAAAAAAAAATACTTTTTTATTATTATTAAAACATTTTTTGTCTTTGGGGGGATTTTTTCAGGGATAATTTTAAGTTATTACCCCTGTCTCCCTTGGCCATATGTTCTGACACCCTCTTTCTGGGTGAGAAGTGTAGGGGTCAGCCCACGTGGAGCGGGGGCACCAGAGTAACGTAGGGTGTAAAAGCTCCGCTGTCAGGCAGGGAGACACCTAAATAGGGTTATTTAGACCCCTTTTCCTCCCAAAGCAAATGTTTACAAATCTGCCAAAAATTAGAGTTTTTTCCAGTTACTACTGCTTATATTTTTGTCTTGGTGGTTTGTGGCATGGGGTTATTATCTATTATATTTTTGTCCCCGGCCATCTGTTGTACTCCAAGCTGATGTTATTTACATAGGAGTCAACAGGGTGATTAGGGAGAGCCGCCGAGGAGCGGGGGCGCCATTTGCGTATCAAGAGGGTGCCAACCTCCGCTGTCAGGTAGGAGAGAGATATAGGGCCCTATAGGGACAAATAGGTTTGTGACCCTCTACCTGACATTGGAACGACTCTCTAGTGTTTGTGGCTGGATCTTGAAAATCAGCAATAAGCCTATTTTTGTTTGCCTGTTTTTTGAAGTTTTGAAAACTCCAGCAGGTGTCCTACATCTTACTGAACCTGGATATTCCTAAAGAGAAAACATGATCTAGCCAGAAAAAAATATAAAAGGCAACTAATAGAACAGTGTTCTCCAAAACCAGAACTCTCCAGCTGCTCTGGGTATCTAACTTCAGCATCTATACATCCACAGGAGGTGCACTCCTGTGGATGTATAGATGCAGGAGTTAGATACCCAGAGCAACAAGGTAAATTTACTATCTTCCAATTTCAGCCTAGAGAGGGGCTCTGCCGTATTATCCCAATACCTAGCCTACCAATAAGGCCTGTTGTACACTTCATTTGTTTTTGTGTCAGTTAAAATCCGCCAAAATGGCTGAAAGCGGATCCGTTGGTAACTGATGTGAACGGATGCCACCGGACCGTTTTTTTGACGGATCCGATGAATTTTAAAGGAACCGCAGAGAGAGAATTTTTTCCGTCCGCCAGAAAGAATTTCAGGGTTAAATTTCCGGCTGACTTCCTTCCTCCGGGCATGCACACTGTAAAATGCAGATCCTGCAGCAAAAAAAAAGTTGCATGGTCCGTCCAGGCATGTCGGCGGACGCAAAAAATTTGGCGGATCCGCAAAAAAAGGGATCCAACGGATGGCCATCCGTCAAGATCCGCCGGTAATGCAACTCAATGGGGAAAAAAACGGATCCGCCAAAAAAAAAAAAATGGCAGATCTCGGGGGGCGAGATCTCGTTGCCGAGATTTGAATCTCGCCCCCCGAGATCTCGGCACGAGATCTGAAGCTGCGCATGCGCCGTCCCCGGACCGGCGGCCATCTTGCCGGCGTCCATGCTCCCGGAGGCCACCTCAACATGGCGGCGCCCAGCAAGGGGTGTGCAGGGGCCTCCTGGCTGCGAAGAAACGCCGGCGGAGCCGCCGCTCCTGCACCGGAGCACAACCCGCTGCCAACACCGCACCGCAGAGCGCCGCCCGCTGCCACCACCGCAGAGCCCACCTGTCCCTGCCACAGCTGCCCCTGCCCCAGCACAGCTGCCCCTGCCCACCTGCCCCAACACAGCAGCCCCTGCCACAGCTGCCCCTGCCCCAGCACAGCTGCCCCTGCCCCAGCACAGCTGCCCCTGCCACAGCTGCCCCTGCCACAGCCCACCCGCCCCAGTGCAGCTGCCCCAGCACAGAGCCGCCGCCACCGCACGAGCCTAGACCACTGAATGACCCCCTGTGACTACTTCTCCACCTGTGCCGGATCCCTTCCCAGGTAAGCTGAATTCGGACTGTAAGACGGACCCCCATTTGACACATTATTTTTTTCCCTATTTTCCTTCTGAAAATAGGGGTGCGTCTTATGGTCCGGTGCGTCTTATAGTCCGAAAAATACAGTACATTTTGTAATATTACAAGGCAGTTATTAAAATAAATGGTCAAGTATATAACTCATGACCCATCTGAGCCCTTCAGAGGGGGAGCGGCTCTTTTTCTTCGGTGCTCAGGCTTAATTGAAATGATATAACGTGTTATTCTTCACATTGGATCCAATCTTCCTCCATTTTTGGTATGTAGTCTACATGAAATCACAGACATCAGAAGTTGGTCTTGAGTAGACAACTGCTCCACACCATGGTTGTCTACCCTAATAGTTTTATAATAAAAAGTTGTTTAAAGAGTTAGTCAGGTGTCCTAAACCTCTGACATGTCCAGACCCCCACATAAACTAGTGGAGGTTGGAAGTGTTCAGCCCCAGCGCTGTGCCCTCTTGGCTGTTATTGGCTTTGCTCAATAATTTACTCCGATTACTAGCATTAGTTATATTACGTTTTTCCTGCTGCACGCAACCACAACACCAGAAAAGGTGCAAATGACATGCTTACGCAGGAGGAAGTCGGGAGCGCACCTTTTCTGCGCGCCGGAGAACACTGGAAGCGGATGTTACAGTAACTCTCCGGCGCCTGCGCAAAACAAAAGTGAAGCCAATGCCCATAGGAGTGCGGAACAGGTAAGAGGAGCGATAGTCTGAATGCGCAGGCTTTCCATCTGCACATCTGACGTCACAGTGACTATGTGGGAAGAGAAAGATAGGATAATGAAGCGAATAGGCAGCATCCGCCCCATAGCCTGGACTAACTCATTTATACAAAGCGACGTGATTTTCCCACAAGGCATCTGAAGTGACACATACAGGTAGGACTTATTCAGCCGTCTATAATCTGTATGCCCATATTAATAGGTCAGATCACTGAAATGTGACGACAGATTCCCTTTATGTACACCCAGCTGCCGCTAAAGCTTGTAACAGCTTATAGGAGTATACGAGCACACTCAATCTGATATCAGTGACCTATATTAAAAGGGATGTAAAAAAAACACAACAGACTAAGAATTACTAACCCTCCCCAGGTCCAATCCCATCTCTCACCACTGACTGGTCTGTTTGTCTGCAATGTTGCCGTCATGTTGACAGAGCGAGCGGCATCCAGTCAGCTCATGCCATCTAGACAGGCAAGGCCTCCGAGCTCTGTGATTAGCTGCAGCACAGTCAGTGGGACGTTAGCACTGCAGACAAACAGATATCAGAATAGTCGCAGATAATCAGCACTAGTCCCATGGAGGATAAGGAATAGTCTGGGGTTTTTGTTTGTAACAATCCAAGCTTAAACCCAGAAATTTTGTGACAGGAAACCACTCCTTTAAAGGGAATCTGTCAGCACAGAATTATTTTTAAGCCAAGTACAGATGCTTAGTGCTCCACAGTGCTGCCAATCATTTATCTTCACCTTCCCACACCCTCTCACTCCACTTCTTTTCTTCGGCCCCTGAGAATCCAAAGCTGTTAAAGAAGAGGGGGGTACAGATTGAGGAAAAACAAGCAGGTGAGGTGCACATAAATGACTGGCCAGATCAGGATGCACTCTATTTGGTTTCAACAGACATTCTGTGCAGACTCAGTCCCTTTAAATAAAAGTCATCAATATCATACGCCGAGAGAATCCCTTTAAGGTGCTGCTAGTTTCACCATTGTTGTGGGTTTTCACATCTGCAGTTGCCACAGGAAGCAAAGACAAAATGTTTAATTCTCTCTGTGAACCTGAAAACATTAAGACAAACATCAGACCTCTGCCTGTAATACATGAAGGAACGGGCCACTTTGTCTCCTTGGCAACCAAAACCAAAAGAAAAAAGTTTCTCCATAGCACGGAGGAGTTTATCAAGTCTTGAGCCGTCCAGTTGCCTGTAGGTATTTGATAACGTTGGGAACATCGATCCCCCTGAAGGCCGGGTTAGTGGCTGCAATTTTCTGCAGAATGTCCCTCACCTCCGCCTCTTCCATATTCTTGATGCTGTTAAAGAACACCTGTGTAGCATCCGTCTGCGCTGCCGACCCGGGGACCACTTTCCCACAGTTTCCTACAGAAGATCCTTTATCGGTCTTGTTGGCCGGGGCTGGTGAATCTCTAGAGGCCTCTCCCCGTGGCTCCTGTCCCCGCAGCGGCTCCTGCCCCCGCAGCTCCTCCTTCCTCCGGGGCTCCTGCCCCCGCAGCTCCTCCTTCCTCCGGGGCTCCTGCCCCCGCAGCTCCTCCTTCCTCCGGGGCTCCTGCCTCCGCAGCTCCTCCTTCCTCCGGGGCTCCTGCCCCCGCAGCTCCTCTGGCTGCTCTTGCCAAAAGCTCATCAGCGCCTGCGTACAGTTTTGCATTATCAGTTGGATTATCTGGGTGTCTTTGTCACTTCGTATCTGGAATTTCTGCAGGTAAACCAAAAAGTCTGCGTTCCCTTTGAACCCTTCCAGGCGCTCATCTCCAATTACAGGGTTTCTCACGCTCTGGGGGTCGGAGGAATATTTGGCCAGCTTTTTCGGGGGCGGCTTGGCGCCATCTTCGGGGATCTCAGAGATTGTTTTCTGGCCATAGTCCTGGCAGATCTTGACCGCCACTTGCTGCATGGCCTTCTGGCGCTCGGCCTTCAGCTGGTACTTCGTGCTCTGCGGTAGTAACTCGGGGTGATGCTTGTCCGCGTACATCGTTATATGATCCGGCCCCGTTATATGATGGTACAGCGGCTTCCTCTTGCCATGGAAGTTGCACAGCACACACCTGTACCGGTACTCCACCTTCGTCTGCAGCTCCACCACATACTCCAGGCCAACCAGGGGCTCCGTCTCCATATAGGTGTCAATGAAATACTGGAACCTGAGCAGGTGCGGGACGCTCTCGGGGGACACCCGCATGGTGGCCGCCCTGTGTTTCTGCCCCATCACATGTTCACAGAGCTGCAAACCTGACGAGCAGAAGATGTTACAAGTGTAACAGATATTGGAGCTCGTCTTCAACTGTTCCTTCTCCGCTTCCGCCATGACAGTACCGTCAGTGACGTCACATCCGCAGGAAATGGCGTAGGTTAGCTTCCGCCGATTGGAAGCAAGTTATTACCGGATGTGACGTCAAGGTATTGGCACGCGCGGCATCAGGTTGCGTAGTACGCCTGCGCAGCCCTGGACTGCACGCATGCGTGGTAGAGAGAAGGAAAATTGTAGTTTTAGCTCGTTATAGAACTACAAGTCCTAGATGTGTAAAATCAAAGTATGATTTTTTTTATCCTAATCTGCTTTATTGCTAAGGATGGGCTCACATGTCATGATCATGTGGTTGAAAAAGTCCGCTTTTGGATTTCACACCCTGTAAATGATACCGACATTTCTGTGCTGGTTCCTTTCTGCAGCGTTTTCTGTAGATGATGCGGATTTTTCATGTAGAATTTCACTTGTGAAAGATTTTGCAACTTATACGCCACAAAATCAACAACGCTAAGATCTACTTCACACATCTGAATATAGACCGCGGAGCCACAAATGGACCACGACCACATACGGACTGACATGACCTCAGCAGCCTCACACGTCCGAGCACAGACCGCCACATATGGACCACGACCACATACGGACTGACATGACCTCAGCAGCCTCACACGTCCGAGCACAGACCGCCACATATGGACCACGACCACATACGGACTGACATGAACACAGCAGCCTCACACGTCCGAGCACAGACTGCCACATATGGACCACGACCACATACGGACTGACATGAACTCAGCAGCCTCACACGTCCGAGCACAGACCGCCACATATGGACCACGACCACATACGGACTGACATGACCTCAGCAGCCTCACACGTCCGAGCACAGACTGCCACATATGGACCACGACCACATACGGACTGACATGAACTCAGCAGCCTCACACGTCCGAGCACAGACCGCCACATATGGACCACGACCACATACGGACTGACATGAACTCAGCAGCCTCACACGTCCGAGCACAGACTGCCACAAATGGACCACGACCACATACGGACTGACATGAACTCAGCAGCCTCACACGTCCGAGCACAGACTGCCACAAATGGACCACGACCACATACGGACTGACATGAACTCAGCAGCCTCACACGTCCGAGCACAGACCGCCACATATGGACCACGACCACATACGGACTGACATGAACTCAGCAGCCTCACACGTCCGAGCACAGACCGCCACAAATGGACCACGACCACATACGGACTGACATGAACTCAGCAGCCTCACACGTCCGAGCACAGACCGCCACATATGGACCACGACCACATACGGACTGACATGAACTCAGCAGCCTCACACGTCCGAGCACAGACCGCCACATATGGACCACGACCACATACGGACTGACATGAACTCAGCAGCCTCACACGTCCGAGCACAGACCGCCACAAATGGACCACGACCACATACGGACTGACATGAACTCAGCAGCCTCACACGTCCGAGCACAGACTGCCACATATGGACCACGACCACATACGGACTGACATGTACTCAGCAGCCTCACACGTCCGAGCACAGACCGCCACAAATGGACCAAGACCACATACGGACTGACATGAACTCAGCAGCCTCACACGTCCGAGCACAGACCGCCACATAAGGACCACGACCACATACGGACTGACATGAACTCAACAGCCTCACACGTCCGAGCACAGACCGCCACTTATGGACCACGACCACATACGGACTGACATGAACTCAGCAGCCTCACACTTCCGACCACAGACCGCCACATATGGACCACGACCACATACGGACTGACATGAACTCAGCAGCCTCACACGCCCGAGCACAGACCGCCACATATGGACCACGACCACATACGGACTGACATGAACTCAGCAGCCTCACATGTCCGAGCACAGACCGCCACATATGGACCACGACCACATACGGACTGACATGAACTCAACAGCCTCACACGTCCGAGCACAGACCACCACATATGGACCACGACCACATACGGACTGACATGAACTCAGCAGCCTCACATGTCCGAGCACAGACCGCCACATATGGACCACGACCACATACGGACTGACATGAACTCAACAGCCTCACACGTCCGAGCACAGACCGCCACATATGGACCACGACCACATACGGACTGACATGAACACAGCAGCCTCACTCGTCCGAGCACAGACCGCCACATATGGACCACGACCACATACGGACTGACATGAACACAGCAGCCTCACACGTCCGAGCACAGACCGCCACATATGGACCACGACCACATACGGACTGACATGAACTCAGCAGCCTCACACGTCCGAGCACAGACCGCCACAAATGGACCACGACCACATACGGACTGACATGAACTCAGCAGCCTCACACGTCCGAACACAGACCGCCACATATGGACCACGACCACATACGGACTGACATGAACTCAGCAGCCTCACACGTCCGAGCACAGACCGCCACATATGGACCACGACCACATACGGACTGACATGAACTCAGCAGCCTCACACGTCCGAGCACAGACCGCCACAAATGGACCAAGACCACATACGGACTGACATGAACTCAGCAGCCTCACACGTCCGAGCACAGACCGCCACATAAGGACCACGACCACATACGGACTGACATGAACTCAACAGCCTCACACGTCCGAGCACAGACCGCCACATATGGACCACGACCACATACGGACTGACATGAACTCAGCAGCCTCACACGTCCGACCACAGACCGCCACATATGGACCACGACCACATACGGACTGACATGAACTCAGCAGCCTCACACGCCCGAGCACAGACCGCCACATATGGACCACGACCACATACGGACTGACATGAACTCAACAGCCTCACACGTCCGAGCACAGACCGCCACATATGGACCACGACCACATACGGACTGACATAAACTCAGCAGCCTCACACGTCCGAGCACAGACCGCTGTTATGAATGGGTCACCGAGGAGAAAATAGCAAAACCAGCTAAGTCACAGAAAGCCAGAGAGGTTGGTAACTATGCAGATTGCAGATCCCTGATCCTACCACACAACTAGCAGCAGCCGTGGAGCGTACCTACGATGTTCCTAGACGCTTCGTCACAGCCGGAGGACTAAATAAGCCTGAAGCATGAAAAGGGGAAAACTAACTGCCCCATAGCAGACCCCAAAGGAATAGATAGCCCCCACACATGTATTGACGGTGAAACAAGATGAAGGCACAAACACAGGCAGGAAAATAGGCTGAGCAAACGATGGGGCCCAAACTAACTAGAGAGGAAAGGAAAGGAAAGACACTGTCTGCAACCTGCAAAAACCCTACAAAAATAATATCCAACACTTCTGATAGCAAAATTAACCCTGAAGTCACTAGACTTCTGCCACTATATCAGCACTCTGAAATATTCTGAGACAGAGCAAAAAGAGACCAAACTAGTAAGGGACAAAAAGCAAATTGGCAAAATACTGATAAATAAGAGTGGAAATTCAGCACAGCCCCCAGCCGGGGCTGGCTGACCACACCAAAAAACTGAATAGACCAACAAAATCAAGTGTGAACATTAGCAGAAAAACTTAGCTTTAGATGACTGGAACAGAGCTGAAAACTAAGAGCTGACAAGCCAGAAGGAATCACCAGCAACTGAATAGGGCGTCGGCTGTCTTAAATCCAATCTGAGACACCTGAGGTCCAATTGTCATCCTCATTCTCAGGTAGCAGATCTCCACCGATCAAATCAGCCTCACTACCTCCTGTTACCACCAGAGGGAGTCTGGAAGGAGAACTCGCAACTGGTGAACCAGAGAATGAACTCACAACAGTACCCCCCCTTGAGGAGGGGTCACCGAACCCTCATCCACGCCACCAGGCCGATCAGGATGTGCCCGGTGTAAAGCACAAACCAATCTATTGGCATGAATATCGGAGGCAGAGACCCAAGAATTATCCTCCTGGACATAACCCTTCCATTTGACCAAATACTGGAGTCTCCATCTAACCAAACGAGAATCCAATATTTTCTCTACCTCATATTCCACATTGCCTTCAACCAACACAGGGTCAGGAGGTGCCGCCACAGGAACTACTGGCTCAACAAACCTCTTCAACAGAGATTTGTGAAATACCTTATGGGTTCTTGAACGTAACTGGAAGAGCCAATCGAAACGAAACAGGATTAAGAATTTCCAAAATCTTATAAGGACCAATAAATCTTGGCTTAAATTTAGGAGATGCAACCTTCATAGGAATATTCTTAGACGACAACCAAACCATATCACCCACTTTAAACCGGGGACCAATGGTCCTATGCCGGTTGGAAAATCGCTGGGTCTTTTCCTGAGAGAGTGACAACTTATCCACCACTTGGTCCCATATCGGCTGCATTCTCTTAACCACAGTGTCCACACCTGGGCAGGACGAAGATTCCACTTGCCCTGAAGAGAATCGAGGATGAAACTCAAAATTACAGAAAAAGGGTGACATCAAAGTGGCAGAACTAGCTCTATTGTTCAGTGCGAATTCGGCCAAGGGCAAAAATGAGACCCAATCATCCTGATCAGCAGATATAAAACATCTCAAATAAGACTCCAAGGTCTGGTTTGTTCTCTCAGTCTGTCCATTGGCCTAAGGATTAAACGCAGAGGAGAAGGATAACTGAATTCCCAGATTGGAACAAAAGGCTTTCCAGAATCTGGAAACAAACTGGACTCCTCTGTCAGACACAATGTTCTCAGGAATCCCATGTAACTGAACCACCTGTTGTAAAAACAAGGGCACCAACTCAGCGAAAGATGGCAACTTTGGGAGTGGTACAAGATGGACCATCTTCGAAAATCTATCACAAATCACCCAGATAACAGTCATTCTCTGAGAAACAGGAAGATCAGTAATAAAATCCATTGAGATATGGGTCCATGGCCTCTTGGGCACCGGCAAGGGCATCAGCAACCCACTAGAACGAGAACAGGGTTTAGACCGAGAACAAGTCCCACAAGACTGTACAAAATTCCTGACGTCACGAGATAAGGCAGGCCACCAAAAGGACCGACTCACCAAATCTCTGGTACCAAAAATACCTGGATGACCAGCCAATGCGGAGCAATGAATTTCAGACATCACTCTCTTTCTCCACTGGTCAGGAACATACAATTTTCCCATAGGGCAACACTCAGGTTTATCCTCCTGAAATTCCTCCAGGGTGCGTCTCAAATCGGGCGAAAAGGCAGAAAGAACTACCCCCTCACCTAGGATGGTAGTAGGCTCAGTCACACTGAGAGAATCGGCAAAGAAACTCCTAGAAAGGGCGTCTGCCTTAACATTCTTAGTGCCCGGAAGAAAAGAGACCACAAAATTAAAACGCATGAAAAACAAGGCCCATCTAGCCTGTCTAGGATTCAAGCGTTTGGCCGACTCCAGATAAATCAAATTCTTGTGATCGATGAGGAACACAACTTGATGTCTAGCTCCCTCCAACCAATGTCTCCACTCCTCAAATGCCCACTTCATGGCCAACAATTCCTGATTCTCCACGTCATAGTTGCGTTCAGATGGGGAGAACTTTCGAGAAAAGAAGGCACAGGGATTCATCTTAGAAGTCACAGGGTCTTTTTGGGACAAAATAGCTCCTGCACCAATCTCAGAAGCATCTAATTCCACCTGAAATGGAAGTGAGACATCAGGTTGTCGTAAAACTGGAGCTGAAGTAAATCTCTGCTTAAGCTCCTGAAATGCCGATACAGCCTCTGGAGACCAATTCAGCACATCAGCGCCCTTCTTGGTCAGATCAGTCAGTGGTTTGACAATACCAGAAAAATTGCCTATAAATTTACGATAGAAATTAGCAAAACCCAAAAACTTCTGGAGGGCCTTCAAAGAAGTAGGCTGAACCCAATCATAAATGGCCTGTACCTTGGCCAGATCCATTTCAATAGTCGATGGAGATAAGATAAATCCCAAAAATGAAATCCTCTGTACACCAAAGAGGCATTTCGATCCCTTAACAAACAGGGAATTCTCCCTCAAAATCCGGAACACAGTCCGGACATGTTCCACATGGGAATCCCAATCACTAGAAAAGATCAAAATATCATCCAGATAGATGATCAAAAACTTATCCACAAAGTCACGGAAAATATTCATAAAGGACTGGAAAACAGAAGGGGCATTAGTGAGCCCAAAAGGCATCACCAGGTACTCAAAATGTCCCTCCCGAGTATTAAACGCTGTCTTCCATTCATCCCCGTGCTTGATGCGAATAAGATTATACGCCGCCCTGAGGTCAAGCTTAGTAAACCAGCAGGCACTCTTAACTCTGGAGAATAAATCAGACATCAGAGGTAACGGGTACTGATATTTAACCGTCATCTTGTTAAGGGAGCGATAATACACTGTCTTAATGAACCGTCTTTCTTGGCCACAAAAAAAACCCCCAGCGCCTAAAGGTGACGAGGATGGTCTAATATGACCCTTCTCCAACGACTCCTTAATATAGGATCGCATAGCATCATGTTTGGGTACTGATAAGTTGAAAAGCCGACCCTTGGGAAATTTACACCCAGGCATCAACTCAATTGCACAGTCATAACTCCTATGAGGAGGCAATGATGCAGACTTGCTCTCACTAAATACATCAGAAAAATCGGCTAGATAATCAGGAATATCATGAGACTGAGGAGAGGTGGAGAAAACAGGAGTGTCCCTAAGAACACACTGACAACCCCAACTCACCACAGACCCAGATTTCCAATCCAAAACTGGATTATGAGTTTGGAACCAAGGAAAACCCAGAACAATAGTATCATGCAAATTATGCAGCACCAAAAATTTACAATTTTCTTGGTGGTCTGGGGCAACCTGCATTATCACCTGGGTCCAAAACTGAGGTTTATTCTCTGCCAAAGGAGTAGCATCAATACCCCTCAAAGGAATAGGCATCCGCAGAGGTGTCATGGAAAACCACAACGTTTAGCAAAGTCCAAATCCATCAGATTCAACGCTGCTCCTGAATCCACAAAAGCCTTCGTGGAAAACGTGGATAAGGAGCAGATCAGAGTAATTGCCAAAAGAAACTTAGGTTGTATACTGCCCACAGCAAATGTGTGTGCAAAACGTTTCTCTCGTTTTGGGCAGACAGAAATAATATGAGAGGCGTCTCCACAGAAAAAACACAGCTTATTACGCCTTCTAAACTCCTGACGTTGCGCCCTAGACAAAACCCCATCACATTGCATAGGTTCAGACGTTTGTTCAAAAGGTGGCAGCGCCTCCTGTGTAGTTTTACGTTCACGTAAACGCCGATCAACTTGAATGGCTAATGACACAGAATCATCCAGACCAGAGGGAACAGGAAATCCCACCATAACATCTTTTACGGTCTCTGATAAACCCTTCCGAATGAGAGCTGCCAATGCACTTTCATTTCATGTAGTAAGGACCGCCCACTTTCGGAATTTTTGACAGTATAACTCTGCAGAATCCTGACCCTGGTTTCATGCCAACAGGGTTCTCTCAGCTTGATCAACAGCATTGGGTTCATCATACAACAACCCCAAGGCTTGAAAAAATGCATTCACATTAGTCAGAATAGGATTTTCAGGTGTCAGAGAAAAAGCCCAATCCTGGGGATCGCCGCGCAGCAAGGAGATGACAATTTTAACCTGCTGCACAGAGTTCCCCGATGAGTTAGGCTTCAAGGCCAGAAATAATTTACAATTATTCTTAAAATTCAGAAATTTAGACCGATCCCCAGAAAACACATCAAGAGTAGGGATCTTAGGTACAGCAGCATGTGACTGAATGAGGTAGGTAGAAATTCCCTGCACTTCAGCAGACAGCTGCTCCACACGATCAGACAATTGCTTAATCTCCATAAGGAAAAAGGGAAAATAAATCCTCCTACGGCCCCAGAGAAAAAAGAGGAAAAAATATATTAAAAAAAAATTCTGACACTTTTTTTTTTTAGCAACTTTTTTCTGCTTTTGAGTACCCTAGAATCTGCGGTATGGCTGGTGATTCTGTTATGAATGGGTCACCGAGGAGAAAAAAGCAAAACAAGCTAAGTCACAGAAAACCAGAGAGGTTGGTAACTATGCAGATTGCAGATCCCTGATCTTACTACACAACTAGCAGCAGCCGTGGAGTGTACCTACGATGTTCCTAGATGCTTCGTCACAGCCGGAGGTCTAAATAAGCCTGAAGCATGAAAAGGGGAAAACTAACTGCCCCATAGCAGACCCCAAAGGAATAGATAGCCCCCACACATGTATTGACGGTGAAACAAGATGAAGGCACAAACACAGGCAGGAAAATAGGCTGAGCAAACGATGGGGCCCAAACTAACTAGAGAGGAAAGGAAAGGAAAGACACTGTCTGCAACCTGCAAAAAACCCTACAAAAATAATGTCCAACACTTCTGATAGCAAAATTAACCCTGAAGTCACTAGACTTCTGCCACTATATCAGCACTCTGAAATATTCTGAGACAGAGCAAACAGAGACCAAACTAGTGAGGGACAAAAAGCAAATTGGCAAAATACTGATAAATAAGAGTGGAAAAAAAACTAAATAGACCAACAAAATCAAGTGTGAACATTAGCAGAAAAACGTAGCTTTAGTTGACTGGAACAGAGCTGAAAGCCAAGAGCTGACAAGCCAGAAGGAATCACCAGCAACTGAATAGGGCGTCGGCTGTCTTAAATCCAATCTGAGACACCTGAGGTCCAATCGTCATCCTCATTCTCAGGTGGCAGATCTCCACCGATCAAATCAGCCTCACTACCTCCTGTTACCACCAGAGGGAGTCTGGAAGGAGAACTCGCAACTGGTGAACCAGAGAATGAACTCACAACAGTACCCCCCCTTGAGGAGGGGTCACCGAACCCTCATCCACGCCACCAGGCCGATCAGGATGTGCCCGGTGTAAAGCACAAACCAATCTATTGGCATGAATATCGGAGGCAGAGACCCAAGAATTATCCTCCTGGACATAACCCTTCCATTTGACCAAATACTGGAGTCTCCATCTAACCAAACGAGAATCCAATATTTTCTCTACCTCATATTCCACATTGCCTTCAACCAACACAGGGTCAGGAGGTGCTGCCATAGGAACCACTGGCTCAACAATCCTCTTCAACAGAGATTTGTGAAATACGTTATGGATCTTTAACGTAACTGGAAGAGCCAATCGAAACGAAACAGGATTAAGAATTTCCAAAATCTTATAAGGACCAATAAATCTTGGCTTAAATTTAGGAGATGCAACCTTCATAGGAATATTCTTAGACGACAGCCAAACCATATCACCCACTTTAAACCGGGGACCAATGGTCCTATGCTAGTTGGAAAATCGTTGGGCCTTTTCCTGAGAGAGTGACAACTTATCCACCACTTGGTCCCATATCTGCTGCATTCTCTTAACCACAGTGTCCACACCTGGGCAGGACGAAGATTCCACTTGCCCTGAAGAGAATCGAGGATGAAACCCAAAATTACAGAAAAAGGGTGACATCAAAGTGGCAGAACTAGCTCTATTGTCTGCAACCTGCAAAAAACCCTACAAAAATAATGTCCAACACTTCTGATAGCAAAATTAACCCTGAAGTCACTAGACTTCTGCCACTATATCAGCACTCTGAAATATTTTGAGACAGAGCAAAAAGAGACCAAACTAGTAAGGGACAAAGAGCAAATTGGCAAAATACTGATAAATAAGAGTGGAAATTCAGCACAGCCCCCAGCCGGGGCTGGCTGACCACACCAAAAAACTAAATAGACCAACAAAATCAAGTGTGAACATTAGCAGGAAAACTTAGCTTTAGATGATTGGAACAGAGCTGAAAACCAAGAGCTGACAAGCCAGAAGGAATCACCAGCAACTGAATAGGGCGTCGGCTGTCTTTAATCCAATCTGATACACCTGAGGTCCAATCGTCATCCTCATTCTCAGGTGGCAGATCTCCACCGATCAAATCAGCCTCACTACCTCCTGTTACCACCAGAGGGCGTCTGGAAGGAGAACTCACAACTGGTGAACCAGAGAATGAACTCACAACAGACCGCCACATATGGACCACGACCACATACGGACTGACATGAACTCAACAGCCTCACACGTCCGAGCACAGACCACTACATATGGACCACGACCACATACGGACTGACATGAACTCAGCAGCCTCACACGTCCAAGCACAGACCGCCACATATGGACCACGACCACATACGGACTGACATGAACTCAACAGCCTCACACGTCCAAGCACAGACCGCCACATATGGACCACGACCACATACGGACTGACATGTACTCAACAGCCTCACATGTCTGAGTATAAACCGCCACATATGGACCACGACCACATACGGACTGACATGAACTCAGCAGCCTCACATGTCTGAGTATAGACCGCCACAAATGGACCACGACCACATACGGACTGACATGAACTCAGCAGCCTCACATGTCTGAGTATAGACCGCCAGATATGGACCATGACCACATACGGACTGACAAGAACTCAGCAGCCTCATACGTCTGAGTATAGACCGCCACATATGGACCATGACCATGTACAGACTGACATGAATTCGGCAGCCTCACACGTCTGAGCACAGACCGCCACATATGGACCTCGACCATATACGGACTGACATGAACTCAGCAGCCTCACACGTCCAAGCACAGACCACCACATATGGACCACGACCAGTTACAGATCGACATGAACTCGGAAGCCTCACACATCCGAGTACAGACCACCACATATGGACCATGACCACGTACAGACCAACATGAAATCAGCAGTCTAACACGTCTGAGTACAGACCGCCACATATGGAACACAATCACGTATGGACCGACATGAACTCGACAGTCTCACTTGTCCGAGTACAGACTACCACATATTTCCACGACCACATATGGACCGCCATGAACTCGGAAGCCGCACACATCCGAGTACAGACCACCACATGTGGACCACGACCACGTACAGACCAACATGAAGTCAGCAGTCTCACACGTCCGAGTACAGACCGCCACATATGGAACACAATCACGTATGGACTGGCATGAACTCGACAGTCTCACATGTCCAAGTACAGACTGCCACATATGGACCACGACCACGTACGGACCGCCATGAACTCGGCAGCCAGAAAAAAATTGACATGTCTCTGTGTGGTACACACAGACACACAGTCCATGTGAACATACAGACATGTGATGTTCACCGTAGGTTATAATGGGTACACGTGTCATCTGTGAAAAATATGGATGCAAGACATACTGCAAACACGGACATATGAAGGGGGCCTTACACTGCCAGCACCTGCCTTTAACAACAGCAACAAAAGCTAGCTCCAATCGCTGCTGTAGAACCAGATCCAAGTGCTCAATCGCAGAGTGCTGATGGGTGACGTGGCAGCGGGGTGCCTATTGAAGGCCCCTGTCACCTCCATCTTGGGCTTCATGGCAGACTATAATTTTCATTAAAAAACCACAGCATGTAAGAAAAACAAAAGCTCACACAACTCTACTGACGGAAAAATTACACTTCTTATCCTTAGGGGGATGTGAACCTGCGATCACTTGTACAATACACAGTATAGTAATATTGCATTATATTGGGGGAACACCGATCTATGAAGACCAGGCATAAAAACATGGCGGACACAGGGGTCTTCAGCAGTTGTGATGGCGGCAATTTTTTTTGTCCTACAGACAGGTATACAGAATTGTTTTTAGATAATTTACAGCTTTTGTTGCAGAGATAAGAAGTGACAGTGGAGTCAGAGTATTTGTCCATTGCCTCCAGTCTTGGGTAATTTGGCATGTACTAATGAATGGCCGTCATTTACATAGCTGGAGGGAGAAGCTGTTTGTCCCACCTATGGGTTTGTAAACAGGTTCATTTGCTCAGGAAATGGAATGCATTTGGGCCTGTGTGTACGGACTTATCATGCGGCTCTTGCCTGGGTCCCTGCTGGGTTTTTTTTCAGCATCCCGGTGGGTAAAAAGCCCAGAAGGCCGAGATGTGGATTTTCAGTGTGGATTCCATTTTTATGATGGTCAGTAATGAGTCTGCGTGTGGAGGGCCACACTTTCCCTGGACCCTTTGTTTTTAATCTCCTGTTCATTAAAAAAAATGTAAAAAATATAGAAATCCTCTGTATTCCGACTTTATGGGTTCACAATGCATCTCCATTTTACCACCAGTATTACGGCAGCATCACCTAGACCCCCAATAATCTAGGCTCGGCGTAATAGAACCTCGAGTGGTTTGGGGTCATGATTCAATGGGGTAGTATAAAATTTTGGCTGATTTTTAACTTTGGCTAAACCCATTGTGTTTGACAGGTCCACAGACAACAAATGGATAACGAGGTGTCGGCTCCTTTGACCCCCCCATCCCCCAAGTAGGCAGCTATTGGAAACTATTGGTGATAATTCACCTCCCATAGGTGTAACCCATCTTACACATAGAGGTGTAATTAGCTCATGGGCGCCAATGCAAAATCTTTAACACCAACTATCACATTATTTGACTACTCATTTGACGCGAAGTGATCTCTTAAGCAAATTTTGGCTCCAAGGCATTGAGGAACACTGAAATGGGCACTTGGGATAGGTATGGGACAGCCATGTCTATGGTAGCTTCATCGGTAAGTTGGTTATGGAATATTTTCCTGAGGGGTCCAGCTACCATACATTATGCCGCCCCACATTGTAATCCTGGAAGTAGTAATGATATGAAGTTCCCTCGTGGAGGCCTTCTGAATAGACAACGTGGTCTCCAGACTGATTTTTGCCTATCATTGTGTCAAAGACAAAAGAGGGACTCATTACTGAAGAACATAGACCTCCATTCCAGCCTCCATTTCTCCATTCCAGTGCCTGCAGATACGATACCATTTTCATTTTGACAGGTTCCCTTTAAGCACACGCAGGGATATTCGGAATTGCAGTGCAAATGATCTGGAACTCCTGATCTTCTGTTGGATCATCTGTATGCAATAATTAGCCCATATGGTCACAAAGTCACTTATATAAGCTGGACCATTTCAGGTCTTCATGACCTATTATTGAGTAATACTTAAAAGGGTAAAAGGTTTTTTTTCCCAGAATTTAATATTGATAACTCATCCTTTGGGTGGGTCATCAATATGAGACAATTGGGGTTCATCTCCTGGCATCTCCACCAATCAGCTGATTGAAGTCAGGGACGTCTCATTGGGGAACTGGAAGAGCATTTTGATGCAAACCTCCCCCCCCCCCGTAGTGGGAGTCAGCGGTTCTCTGATCCGGATGTAAAGCTGACAGATTGCTCAGATAAGATGCAGCCTGCCGGCTCCCAACAATCAATTGTAATTGTAAGTTCTCCAGTGGAGCTGAAGACACCAAAGATTTATTGTAATAGCGAGGGAAGGTATTTGAGGACAAGTGTGGGGAGCAAGCAAAGGGATGGGTGTAGACACAGTATGGGGAGCGAGGGTGGGATGGGTGCACACACAGTATGGAGAGCAAGGGAGGGGGGTGGGTCCAGGCACAGTATTGGGAGCAAGAGAGGGGTGTTGTGAGTTCATTTTCCCCTTCACTACTGAGGCCCGATGAACTCCCTCTTCTGGTAAAGAAAGGTAGTGAGCCTGATTATCAAACACCTGAGCCTAATGATGATGACTGGCTGAGTGGAGTTACTGACTGGATATAAGGCCGCCGACGCCCTTCTGCCCTGCGGGTGATTTCTCTGTGGGATCCTTGGAGACCAGGCTGAATTCCTGCTCTTCTAAAGCTAAGTTTTCTGCTCGGCTTTTTGCATTTGTGCTTTGACTTTGTTTTGCTTTGTTTTTCTGGATTTCTGCCATTCCCTGCTGGGGTGAGCTGAATTCCTTTAGCTCTGTCTTCTGAAAATACCTGAGTGCTGATTTAGTTTTTGAAGCCTAGCTGCTTCAGGGTCTTTTTCCATATCAGCTTGTTGGCTTATATTTTTGATAGGGTTTTGGCAGATTGCAGACAGCAACCTTCCTTTCCTGTTCTGTTTAGTTAGCTTGGGCCCCATCGTTTGCTCAGCCTATCTTTCTATCTGTGTGAGTGTTTTTTCATCTTGCTTCACCGTCATTATATGTTGGGGGCTGTCTTTTACTTTGGGGTCTGCTCTGGGGCAGTTTAGATTTCCTTTTCTGTCTTTAGGCTATTTAGCTCTCCGGCTGTGATCGAGGGGTCTAGGGCATGGTAGGAACCCCCCACGGCTACTGCTAGTTGTGTTGTTAGGTTCAGGGGTCTGCAATCTGATAGTTGCCAACTTCTCTGGTTTTCTGGACGTAGCTTCCATTTTTGTGTCTGCCTCCTACGGTGACTCAATCATAACAGAATCACCCGCCATACCGCAGATCCTAGGGTACTCAATAGCAGGAAAGAATTGTAAAAAAAAAAAAAAAAAAAAAAGTGTGTGCATTTTTTCCTCTATATCTCTGAGGCCGTAGGGGGAATTTTTTTTTTCTCTCAATGGAGATAAAGCAATTGTCTGATCGTGTGGAGCAGCTCGCTGCGGAAGTGCGGGGAATTTCCGCCTACCTTGCTCATTCACATGCTGCTGAACAAAAGATTCCTACACCTGATGTATTTTTTGGGGATCGGTCTAAATTTTTGAATTTCAAAAATAATTGTAAATTATTTTTTGCCTTGAAGCCTAACTCGTCAGGGAGCTCCGCGCAGCAGGTTAAAATTGTCATCTTTGCTGCGTGGCGATCCCCAGGATTGGGCGTTTTCTTTGAAACCAGATGATCCTATTCTGACTAATGTGAACGCATTTTTTCAAGCCTTGGGGTTGTTGTATGACGAACCTAATGCCATTGATCAGGCTGAAAAGACCCTGCTGGCATTGAACCAGGGTCGAGATTCTGCAGAATTGTACTGTCAAAAATTCCGAAAATGGGCAGTACTTACTACCTGGAATGATAATGCCTTGGCTGCCTCTCTTTCGGAAGGGGTTGTCAGAAGCCATAAAAGATACTATGGTGGGATTTCCTGTTCCCTCTGGTCTTGACGATTCTATGTCATTAGCTACTCAGGTTGATCGGCGTTTGCGCGAACGCAAAACTGCACGAGAGGTGTTGCCACCTGTTGAACAAATGTCTGAACCTATGCAATGTGATAGAGTTTTGTCCAGAGAGCAGCGTCAGGAGTTCAGAAGGCGTAATAAGTTGTGTTTTTTCTGTGGAGATGCCTCGCATATTATTTCTGTCTGTCCTAAACGAGAGAAACGCTTTGCACACACGTTTTCTGTTGGTGGTGTTCAACCTAAGTTTCTTCTGGCTGTTACTCTGATCTGCTCCCTGTCCACATTTTCCGCCAAGGCTTTTGTGGATTCGGGAGCAGCCCTAAACCTAATGGACTTGGATTTTGCTAAACGTTGTGGATTTCCCATGACACCTCTGCAGACGCCTATCCCTTTGAGGGGGATTGATGCTACTCTTTTGGCTAAAAATAAACCTCAGTTTTGGACCCAGGTGGTAATGCGGGTCACCCCAGACCATCAAGAAAATTGCAGATTTTTGGTGTTGCATAATCTGCATGATACTATTGTTCTGGGGTTTCCCTGGTTACAAATTCATAATCCAGTTTTGGATTGGAAATCTGTGTCTGTGGTGAGTTGGGGTTGTCGGTGTGCCTTTAGTGAGGCTCCGGTGTTTTCCACCTCTCCTCAGTCGCATGATGTTCCTGATTATTTGGTGGACTTTTATGATGTATTTAGTGAGAATGAGTCTGCGTCTCTGCCTCCTCATAGGAGTTATGACTGTGCAATTGAACTGAGCCCGGGGTGTAAATTTCCCAAGGGTCGGCTCTTCAATTTATCTGTACCCGAGCACGAGGCTATGCGATCCTATATTAAGGAGGCGTTGGAAAAGGGTCATATTAGACCATCCTTGTCACCCTTAGGTGCCGGGTTTTTTTTGTAGCCAAAAAGGATGGTTCATTAAGGCCCTGTATTGATTATCGTGCCCTCAACAAAATTACTGTTAAATATCAGTATCCGTTACCCCTGATTTCTGATCTATTCTCCAGAGTTAAAGGTGCTTGCTGGTTTACCAAGCTTGACCTCAGGGGGGCATATAATCTTATTCGCATTAAGCATGGGGACGAATGGAAGACGGCGTTTAATACTCCGGAGGGACATTTTGAGTACCTGGTGATGCCTTTTGGGCTCACTAATGCCCCTTCTGTCTTCCAGTGCTTCATGAACGATATTTTCCGAGATTTTGTCGATAAATTTTTGATTATCTATCTGGATGATATTTTGATCTTCTCCAAGGATTGGGATTCTCATGTGGAACATATTCGGACTGTGTTCCGGATCTTGAGGGAGAATTCCCTGTATGTCAAAGGATCTAAATGCCTTTTTGGAGTACAGAGGATTTCTTTTTTGGGATTTATTTTGTCCCCGTCAACTATTGAAATGGACCCGGCCAAGGTACAGGCCATTTACGATTGGGTTCAGCCCACTTCTTTGAAGGCCCTCCAGAAGTTTTTGGGTTTTGCTAATTTTTATCGGAAATTTATAGCAAAATTTTCTAGTATTGCCAAGCCATTGACTGATTTGACTAAGAAGGGTGCTGATGTGTTAAATTGGTCTCCGGAGGCTGTTTCTTCCTTTCAGGAGCTGAAGCGAAGATTCACCTCCGCCCCGGTGTTGCGGCAACCTGATGTCTCACTTCCGTTCCAGGTAGAGGTGGATGCTTCTGAGATTGGTGCAGGAGCTGTTTTGTCCCAAAAGGATCCTGCAACATCTAAAATGAATCCCTGTGCTTTCTTTTCCTGAAAGTTCTCTCCATCTGAACGTAACTATGATGTGGGGAATCGGGAACTGTTGGCCATGAAATGGGCATTTGAGGAGTGGAGACATTGGTTGGAGGGAGCTAAGCATCAAGTCGTGGTCCTCACTGACCACAAGAATTTGATTTACCTAGAGTCGGCTAAGCGCTTGAACCCTAGACAGGCTAGGTGGGCCTTGTTTTTTACACGTTTTGATTTTGTGGTTTCTTTTCTTCCTGGAACTAAGAATGTCAAGGCAGACGCCCTCTCTAGGAGCTTCTTTGCTGATTCTCCTGTGGTGACCAAGTCTGCTACCATCTTAGGCGAAGGGGTAGTTCTTTCTGCCATCTCGCCCGATTTGAGACGTGCTCTGGAAGAGTTCCAGGAGGAAAAACCTGAGCGTTGTCCCAGTGGAAAGTTGTATGTTCCTGACCAGTGGAAGAAGAGAGTGATGTCTGAAGTTCATTGCTCTGCTTTGGCTGGTCATCCAGGTATTTTTGGTACTAGAGATCTGGTGAGCCGGTCTTTTTGGTGGCCCTCCTTGTCTCGTGATATCAGGAATTTTGTGCAGTCCTGTGGGATGTGCTCCCGGTCTAAATCGTGTTCTCGCTCTAGTGGGTTGTTGATGCCTTTGCCTGTCCCCAAGAGGCCATAGACCCATATTTCAATGGATTTCATCTCTGATATGCCTGTCTCTCAAAGGATGACTGTTATTTGGGTGATTTGTGATAGGTTCTCTAAGATGGTTCATCTTGTACCACTCCCTAAGTTGCCGTCTTCCTCTGAGTTGGTGCCCCTGTTTTTGCAACAGGTGGTTTGCTTGCACGGGATTCCTGAGAACATTGTATCTGACAGAGGAGTTCAGTTTGTGTCTAGATTTTGGAGAACTTTCTGTTCCAAGCTGGGAATTCAGTTGTCCTTCTCCTCTGCTTTTCACCCTCAGACCAATGGGCAGACAGAGAGAACAAACCAGACCTTGGAGTCATATTTGAGATGTTTTATTTCTGCTGATCAGGATGATTGGGTTTCATTTTTGCCCTTGGCCGAATTTGCTTTAAATAATAGAGCTAGTTCTGCCACTTTGATGTCACCTTTTTTTTGTAACTTTGGGTTTCATCCTCGATTTTCTTCAGGGCAGGTGGAGCTCTCTGCCTGCCCAGGTGTTGACACTGTGGTGGAGAGAATGCACCAGATCTGGGACCAAGTGGTGGATAAGTTATCTCTCTCCCAGGAAAAGGCCCAGCGGTTTTCCAACCGACATAGGACCATTGGTCCCCAGTTTAAGGTTGGTGATATGGTGTGGTTATCATCAAAAAATATTGCTATGAAGGTGGCTTCTCCTAAGTTTAAGCCTAGATTTATTGGACCTTACAAGATTTTGGAGATTATTAATCCGGTCTCTTTTCGTTTGGCTCTTCCTGTCACATTTAAAATCCATAATGTGTTCCATAAATCTTTGTTGAAGAGGTTTGTTGAACCTGTTGTTCCGGGGGTGGCACCTCCAGACCCTGTATTGATTGAAGGTAACATGGAATATGAGGTAGAGAAAGTACTGGATTCCCGTCTGGCTAGACGGAGACTCCAGTATTTGGTTAAGTGGAAGGGTTATAGTCAGGAGGATAATTCCTGGGTCTCTGCCTCTGATATTCATGCCAAAAGATTGGTGCGTGCCTTTCATCTGGCTCACCCGGATCGCCCTGGTGGCATGGATGAGGGTTCGGTGACCCCTCCTCAAGGGGGAGGTACTGTTGTGAGTTCATTTTCCCCTTCACTACTGAGGCCCGATGAACTCCCTCTTCTGGTAAAGAAAGGTAGTGAGCCTGATTATCAAACACCTGAGCCTAATGATGATGACTGGCTGAGTGGAGTTACTGACTGGATATAAGGCCGCCGACGCCCTTCTGCCCTGCGGGTGATTTCTCTGTGGGATCCTTGGAGACCAGGCTGAATTCCTGCTCTTCTAAAGCTAAGTTTTCTGCTCGGCTTTTTGCATTTGTGCTTTGACTTTGTTTTGCTTTGTTTTTCTGGATTTCTGCCATTCCCTGCTGGGGTGAGCTGAATTCCTTTAGCTCTGTCTTCTGAAAATACCTGAGTGCTTATTTAGTTTTTGAAGCCTAGCTGCTTCAGGGTCTTTTTCCATATCAGCTTGTTGGCTTATGTTTTTGATAGGGTTTTGGCAGATTGCAGACAGCAACCTTCCTTTCCTGTTCTGTTTAGTTAGCTTGGGCCCCATCGTTTGCTCAGCCTATCTTTCTATCTGTGTGAGTGTTTTTTCATCTTGCTTCACCGTCATTATATGTTGGGGGCTGTCTTTTACTTTGGGGTCTGCTCTGGGGCAGTTTAGATTTCCTTTTCTGTCTTTAGGCTATTTAGCTCTCCGGCTGTGATCGAGGGGTCTAGGGCACCGTAGGAACCCCCCACGGCTACTGCTAGTTGTGTTGTTAGGTTCAGGGGTCTGCAATCTGATAGTTGCCAACTTCTCTGGTTTTCTGGACGTAGCTTCTATTTTTGTGTCTGCCTCCTACGGTAACTCCATCATAACAGAGGGGGGAGGATGGGTGCAGACACAGTATGGGGAGCGAGAGGGATGGATGCATACACAGTGGGGAGTGAGGGAGGATGGGTGCAAACACTGTATTGAGAGCAAGGGAATGGAATGGATGCAGACACAGTATGGGGAGTGAGGGGGATGGGATCTGTGCAGAAACTTTATGGGAGCAGGGGATGTATGAGAAAAGAGTACGGGGATGGGTGAGGACATAATATGGGGAGCGAGAAGGATGAGATAGGTATGGACACAGTATGGGGAGCAGAGGATGTGTGAGGAGACAGAATTGACACCGAGGGGGTAAATGTGTGATGAGGCAGCATGGTTAGCATGAGGAAGTATGTGTAAGGAGACATGAGGGAGGGAGGAAATGTCTGAGGAGACTATTGAGGGAATATTCTGAGGAGACAGTATGGATGGAGAAAAGTGTGAGGGGGCACAAATAGAGACTGAGTAGCAGGGCCGGACTGAGACCAAAAAGCAGCCCTGGCACAAAAAAATTCACCAGCCCACATACAATGAATGTCCTCACCCAAATCAGTAGTAGTGTGGGGGGGCGGTATAGAGAGGGGCAGCATAGGGGGACAGTAAGCTGATGATGGGGAATGTGATAAGGTGGCACAATATAGAAAATGGGCACTGTAGGGGGGACATAGTGTGAGCGGACAGTGTGAAGAGGGGACCCAGTATGGAAAGGAGAGGTCAGTGTGGATAACATGTACCATGAGAGGGACAGTGTGTGGAAGTCATATTTGGTGCAAAGACCACAAAGGCAATTATTTCTTCAAGGGCTCAGTGTAGGGCAGATATTTTAAATCAGGAGTATTATAATCATTCTGCCATTTTTACGGGAATCATGTGGGGATGTGCTGCAGAAGACCGAAGAAGATGGAAGTCTGCCGAGACGAGCTTTGGATGTGAAAAGTCATTATGGCGTCTGGACAAGATGAATAAAAGAAAGAGAACGACTCATTTTGATCAAGTTGGGTTCCTGGTCGGTAGAGAGGCCCGCGATAACACATTAAAAACCATTGATATCATCCACTACGCTCAAACAAGAAATATTCCTCTTTTAATACTGTCAATTGACGCTGAAAAAGCGATTGATAGAATATCAGCCATATATTACGCCCTAAAAAAACTCAATATAGGAGAACGCTTTATAGCTAAAATAATGGCTCTCTATTGTAACCCTACAGCGAGATTAAAGATAAATGGAACCCTGTCCCCATCATTCACAATCTCTAATGGAACAAGACAGGGGTGCCCTCTCTCACCTCTCCTGTATATCCTAGTGATGGAACATTTATTATCCTCTATTCATGATAACCCTGATATTAAAGGTATCACTATAGGGAAAACGGAATATAAATGCTCCGCCTTTGTGGATAATGTCCTTCTATACATTACAAGCCCACATACGTCAATTCCATCTATCATGGCAGAAGTGGATCATTTTGGCACATGGTCCAATTGCAAAATAAACACTTCAAGATCTCAGGCCCTCAATGTTTCCTTGCCAAATACCACTCAGGCTATCATCCAATCAAATTTTCCTTTTTTTTGGCCATCACAGGGTATAAAATATTTAGGGATACGCATACATAGTGATCTTTCTTGACTGTTTGACCTCAATTACAAACCCTTACTAGGTCAAGTCCATAAGGACCTTCATTCATGGACTGTGAAGGATTTCTCATGGTTCGGCAGAGTAAATATATTAAAAATGAATATTTTACCTAGACTGCTTTACCTTTTTTAAACTATCCCGACCAGAATCCCTTTACATTTTTGGAAATATCTACGTAGTAACTTTTGTAAGTTCATCTGGCCAACTGGTCGTCCACGTATTCGTGGTGATATATTAGTCAGGTCTAAACAGATGGGAGGCCTCGGTCTTCCTGATTGTAGAAAATACTACATGGCAGCAGTTCATGCTAGAATACTCGATTATTTTCACCATTAACATGGGAAGCCTTGAGTTCAAATAGCACAAACTATATGTCCAAGGGCTTTAACGACAATCCTCTGTCCTCTGGAACCCACATTCCCCAGCCCTTAAACTCTCTCAACAATCCTACAGCACATACTGTACAATCCTATCCCTATGTCGAGACAATAAGAAGATCTCCCTAATTGACCCACAGGGCCCATTATACCCAATCTCACACAATCCCACCTTTTTACCGGGGCTATCTTACAATGGATTTCTGGGTAGAAGTAAATATCACCATCTTCACTTTGCTCATGTACTATCTAACGCATCTTTAACCCCTTAACGACTGCCGATACGCCTTTTAACGGCAGTAGTTAAGGGTACTTAAACCACAGCGCTGTTAATTCACGGCGCTGTGAAGAAAGTAAATAGCACCCCCCAGCGTCGGATTTTCTCCGGGGTCTCGGCTGCCATGGGTAGCCGAGACCCCAGAGAACATGATTCAGGTCGGTATTTACCGACCCCGCTTTTGCGATTGCTGTTATTAACCCTATAACGGTGATCAGAAAAAAAAAGCTGCGATTTTGCATTTCATTTCTATCTCCTGTGATGTAATCGCACATCAGAGGAGAGAGAAATAGTGTCCCCGATCCCCCCACAGTACCTCCTGGTGGTCCTGGGTCCCCTCCCGGTGGTCCTGGGTCCTTCCTGCCTCTGATGGGTGCTGCTATCTTGGATCTGGAAGAAAATGACGGGCGCATGCGCAGTGCGCCCACCAAATCTGCCGGCTGGCAGATTCCATTCATTCATTTTGATCACTGTGATAAACTATCACAGCGATCAAAATAAAAAAAATTGTAACTAACCCCCCCCCCCCGATTATCACCCCCTTAGTCAGATAAATATAATGAAATAAAGAAAATAAATTTATTTAATTTTTCCATTAGGGTTAGGGCTAGGGTTAGAATTGGGGTTAGGGTTAGAATTAGGGTTAGAATTAGGATTAGGGTTGGAATTAGGGTTAGGGTTGGAATTAGGGTTAGGGTTAGAATTAGGGTTGGAATTAGGGTTAGGGTTGGAATTAGGGTTAGGATTAGGGTTCGGATTAGGGATGGGATGAGGGTTAGGGTTGAATTAGGGTTAGGGGTGTGTTGGGGAAAGGGTTGGAGCAAGAATTCAGGGGTTTCCTCAATTTACCAACTTTGGGGGTCTAATTTCTCCTGTCACCCTTGGGAAAATAAAAAAATTGGGGGCTAAAAAAATCACTTTTGTGGAAAAAAAAAGATTTTTTATTTTTATGGCTCTACGTTATAAACTTCTGTGAAGCACTTAGGCGTTCAAAGTGCTCACCACACTGTGACATCGGCGGCTGTACCCGCCGATGCCCCTTCAGCGGCGGCGCACGCCACAGCGTCCTCTCACTGGCGCGCCCCCGTCCACGCGCGCGCCCGCTCGGCGTTCCTCTCCGCTGCGGCTCCAGGCACCCGCTCTCGGTCACGCGCACGCATCCTCCCGCTCTCTCCCTCCAGCGGTGGGCGTCGCTGAGGGGCAGGGCTAGGAGACGCATTTCCGGGTGCCAGGATACTTCAGGCGTCCTCGCTATGAGGAGGGCGCCTGATGATCGTGTAGTCTTCCTGCACCCTCTAGCCGCTACAGTACACCTGTAGTTCCTCCCGTCCCCTGTGTTGCATTCCCTCTGTCTCCAGCCTCTCTAGGCACAGCCTCCCTGCCGCCCTCTGTGTTGTATTTCTTCTGTCTCCAGCCTGTCCAGGCTCTGCCTCCCTGCCTTCCCCTGTGTTGCATTCCCTCTGTCTCCAGTCTCTCCAGGCACAGCCTCCCTGCCGTCCTCAGTGTTGTATTTCTTCAGTCTCCAGCCTGTCCAGGCTCAGCCTCCCTACCGTTCCCTGTATTACATTTCCTCTGTGTCCTCCGGTCCTTGGCCCGTATCTAAGCCCACCGCCTCCCTAGTCCTCATTTGTCCGTCGAGCCGTCCCTCTTGGTTCCGGCTGTCGCGCCTCTGTCCTCTGTGGTCCTGCCCCAAACGATCCCTGTATAGGGGTCGGTCTTCACCTGGCGTGCTCGGCCCAGGGGCTCCGGATCCGCAATCCAGAGGGTCCACTCTCTGACGTAGTTTGTACCTAAAAACGTCACAGTATCATCAGGCCATGGACCCCGCCGGTGCCGCGGCTGCCACTCAGAAAGAACTGCTTTTCTTAAGGGAGAATCAGACCCGGATTATGTCCTTCATGAAATCCATGGACACCCGACTCTCCGCCCTGCAAACCACTGACCCAGGGCATGCTCCTCTCTTAGCCAGCCTCCAGCAGGAGCTCGCGCAGCAGCGCGACGCTCAATCTCACATTTTGGGGTATATGGCATCCGTGGATGATCGACTGCTTGCTCTGCAGTCCTCCGCGGCCGCTTCTACCCAAGCCCGGGACGCTGTCTCATCCCCACTTCCCCGCCTTGGAAAGCCGCCCAGGTATAGTGGGGACCCAAAGTTGTGTAGGGGTTTTTTAAACCAGTGCACACTGCACTTTGAGCTTCTGCCCCAACAATATCCCACGGACCGTGCTAAGGTGGCCTTTATAGTGTCCCACCTAGAGGGGGAGGCGCTGGCTTGGGTGAATCCGTTGTGGGAGAGGGATGACCCGGTGGTTACTAATATCCAGAGTTTTTTGGAAACATTTCGCAAGGTGTTTGATGAACCCGGGGGCCTTGCTTCCTCTACGGTGGCCCTTTTTAACCTTCGCCAGGGATCCCTTACGGTAGGGCAATACGCCATCCGCTTTCGGACCCTGTCCTCGGAGCTGGGGTGGAATAATGAAGCCCTTGTAGGTGCCTTTTGGAGAGGTCTTTCTAGTAAAATCAAGGACGAGCTTGCCGGCGAGACACTCCAACCACCCTGGAAGATCTCATCTCTCTGGCTACTCGTATTGATCAGCGTTTTTTGGAACGTGCCAGAGAGTCAGCTGGGGAGAGAAGGCCCTTTAGGTTGTATCAAGCCCCCATTCCGCGCTCTGTTGCACCCTCTATTAACTCTGCTCCCGAGCCCATGCAGGTAGATCGTGTCAAGCTGTCCGAACAACGGCGCAGGGAGAGGATGACGAATGGACTCTGTTTGTATTGCGGTGGAGCCAACCACTTCGTACGCACCTGTCCTGAGAGACCGGGAAACGCATCCGCCTAGGCCAGGTAAGAGAGGGCCTCCTAGGTGATCAGACCTCCTCTCCTCCACTTACCCTTTCAGCTCTGCTTATTACAGGTCGGGGGCGTGGATCTGTGGAGGCGTATGTGGACTCGGGCGCAGCGGGCAACTTCATCCGCCAGGAAGAGGTTGACAAACTCCAGATTCCTGTGGTCATCCTGAGGAACCCACGAGCAATCTCCTCCGTCGATGGCAAACCTCTGCCCGAACTCATCACCACGGTGACCACCGAAGTTGATCCACAAATTGGTGCACTTCACCTCGAGAAGATTGCCTTTTATGTCCTGCCTCAATTGTCCCACGCCGTTCTCTTAGGGTTACCCTGGCTCAGGCGGCATGAGCCAGTTGTCGACTGGCGCTCAGGGGAGATCTTGCGTTGGGGGCACGCTTGTCATGCATGCTGTTTGCGGCCCCTTGTTCGCCCCCATTTCCGGCCTAGGTCAGCCGATCTCTCGGGTCTTCCTGTTCCATATCACGCGTACGCCGATGTCTTCTGCAAGAAGGAAGCGGATTCTCTGCCGCCGCATCGGGCCTACGACTGCCCTATCAACCTGATTCCCGGAACTGTTCCGCCCAGAGGAAGAACGTATCCTCTTTCCCCAGCTGAGACCACGGCCATGATGGAATACATTCAAGAAAACCTGACCAAGGGGTTTATCCGGAAGTCCTCTTCTCCTGCGGGTGCGGGTTTTTTCTTCGTCAGAAAGAAGGACGGATCACTGCGACCTTGCATAGATTACCGGGGTCTAAACAATATCACCGTTAAAAACCGGTATCCTCTTCCGTTGATTCCTGAACTCTTTGACCGGCTGAGAGGGGCCCGGATCTTCACGAAGTTAGACCTGCGGGGAGCTTACAATCTGATCCGGATCCGCGCAGGGGATGAGTGGAAAACGGCCTTCAATCCTCGTGATGGGCATTATGAATACTTAGTCATGCCGTTTGGTCTTTGAAACGCGCCAGCTGTATTTCAAGAATTCATTAACGAGGTGTTTCGGGATCTACTCTATTCCTGTGTGGTGGTGTATTTAGACGACATTCTCGTTTTCTCACCCGATCTGTCCTCCCATCGCAAGAGCGTACGCTTGGTCTTGCATCGCCTTCGAGAGAATCGGCTCTACGCCAAGATTGAAAAATGCCTTTTTGAGCAGACGTCGTTGCCCTTCTTGGGATATATCATCACCGATTCCGGTCTGAAGATGGATCCTGAAAAACTCAGTGCGGTACTCAAGTGGCCCCGTCCAGTGGGGGTAAAGGTCATCCAGCGGTTCCTTGGGTTCGCAAACTATTACCGACAATTCGTGCCTCATTTTTCTGCAGTTACCAAACCCATCACGGCCAAGTCCAACAGCTGGTCCCCCGAAGCTGAAGACGCCTTCCTTGCTCTGAAACGTTCTTTTGCATCTGCACCCATCTTACATCGGCCGGTTGCCAGCAGGCCCTTCATCCTAGAAGTGGACGCTTCCTCCACCGCAGCTGGGGCAGTCCTGTCCCAGCAGGCCTCATCTGGACGTCTGGTACCTTGCGGTTTTTTCTCTAAAACCTTTTCGCCTGCGGAGTGCAATTACTCCATTGGAGACCAGGAATTACTTGCCATTAAGATGGCCTTGGCAGAGTGGCGATATTTACTCGAGGGGGCTGTACACCCTTTCACCATCCTCACGGACCACAAGAATCTGGCCTACCTGCAGTCTGCCCAAAGACTCAATGCCCGGCAAGCCAGATGGGCACTGTATTTCTCCCGTTTTGACTTTCAACTTCACTTCCGACCTGGCAATAGGAACATCAAAGCCGATGCACTTTCCAGGTCGTTACAGTCGCCAGAGAGGGATGAAGATCCATCCTATATTATCGAGCCTGCTAAGATGATCACCGTGGCTCCTGTGAATTTTTCCACTCCTCCGCCAGGTAAAACATTCGTCTCTCAAAACAGACGTTCGGAGGTGCTACGCTGGGGGCATTCCTCCAAGGTTGCTGGGCACGTTGGGACTAAGAAGACCCTTTTGCTGCTTTCCCGTACTACTGGTGGCCCGCTCTTCACCAGGATGTGATGGACTATGTAGCCTCGTGCACAACCTGTGCCCAGAACAAGGTGGCTAGGGCTTTGCCCTCCGGACTTCTTCACCCATTACCAGTTACAGAGGCTCCCTGGCAGCAAATTGCTATGGATTTCGAGACTGATCTACCCCGCTCAGCTGGATGTACCACCATCTTAGTCGTAGCAGATCGTTTTTCCAAGATGGCCCATTTCATTCCCTTACCGGGTCTGCCATCCGCCCCGAGGTTGGCCGAGATCTTCATCCACCAGATCTTCAGGCTGCATGGTCTTCCTCAGCGGATCGTGTCGGATCGGGGGGTCCAGTTTACCTCTCACTTCTGGAGGGCTCTCTGCCGACTTATGGGTACATCTCTCGACTTTTCCTCTGCATACCATCCTCAGACCAACGGGCAAGTGGAGCGGATTAATCAGGCGTTAACTACCTTCTTACGTCACTTCTCCAACGCCCATCAGGACAACTGGGTCGCTCTCCTACCGTGGGCTGAATTTTCGCACAATAACCATCCCAGCGAATCTACCGCCAAGTCACCATTTTTTGTGGTAACCGGTCAGAATCCAGGTATTCCGCTACCCTTTTCCACATCTACGGGAGTGCCCGCAGCAGATTCGCTCGCCATGGAATTCTCGCAGATTTGGAGGAAGACCAGGGAAGCGCTCAAGAGTGCCAATACCTGAGTCAAGAAACATGCGGACAAGAGACGGAAGGACGTGCCTCCGTACCATCCGGGTGACAAAGTCTGGCTTTCAACCAAACATATTCGTCTGAAAGTCCCCTCTTACAAATTGAGCCCTCGGTACATTGGGCCCTTTGAAGTGATTGGACGCATTAATGAAGTGGCTTATAAGCTGAGGTTGCCTGCTTCGCTCCGGGTTCCCAACGCCTTCCATGTCTCGCTCTTGAAACCTGTAGTTCTGAATCGGTTCCAACCAGTTTCCACTGCCTCTCCCTCACCAATTGGCTCGGACGATGTCTTTGAAGTCAAAGACATCAAGGCTATGGAAAGAGTCAAGGGAAAAACTCTTTTTCTTATTGATTGGAGGGGTTTTGGCCCAGAGGAAAGGTCCTGGGAGCCTCGAGAAAACATCAATGCCCCCCCTGATCCTGAAAAAATTTTTGGCCAATCTCAGAAGGGGAGGACGTAAGGAGGAGGGTACTGTGACATCGGCGGCTGTACCCGCCGATGCCCCTTCAGCGGCGGCGCATGCCGCAGCGTCCTCTCACCGGCGTGCCCCCGTCCACGCGCGCGCCCGCTCGGCGTTCCTCTCCGCTGCGGCTCCAGGCACCCGCTCTCGGTCACGCGCACGCATCCTCCCGCTCTCTCCCTCCAGCGGTGGGCGTCGCTGAGGGGCAGGGCTAGGAGACGCATTTCCGGGTGCCAGGATACTTCAGGCGTCCTCGCTATGAGGAGGGCGCCTGATGATCGTGTAGTCTTCCTGCACCCTCTGACTGCTACAGTACACCTGTAGTTCCTCCCGTCCCCTGTGTTGCATTCCCTCTGTCTCCAGCCTCTCTAGGCACAGCCTCCCTGCCGCCCTCTGTGTTGTATTTCTTCTGTCTCCAGCCTGTCCAGGCTCAGCCTCCCTGCCGTTCCCTGTATTACATTTCCTCTGTGTCCTCCGGTCCTTGGCCCGTATCTAAGCCCACCGCCTCCCTAGTCCTCATTTGTCCGTCGAGCCGTCCCTCTTGGTTCCGGCTGTCACGCCTCCGTCCTCTGTGGTCCTGCCCCAAACGATCCCTGTATAGGGGTCGGTCTTCACCTGGCGTGCTCGGCCCAGGGGCTCCGGATCCGCGATCCAGAGGGTCCACTCTCTGACGTAGTTTGTACCTAAAAACGTCACACACACATCTAGATAAACTCATTAGGGGGTCACTTGTGGGGGTCACTTGTGGGGGTTTCCACTGTTTAGGCACATCAGGGGCTCTGCAAACGCAAAATGACGCCCGCAGAACATTCCCTCAAAGTCTGCATTCCAAAATAACGCTCTTTCCCTTCCAAGCTCTCCCATACGCCCAAACAGTGGTTCCCCCCCCCCCACATATGGGGTATCAGCGTACTCAGGACAAATTGCACAACAACTTTTGTGGTGCAATTTCTCCTGTTTCCCTTAGGAAAATAAAAAATAGTGGCTAAAAAATCATTTTTGAGGAAATCTCTTTTGCTCTTTATGATCCCATCTAGTTTCACCAGATACAAAAGGTCTTTAATAAGCTACCTTATACAGACTGCTAAGAATATAATTCCTCGTCACTGGAGAAGTACTTCTCCACCTACTCTGGAGGAGTGGTTTTGTGAAATAGCCCTTCTAGATAGGATGGAACATTTGATTGCCCAATCCCCCACTGAATGTGATAGATACTGTGAGACTTGGAGAGACTGGAATGAATTCCAAGATTCCGATGCCTACCGTCTTACATCAGACTGATGGGATCCACCCCTTTCTCCGGTGCGTTTCTTCTCTGTCCGGATTGTGCTCCGCGTTGGTTCGCGCCTGGTTACGCTACGTATGGTTTCCATTGGATTTTAGTAACTTCATAATCGTAATACTGATGGCCTAAAATGTTCCCTTCCCTCCTTTTTCTTCTTATAACTTGAAGTTTTATTGGACGATATACTTATATTCTATGATCTACTGATGCTGATATTGTCCTAGTTATTCTTTACTTTTTGCTGTATTTTGAGATTGAAAATTATTTAACTTTTCAATAAAAATTGAATTTTGAAAAAAAAAAGAAAGAGAACGACTCCAAACAGAAACAACGTAATCTATAAGGTACCTAGATGTAAATGTTTATTTGTGATACTGACTAATTCTCATTAGTACTGTAGTTCCTGTATGGTCCGTAGACTGATGACTGATCGCAAATCACTTCCGCCCTGCCTTTTCAGCTTCCAATAACAAAAGAAAAAGAGGGTGTAACAATCTTCATCTCGTCATCTTGCGCTATTCAAATAACTAAAACCCATATTGATCCATGGAGGGGATATATAATTTTAGAAGGTTCCATGCAGAATATAATATTTATGCACCTAATTTTGGCTAGATTCCCTGCCTTCGTGAAATATTCTCCATCCAGCTGCACTTCTGATAGGGGGGTTATTTTAATATCCCATTTTGGAAATATCAGATAGACTCACAGTTTAAGGAGAGCCGCTGTCTTCTAAGGTAGCCCACCTATCGTAAGAGTTTACGATAGAGTTAACTCTTACGATAGGTGGGCTACCTAGAAGACAGCGGCTCTCCTTAAACTGTGAGTCTATCTGATATTTCCAAAATGGGATATTAAAATAACCCCCCTATCAAAAGTGCAGCTGGATGGAGAATATTTCATGAAGGCAGGGAATCTAGCCAAAATTAGGTGCATAAATATTATATTCTGCATGGAACCTTCTAAAATTATATATCCCCTCCATGGATCAATATGGGTTTTAGTTATTTGAATAGCGCAAGATGACGAGATGAAGATTGTTACACCCTCTTTTTCTTTTGTTATTGGAAGCTGAAAAGGCAGGGCGGAAGTGATTTGCGATCAGTCATCAGTCTACGGACCATACAGGAACTACAGTACTAATGAGAATTAGTCAGTATCACAAATAAACATTTACGTCTAGGTACCTTATAGATGACGTTGCTTCTGTTTGGAGTCGTTCTCTTTCTTTCTTTTTTTTTCAAAATTCAATTTTTATTGAAAAGTTAAATAATTTACAATCTCAAAATACAACAAAAAGTAAAGAATAACTAGGACAGTTCAGTTCATTATGATCCATCAGCTATTTCAAATATTTTCTATAACTTTTATAAGAATCTTTACAATCTCCAGAATTCTCTCCCGGTAGATTCAGGATGACTTTCTTCCCTAATTAGCAATTACCTGTCTAACCTTAAGGTACTAGTCCTTTCCTCTGAAGCTGTGGAAACCTATAATAAACAGCTAACTAACAAGGAGATCTCGATATTTTAAAGCATCTTCCTTCAGGTAGATCCCTGGGACCACATAGGCTGTCTTTCTTATATTAAAAACTTTTACTGAGAAACATTTACTATGCTCTGATCTCCTGCTGCCTGACCTTGGGACTGTGATCTGATTACCCGTTTGTTTTTGCCCCTTTGCTTAGATCTGCTTTTTCTCTGGTATTCTGACCCCGGACTGTGACCTGACTTACTCCTCCGTCTTTCCCCTTATAGAATTCCTTCTTAAGAGGTAAACCTAATACAGAAACTTTGACACATTCCTATTTAATCCTGATTCCTAAACCTGATAGGTCTCCTCTTGACTGTTTCAATTATAGGCCCATTGGACTCCTCAAATCAGATCTAAAGATCTTTACATGCCTCCCGATCAGTAGACTTAATTACTGGCTCCCGCAAGTAATCCATAAAGGTCAGGTGGGGTTTGTCCCTTTCCATCAGAGAGGTGACAACACGAGGAAAGTGGTGAATCTGGTAGCCATGGTTAATAAGAACAAAGATGAGGCCCTTCTCCACCACTTTGATGCAGAGAAGACTTTTCATCGCTTCAATTGGTCTTTCTTATTTGAGATAGTCAAGGCTTTTGGCATATTGGGGTTTTTAGAGTGTCACAATTCCTTTGCTCAGCGTGTCTGGGATTCAGTGATGGACAGCTCTGTCATCCTATCCTGTGTTAGGGCGTGCAGAGCTGTTGGTGCTTTGATTGACAGCTCAGTTGACCTATCTGAGACTGGGAGATGCAAAGATTTCTACAGGTGTATTGCCCTGCTAGTTAGGTGAGCTGTCTTGCTCAGATTACTGCCAGTCAAATCTTCTGCTTTCTGGTGTGCATTTGCCTGATTCCTGTGCTGTGAGCTATGCTCTGATTACCCGTTTGTTTTTGCCCCTTTGCTTAGACCTGCTTTTTCTCTGGTATTCTGACCCTGGACTGTGACCTGACTTACTCCTTAGTTTACTATGTGCTCTCTTGGTACTGACCCCGGAATGTCTGACTTCTCTGCCTCATGGCCTGTCCGTGAGTAGTCACTAGCCCCACATAGAGTACACGTTATGTGTCTATTCAAGTGCTTCATCATATTTTTTGCCTGGTATTAATATAGCAGATGGTTTGAGGCAGGGGTTCCCTCTGTCTCCACCATTGTTTGTCCTGTGTAGAACCACTTGCTGCTATTAGTAGAACTGAAGTACAGGGTCTTTATAAGATCTCTATTTGCAGAAGATGTCTGACTTTACTCTCACTAAATTACACATTGCACAACCTAATCTTAAGACTGTTCTCTAGGACTTTGGTCGCTTGTCAGGGTATAAAGGGCCTGTCACACTAAGCGATATCGCTAGCAATATCGCTATAACGTCACTGGTTTTTGTGACGTTATAGCGATATTGCTAGCGATATCGCTATGTCTGATACTTACCTCCGACCGCTCCCCCGCTGGTTATCGCTGATCGCGCGAGACCGTCCTGGACTGTTTCTCGTCGTCAGCTTCCTGCTGGGGCTTCCTGCTGTGGAGACGAGTGACGCGTGGACGCGGGCGGGAGGACGTCAGGATCGCCTCGTCTGACAGGTAAGTAGCGACCTCCGACCCCTGCAATGTCGCTGGTGAGATCTGCCTGTGTGGCAGCTCACTAGCGACCACTTAGCGATGTACCAGCGATCCTGACCGGGTCATATCGCTGGTCGGGATCGCTGGTACATCGCTAAGTGTGACAGTACCTTAAGATTAATGCCTTTACAGCAGAAGCACTTCAACTGAACATCCCCCCAAGAAGTGTTACACCATCTCAAGAGAAATGACAATCTTTTTCTGGAAGACAGAGGTAATTAAATATTTTAGGGTCAATCTTACTTTCTCATATTAAACCTTGCATTCCCATAACTATCCTCCCCTTTTTAGGGAATTGAAAAAAAAAATACTAACTAAATGAAGTTGTCTCTCAGTTTCTTCATTATGGCACATATCAGCAGTGAGAATGTCTCTTCTACCTAAATTAATATACTTTGTTGAGACCCTTCCTGTAATGATCCCTTTAGGAGAACGTAAATCCCTTTTGAGCCTGTATAATGAGATTCATATGTAACAACAAACTTCATAGACTGCTGGGGGCGGCTTCTGTCCATCCTGGGCATTACAAATTACTTCTGGGCTCCTGTGACACTAAGTCACCTCTCCCCTACAAGCCGTGAGTCAGGGTAGTCAAGGAGTCCGAGATCAAGAGCCAGGAGGGTACAGCATAAGCAGAGGGAAGAAAGAAAGGCATAGTCAGGTAATGGTCCGAGGTCAGAATACCAGGAGGATAACAGATCAAAGAAAAGGGACTAGACAAAATTGATGGTCACAATGAGGTCCAATGTCAATCAGCAAAGCACTAGGAACAGAGAAACAAACCACACAGAGCTGAATCTACGTCTGGCAGAGATGTGGGGCTGACAGCCCAGCTATGTAGATGAGCAATCACCTGGGACAATCAAAACACCAACAGCTCAGCACGCCTGTTATGATCGAGTGACCGTAGGAGGCAGACACAAAAAATAGAAGCTACGTCCAGAAAACCAGAGGAGCTGGCAACTATCCGATTGCAGACCCCTGAACCTATCAACACAACTAGCAGTAGCCGTGGGGGGTACCTACGGTGCCCTAGACCCCTCGAACACAGCCGGAGGACTATATAGTCTAAAGATAGAAAGGGAAATCTAAACTGCCCCAGAGCAGACCCCAAAGTAAAAGGTAGGCCCCAACATATAATGACGGTGAAGCAAGATGAAAAAACACTGACACAGATAGAAAGATAGGCTGAGCAAATGTTGGGGCCCAATCTAATCTAAACAGAAAAGGAAAGGAAAGCTGCTGTCTGCAATCGGCAAAAAACCCTATCAAAAACATAGGCCAGCAAGCTGAAATGGAAAAAGACCCTGAAGCAACTAAGCTTCAAAACTAAATCAGCACTCTGGTATTTTCAGAAGACAGAGCTAAGGAGTTCAGCTCACCCCAGCAGGGAATGGCTGAAATCCAGAAAAAACAAAGCAAGGCACAAATGCAAAAGGCCAGGAGGAAAACTTAGCTTTAGCAGAGCAGGAATTCAGACTGGACTCCAAGGATACCACAGAGAAATCACCCGCAGGGAGGAATGGGCGTATGCAGCCTTATATCCAGTCTGTGACTCCACTCAGCCAGTCATCATCATTAATCTCAGGTGTCTGATAATCAGACTCACTACCTCTCCTTACCAGAAGAGGGAATTCCTCGGGCCTCAGTGATGAAGGGGAAATGAACTCACAACAGTACCTCCCCCTTGAGGAGGGGTCACCGCACCCTCAACCACGCCACCAGGGCGATCAGGGTGTGCCTGATGAAAGGCACGCACCAGTCTTTTAGCATGAACATCAGAGGCAGAGACCCAGGAATTATCCTCCTGACCATAACCCTTCCACTTAACCAAATACTGGAGTCTCCGTCTAGCCAGACGAGAATCCAGTACTTTCTCTACCTCATATTCAATGTTACCTTCAACCAATACAGGGTCTGGAGGTGCCACTCCCGGAACAACAGGTTCAACAAATCTCTTCAACAAGGACTTATGAAACACATTATGGATTTTAAATGTGACAGGAAGAGCCAAACGAAAAGAGACTGGATTAATAATCTCCAAAATCTTGTAAGGTCCAATAAATCTAGGCTTAAACTTAGGAGAAGCCACCTTCATAGCAATATTTTTTGATGATAACCACACCAAATCACCAACTTTAAACTGGGGACCAATGGTCCTATGTCGGTTGGAAAACCGCTGGGCCTTTTCCTGGGAGAGAGATAACTTATCCACCACTTGGTCCCAGATCTTGTGCATTCTCTCCACCACAGTGTCAACCCCTGGGCAGGCAGATGGCTCCACCTGCCCTGAAGAAAATCGAGGATGAAACCCAAAGTTACAAAAAAAAGGTGACATCAAAGTTGCAGAACTAGCTCTGTTATTTAAAGCAAATTCGGCCAAGGGTAAAAATGAAACCCAATCATCCTGATCAGCGGAAATAAAACATCTCAAATATGACTCCAAGGTCTGGTTTGTTCTCTCTGTCTGCCCATTGGTCTGAGGGTGAAAGGCAGAGGAGAAGGACAACTGAATTCCCAGCTTGGAACAGAAAGTTCTCCAAAGTCTAGACACAAACTGAACTCCTCTGTCAGACACAATGTTCTCAGGAATCCCGTGCAAGCGAACCACCTGTTGCAAAAACAGGGGCACCAACTCAGAGGAAGACGGCAACTTAGGGAGTGGTACAAGATGAACCATCTTAGAGAACCTATCACAAATCACCCAAATAACAGTCATCCTTTGAGAGACAGGCATATCGGAGATGAAATCCATTGAAATATGGGTCCATGGCCTCTTGGGGACAGGCAAAGGCATCAACAACCCACTAGAGCGGGAGCATGATTTAGACCGGGAGCACGTCCCACAGGACTGCACAAAATTCCTGACATCACGAGACAAGGAGGGCCACCAAAAAGACCGACTCACAAGATCTCTAGTACCAAAAATACCTGGATGACCAGCCAAAGCAGAGCAATGAACTTCAGACATCACTCTCTTATTCCACTGGTCAGGAACATACAACTTTCCACTGGGACAACGCTCAGGCTTGTCTCTCTGGAATTCTTCCAGAGCACGTCTCAAATCGGGCGAGATGGCAGAAAGAACTACCCCTTCGCCTAAGATGGTAGCAGGTTTGGTCACCACAGGAGAATCAGCAAAGAAACTCCTAGAGAGTGCGTCTGCCTTGACATTCTTAGTTCCAGGAAGAAAAGAAACCACAAAATCAAAACGTGGTAAAAAACAAGGCCCACCTAGCCTGTCTAGGGTTCAAGCGCTTAGCCGACTCTAGATAAATCAAATTCTTGTGGTCGGTGAGGACCACGACTTGATGCTTAGCTCCCTCCAACCAATGTCTCCACTCCTCAAATGCCCATTTCATGGCCAACAGTTCCCGATTCCCCACGTCGTAGTTACGTTCAGATGGAGAGAACTTTCGGGAAAAGAAAGCGCAGGGATTCATTTTAGATGTTACAGGATCCTTTTGGGACAAAACAGCTCCTGCACCAATCTCAGAAGCATCCACCTCTACCTGGAACGGAAGTGAGACATCAGGTTGCCGCAAAACCGTGGCGGAGGTGAATCTTCGCTTCAACTCCTGAAAGGAAGAAACAGCCTCCGGAAACCAATTTAACACATCAGCACCCTTCTTAGTCAAATCAGTCAATGGCTTGGCAATACTAGAAAATTTTGCTATAAATTTCCGATAAAAATTAGCAAAACCCAAAAACTTCTGGAGGGCCTTCAAGGAAGTAGGCTGAACCCAATCATAAATGGCCTGTACCTTGACTGGATCCATTTCAATAGTTGACGGAGACAAAATAAATCCCAAAAATGAAATCCTCTGTACCCCAAAAAGGCATTTAGATCCCTTGACATACAGGGAATTCTCCCTCAAGATCCGGAACACAGTCCGAACATGTTCCACATGAGAATCCCAATCCTTGGAGAAGATCAAAATATCATCCAGATAGATAATCAAAAATTTATCCACAAAATCTCGGAAAATATCGTTCATGAAGCACTGGAAGACAGAAGGGGCATAAGGCTGGTTTCACATTAGCGCTTTTTAAGCGCACGCACGGCCGGGGGTAGCTCCGCCCCCGAGCCGGCTCTCTGCCCGGCGTGCCCGCCCCTTGCTTGTAGCGCCGCCTCCTAGCGCACAGCGGCGCCTGCGATCGGCGCACCCTATCTTTAGCATAGGGTGCGCAGATCGTGCGCAGGCCGTGCGCTAGTTGCGCTTTGACCTGCGCTGCGCACTTTTGACGGTGCGCCGTGCGCGCCAAAATCCGAAAAGTTTGATTTTGGCGCGCACGGCGCACCGTCAAAAGTGCGCAGCGCAGGTCAAAGCGCAACTAGCGCACGGCCTGCACACGATCTGCGCACCCTATGCTAAAGATAGGGTGCGCCGATCGCAGGCGCCGCTGTGCGCTAGGAGGCGGCGCTACAAGCAAGGGGCGGGCACGCCGGGCAGAGAGTCGGCTCGGGGGCGGAGCTACCCCCGGCCGTGTGTGCGCTTAAAAAGCGCTAATGTGAAACCAGCCTTAGTGAGCCCAAAAGGCATCACCAGGTACTCAAAATGTCCCTCCGGAGTATTAAACGCCGTCTTCCATTCATCCCCATGCTTAATGCGAATAAGATTATACACCCCCCTGAGGTCAAGCTTGGTAAACCAGCAAGCACCTTTAACTCTAGAGAATAGATCCGAAATCAGGGGTAACGGATACTGATATTTAACAGTAATCTTGTTGAGGGCACAATAATCAATACAAGGTCTTAATGATCCATCCTTTTTGGCTACAAAAAACCCCCCAGCACCTAAGGGTGAAGAGGATGGTCTAATATGACCCTTCTCCAATGCCTCCTTAATATAGGATCGCATAGCCTCGTGCTCGGGTACAGATAAATTGAAGAGCCGACCCTTGGGAAATTTACACCCCGGGTTCAGCTCAATAGCACAGTCATAACTCCTATGAGGAGGCAAAGACGCAGACTCATTCTCACTAAATACATCATAAAAGTCAGCCAAATAGTCAGGAACATCATGTGACTGGGGAGAGGTGGAGAAAACAGGAGCATCACTAAGGGCACACCGACAACCCCAACTCACCACAGACACAGATTTCCAATCCAGAACTGGATTATGGATTTGTAACCAGGGAAACCCCAGAACAATGGTATCATGCAGATTATGCAACACCAAAAATCTGCAATTTTCTTGATGGTCTGGGGCGACCCGCATCACCACCTGGGTCCAAAACTGAGGTTTATCTTTAGCCAAAGGATTAGCATCAATCCCCCTCAAAGGGATAGGCGTCCGCAGAGGTGTCATAGGAAATCCACAACGTTTAGCAAAATCCAAGTCCATCAGGTTTAGAGCTGCTCCCGAATCCACAAATGCCTTGGCGGAAAATGTGGACAGGGAGCAGATCAGAGTAATAGCCAGAAGAAACTTAGGTTGAACACCACCAACAGAAAACGTGTGTGCAAAGCGTTTCTCTCGTTTAGGACAGACAGAAATAATATGCGAGGCATCTCCACAGAAAAAACACAGCTTATTACGCCTTCTGAACTCCTGACGCTGCTCTCTGGACAAAACTCTATCACATTGCATAGGTTCAGACATTTGTTCAACAGGTGGCAACACCTCTCGTGCAGCTCTGCGTTCGCGCAAACGCCGATCAACCTGAATGGCTAATGACATAGAATCGTCAAGACCAGAGGGAACAGGAAATCCCACCATAGTATCTTTTACGGCTTCTGACAAACCCTTCCGAAAGAGAGCAGCCAAGGCATTATCATTCCAGGTAGTAAGTACCGCCCACTTTCGGAATTTTTGACAGTACAATTCTGCAGAATCTCGACCCTGATTCAATGCCAGCAGGGACTTTTCAGCCTGATCAATGGCATTAGGTTCGTCATACAACAAGCCCAAGGCTTGAAAAAATGCGTTCACATTAGTCAGAATAGGATCATCTGGTTTCAAAGAAAACGCTCAATCCTGGGGATCGCCACGCAGCAAAGAGATGACAATTTTAACCTGCTGCGCGGAGCTCCCTGACGAGTTAGGCTTCAAGGCAAAAAATAATTTACAATTATTTTTGAAATTCAAAAATTTAGACCGATCACCACAAAATACATCAGGTGTAGGAATCTTTGGTTCAGCAGCATGTGAATGAGCAAGGTAGGCGGAAATTCCCCGCACTTCCGCAGCGAGCTGCTCCACACGATCAGACAATTGCTTTATCTCCATTGAGAGAAAAAAAAATTCCCCCTACGGCCTCAGAGATATAGAGGAAAAAATATACACACTTTTTTTTTTTTTTTGCAATTCTTTCCTGCTATTGAGTACCCTAGGATCTGCGGTCAGGCGGGTGATTCTGTTATGATCGAGTGACCGTAGGAGGCAAACACAAAAAATAGAAGCTACGTCCAGAAAACCAGAGGAGCAGGCAACTATCCGATTGCAGACCCCTGAACCTATCAACACAACTAGCAGTAGCCGTGGGGGGTTCCTACGATGCCCTAGACCCCTCGAACACAGCCGGAGGACTATATAGTCTAAAGATAGAAAGGGAAATCTAAACTGCCCCAGAGCAGACCCCAAAGTAAAAGGTAGCCCCCAACATATAATGACGGTGAAGCAAGATGAAAAAACACTGACACAGATAGAAAGATAGGCTGAGCAAACGTTGGGGCCCAATCTAATCTAAACAGAAAAGGAAAGGAAAGCTGCTGTCTGCAATCGGCAAAAAACCCTATCAAAAACATAGGCCAGCAAGCTGAAATGGAAAAAGACCCTGAAGCAACTAAGCTTCAAAACTAAATCAGCACTCTGGTGTTTTCAGAAGACAGAGCTAAGAAGTTCAGCTCACCCCAGCAGGGAATGGCTGAAATCCAGAAAAAACAAAGCAAGGCACAAATGCAAAAGGCCAGGAGGAAAACTTAGCTTTAGCAGAGCAGGAATTCAGACTGGACTCCAAGGATACCACAGAGAAATCACCCGCAGGGAGGAATGGGCGTATGCAGCCTTATATCCAGTCTGTGACTCCACTCAGCCAGTCATCATCATTAATCTCAGGTGTCTGATAATCAGACTCACTACCTCTCCTTACCAGAAGAGGGAATTCCTCGGGCCTCAGTGATGAAGGGGAAAATGAACTCACAACACACGCCCCTGCACCAAACTCATCAATTTTCGGCATTTATTTTTGTTGCATATTTACACATTTTGCATTTGTTGCTGACACATTTAAAGGAAACCTGACAGGTCCCCCATGCCCTCCAGTCCACCAGCATTTGTATAGTGCTTTATTAATACCATTTATCCTGAGTGACACATTAACAGATGTAAAAAAAAATAAATATATTTTTAAAGTCCATTTTAATGTGCAAATATCCTTTTGACTAGTCGATGGGGTGTTAGTTTCCCCAGATTAGTCGACCCACTCAGCATGTTATGACGCCCCTATGGGCATGATAACATGATATGGAAGTTCTGGCGTCTCACGCAAATGCACACATTTCTATCCTCCATGTGATTGAGGCTCTGAAGCCGGGTGTACGCTTCCCGATTTCAGAGGCGCTCTGTGCATGTCTGGAAGTGAAGGAGACGGCTGACGTCCACGGAGGAGCCGAAAATCAGTCGCCAATTTGCTGTAAGCTCTGCTCTTCTAATGTTAGGCTTCTTCTTCGCTCATGCATATGGGTCGACCTCCCAGGGCTGTGGGGTACTCGGTACCGGGCCAGTGTCAGGGGGATGTGTGTCACAGCGGCAGTGACCCGGTCCGTGGCCCTGGGCGCCCAAGTCAATGGTGGTTTGTGATATAGTTTATGTGATAGTTTGTGACGCCACCTGTGGTGTTTGGCAAGCAAGATGTTAAGCCAACGCTGCGTGCAGATCCTCTGGGGCTGGTGGTGTGTTGCAGCACAGATGGTGTAGCTCCCCACAGGTGAAGCTGTAACCCCAGGGCAGTGTAATTGCAATAGATGAGGATGGGCGCAGGCGGTGTGAGGAATGCTGGTACCCAGATGTAGCGGTGCTGACGGTGTTAGTGCACAAATGAATGGAAGACACCAGGGCTTGCAGTTCCAAAGCTTTACTCACAGTCCGTGGTACACACTGGTGCCTGCCTCCGTGCCGTGTCCTCCAGGGCAGAGACTCAATCAACCTCCCGGGCAAGTCAGGATTCTCCTCTCCAACACTCAGCCAACATGTACCTTTCCTGATCGACTCCTCTATTGCGCCTTAAGGTGTGAAGAGCTCCAGTACCGTGGTACTCTGAAGTTCCTCCTGTCAGATGTTCCTAACATCTCTACTCGTTTGGCAGACAGCTGTAGCCTCTCTCGGGGACTCCCTTCTCCGGAGTCCTGGCTCTCTATTCAGTTGCTGTTGTGCCCCGAGTCTTGGATGGGAGTAATGCATTTACAGCCAACTACTCCACCGTTGTCTGCTGCAGAACTATGTGTCCATACAACCTCGGAGACCGGGCCCCGGCCTTGCGCTGAGAACCTATAGGCAGGGTTCCTCTTCCAACCCACGTTCTCTCTGTTCTCCTACTCCTTCGTTCCGCACTGTTCTTTCTCTCTCTTATGGAAGCTTAGGTTGCAGTTCTACGTCTTTCTCCTTCTGTTCCTTTCCCGTGCCAGCTGGCTCAGATCACTGAGACAGCTGCAGCACTCCTTCTCCTCGGACCCATCCTCAGACTCTCCTGACTGACTGTCCTCCAGACTACCCCTCAGACTAACCTGTAATTCTAAACCTTCCCAACCTTTTATATGGATCTCAACTCCACCCACCTCCCAGCACATCCAGTGTTCCATGCAGGGAACCACCAGAGGTGCTCTGCTTCTCTCTAAGCACTGAGCCACAATGTGGTTGTGCAGAACTACCCTGTTGTGTGGGGTGCGAGTGTTGGAGTGTGGAAAGGAGTTCCCAACTTACCTAGGTGGTGGGGCACTACACCTTAGGAGAAGGTGCAGTACCTCTGTGGCGACTGAGCCTCAAGGGCTCCACACATATGGGAAGCATACACCTGGCTTCAGAGGCGCAATGTTGCCTAGGATAGAAAGTGACGCAGATCCATTCTTTTCTATGTATCTTAATCCCGAATAATCTGGAGGCGCCATTGGTCCACTCCTGGATTTCTGCAGGTTTGTTTGGATTTGCAGACTTGGTTGATAGGAATTCATTAGCACTACACTCATTTGAATATCTTAAATCCAGTTTTTCCATTAGTGGCCGTGAATTACTCCACTATATGCAGATCGGACACTTAGCAGTATCTCTCTTTGGATCCTCCCGAGTCTCATCCCCAACTGATTTTGATAGATCCTTCCACAAAGGAAGGGATCATTAATCCCTCTTAGGGCTCGTGCACTCGACCATATTTTCGTATTTTCGGTCTGAGTGCGATCAGACAAAACATCGGATCACACTTGGACCAATGTTATTCTTTGATGCAGAAGGCTTATTTTTCTCTTGCTGACTGAGGACACTTGATTTGCAGATTTACATCTAATATTCGGATTGCATTCAGCCATGCAAGTTAATGAGTCCGTGTTAAAAAATCGGACTGCACTCGGATGACATCTGACTGCAGTCGGATTTTCACAGACTGACAGAATAGAGAAGGTGGAGATTTTATTTAACATCTTCTCCTCCAAGAAAATCAGATCATACTGTCATCAAACTCTGATCAGTGTGATTAGCATAACTGGTCATATAAGAGAAAATACGGTGGTGTATCCATAACCTCAGAGGTGTTCATTTGTTAGACTCTCTTATATGACTGAACAGGAGATTTTTTGGCGGGGTAAGGAACTGGCAACTCAGCTTTGGCAGACTATTTGGTCTAAAGTAACTAAAACCTAGATATGCACCTTGTATAAGGAAAATCTATACAAGATTCTCATGTTTTGGTACCATACCCCACAACTCCTAAATAAAATGGATCCCCAAATTCCCATCATCTCCTGTCAATGTGGGCCCTCTGTTGGTACCACGTCTTATGGTCATGTGCTAATTAAGCTCCATTCTGGGAATTAGTCAAGTCTCTGATATGGGCTGCGTTATTTCAGGATACTTTGTATAAATTCTAATAAAAATAATAAAAACTAATAATAAAAAAGAGGATAAAGGCATAAAAAAGCTGCAACAAAAATGTAATAATCAGAAGAAGATTGTTATTGTGTCGTATAAGGTGGACACCTGCAGAAAATATTTAGGAAAAAAAGCAGTGGAAAAAATACAGCATTTATGCTCCATGTGAACACGGCCTCAGCATTACATTTTTATGAAATTTTTTATGGGTTTAATGGAGAAAAAAAAAATCAATCGCGCCATTTTTTTTTTACGCCATTTACTGATCACCTTAAATAATCTGTTCACTGTGGATTGTTACGATTACAGGAATCTCAAATGTATTTGCTGATTTGTGATGTTTATTTTATTTTTATTACATTTTTTAAATGTTTTTCATTATTCGTTTAGTCATGTTATAGTAAGAAAAAAAAAATTGGACTTTTGTTCTCCCTCTAGAATACAGGGACAGTGAAATGCACTGCTATGTACAGGTGTATCTCTAGGTACCAGTATAATCTGTCTGTGATTTCAAAACCTACAAGTCTAGAAAACTCTGACTTTGTTGTCAGCATTGACTGTGGCTCATAACTTTTGCTACTGTCCCACAATGATGCAGGTTGGGGTTTAAATCCCCGGGAAACCAGATCATAAGAAAAGAGATTTGAATTGTTTATTTATTTCATTGTATATGTGTAGAGAGCAGAGAGGTACCGGCCCCCCGATGTGGAGGAGATATGGAGCAATGAAAATTGCAGAGAGTGAATGGAAGTCGGGACACAGCCCTGATCTCCCCGCACAGCTTCCTCTGGATCCAGGATCCAGGACGGTTTGTAGCTATGTGTGCGCAATTTGCAGATGTGCGGTCATGCACTAACTAGGCATGCCCATATTCACATCTATGGGGAGAAGCTGGGCGTTTCTGTTTAGCATGTGACTGCAATTATGCAAATCACATATGTCTGGTCCCTTGACCGCCCCCTCGCACTGGCAATTCTGGGGAATGAAAGGTGTAGTCATGGCGGTCTGGGCCGGATGGAGAACAGGGGAGGTGTATTATTACTATGATCAGAGAGAATATAAATGGTATGCAGAATACCTTTGTATATACCACTATATAGTCACATAGAATACCTGCAGACGTGTGTCCATAACCTACACAACCCCTCTAATAAAGACCACTATACCAAGACCCATATCACCACCATAAAGTGACTGATGTACCGCCACACAGCCATAGTCCCTCCCTTTTGTTCCTCCATGCAGAATTCAGTTCCCCTTTGCAATTTCCCCCTTTGTGCCCCCATTAGGGGTGTATCGTCCATAGTGTCAAACTGTGAGGCCATTATGGGGCTCGTTAGCAGGGGGGACCCAGTCCCTCACCTGTCCCCAGTCCCTCACCTGTCCTCACAAATTCAATGGTATTAGCATCCATTGGGTGCAGATACAGGTGAATATAATGGTGAAGCGGGGAGTCGTTAACCGTGGATATGCCATAAATGTCTGAGATTTGAATACCCCTTTAATTTTAAGAACCTTTTTCAACTTTCCCCAATGGGAAATTCTTAAACATTTGGGGTCCCCTCTTTATAACCCTCAACTATCATCCAGGGCAGTTACAGAAAAGTGACTCTGCACGCCCATGCTGCATTTTCTTTGTGGAACACTTGTCCATGAATCCAAATGTAACCCTACAGATAATAAAGATATTTATTAATTTATATCCAGACGTAGAAAAGAACATGTTGGGCAAATGACAGCTGTTACTACAGTTGTGGCCAAAAGTATTGACACCCCTGCAATAATACTCAGTTTCTTCCTGAAAATGATTGCAAACACAAATTCTTTGTTATTATCTTTATTTAACTTGTCTTAAATGAAAAAAACACAAAAAGAATTGTCCTAAAGCCAAATTGGATATAATTCCACACCAAACATAAAAAAGAGGGTGGACAAAAGTATTGGCACTGTTCGAAAAATCACGTGATGCTTCTCTAATTTGTGTAATTAACAGCACCTGTAACTTACCTGTGGCACCTAACAGGTGTTGGCAATAACTTAATCACACTTGCAGCCAGTTGACATGGATTAAAGTTGACAACCTCTGTCCTGTGTCCTTGTGTGTACCACATTGAGCATGGAGAAAAGAAAGAAGACCAAAGAACTGTCTGAGGACTTGAGAAACCAAATTGTGAGGAAGCATGAGCAATCTCAAGGCTACAAGTCCATCTCCAAAGACCTGAATGTTCTTGTGTCTACCGTGCGCAGTGTCATCAAGAAGTTTAAAGCCCATGGCACCGTGGCTAACCTCCCTAGATGTGGACGGAAAAGAAAAATTGACAAGAGATTTCAACGCAAGATTGTGCGGATGTTGAATAAAGAACCTCGACTAACATCCAAACAAGTTCAAGCTGCCCTGCAGTTCGAGGGTACAACAGTGTCAACCCGTACTATCCATCAGTGTCTGAATGAAAAGGGACTGTATGGTAGGAGACCCAGGAAGACCCCACTTCTTACCCCGAGACATAAAAAAGCCAGGCTGGAGTTTGCCAAAACTTACCTGAAAAAGCCTAAAACGTTTTGGAAGAATGTTCTCTGGTCAGATGAGACGAAAGTAGAGCTTTTTGGGCAAAGGCATCAACATAGAGTTTACAGGAGAAAAAAAGAGGCATTCAAAGAAAAGAACACGGTCCCTACAGTCAAACATGGCGGAGGTTCCCTGATGTTTTGAGGTTGCTTTGCTGCCTCTGGCACTGGACTGCTTGACCGTGTGCATGGCATTATGAAGTCTGAAGACTACCAACAAATTTTGCAGCATAATGTAGGGCCCAGTGTGAGAAAGCTGGGTCTCCCTCAGAGGTCATGGGTCTTCCAGCAGGACAATGACCCAAAACACATTGCAAAAAGCACTAGAAAATGGTTTGAGAGAAAGCACTGGAGACTTCTAAAGTGGCCAGCAATGAGTCCAGACCTGAATCCCATAGAACACCTGTGGAGAGATCTAAAAATGGCAGTTTGGAGAAGGCACCCTTCTAATATCAGGGACCTGGAGCAGTTTGCCAAAGAAGAATGGTCTAAAATTCCAGCAGAGCATTGTAAGAAACTCATTGATGGTTACCGGAAGTGGTTGGTCGCAGTTATTTTGGCTAAAGGTTGTGCAACCAAGTATTAGGCTGAGGGTGCCAATACTTTTGTCTGGCCCATTTTTGGAGTTTTGTGTGAAATGATCAATGTTTTGCTTTTTGCTTCATTCTCTTTTGTGTTTTTTCATTTAAGACAAATTAAATGAAGATAATACCAAAGAATTTGTGTTTGCAATCATTTTCAGGAAGAAACTGAGTATTATCTGACAGAATTGCAGGGGTGTCAATACTTTTGGCCACAACTGTATATCGAGTGACAACGATAAATATACAGGAGCTATATACAGGTAAGTGCTTCTTCTAACATTGGAGCGTAGAAGGGCTCATGTGTCCGGCCATTGTTCCGGCAGAGTGTGGCAGCCGCCGGGGATGATCAGGACATCGACACGCATCAAACATCGTCGGGTATCGTGCCGGAATCCTCACCGGAGTTATGTCATTAGATGATGGAAATATTGTCCGCAGTGCAGCCGCATCTCTCCACTATCATATTGGGAAATTCGGCCACTTCTATTTCCGTGTAGTCACCCTTCTTGACCAAGTACATGACGGGCAGAGGTGAGCTTTCCGCCACTGTGCAGATCCTCTCCCCATAGCTGTATTTTAGGGCCTGAGAGTGCGGCTGGCGGCAGCTCCCGCTGCAGCGGTAGGCATTGTACCCCGCCGGCTCGATGATCCAGTACTGGGTCCACGTCAGCTCCCGGAAGTTAATAAAATTTTCTTCTCTGCAGCAGATATTGTCCTTCTTGGCTCCGGAGGTTGAACAGTCTCCACGGGCGCTATAATACAGAACGGAAAGGGTCGTTATACCACCGGGGGGGGATTTTAATTTTTTTTAGAGTCTGTTGGTGGTACTGATTATTGCTATATATAATATTGTTATTACTAGTGGTAGAATAAAGCTTATAACAAGTATTAACAGTAGAATAAAGAACAGCAATATATCATCATTAGTTGTAGAGTCGTAAGTATTGCAATATTTGTCATACTGAGAGTAGCAGTGGTATAATTATTATTTTAGTAGCCATATTTATATTAGCACTAGTAGCAATCATATTAGTATTATAATTGTTTGATGTATCAATACTTATTATAATTATTATTATTACTATTATTTGGTAGTGGTATCAGTACTTTACATTATTATTCGGTAATATTAGTGCTTTATATTAATGTTAATAATAGTAATAATAATAATAATAATAATAATTATCTGGTAGTATCATTATTTTATATTATTATTTGGTAGAATCAGTTCTTTATTATTATTATTATTATTATTATTATTATTATTATCATCATGATTATTATTATTATTATGTAGTGTACATACTTTATATTATCATTTGATAGTAATCAGTACATTATTATTATTATTATTATTATTATTATTATTATTATTATTATTTAGTAGTGGTATCATTATCTTACAGTTAGTAGCAGTCTATTATTAATGGTAGGACTATGAGTATTTTATTTTTACTAGTTTTAGTAGTATTTTAGTAGGATATATATTTTTTATTATTAGTAGTCGTATAATATGTAATATTTATGGTAATGTTATTAGTAATAATAGTAGCACTGATATACTTATTAGTCTCATCGGTTTTGTTTTGTCATCATTTACAGTAATCCTAAAACTAAATTATGCATATAATATTATATTTTAAAATGAAAAGTCCCCGTTTAGTAATCTGACAGCGACGCAGAGTTTAGGTGTAAATGTTTCATGTTTACCCCACACGCGGGCGACTTCCCCTCACCAGACCGTGAAAGACTATTTAGATTAGTGATCCATTTGGAGTCTTTGTGATTTTGTATATTTCTATTGTTTTGTGTCGCACATTGTGTTTTGCTCCTGTATTGTAATGCATGCTACGATTGTCTGGTATTATCACGCCTACGTAACGCCTCCTCCTTACTAGTGCTCCTACTATTGTATTACTACTGCCACTATTATTTTATTACGTCTGCTGCCACTAATACCTACAACTACTCTAATATTATTACTACTACTCCTACATTGCCTTCTGCTACTATTGTTTTACTACCACTACTAATGCTAATATTATATTATCTTCTATGACTACAATTGTACTACTACTAGTTTTGCTAATATATTAACTTCTACTACTATAGCTACTACTATTACATATCTACTACTGTTATTTTATTATCACTAGTAATACTGTTATATTGTCTACTACTATTGCTTCTACCTCTATTATATCTTTACTACCGCTAGTAACAATAATATATTAACTTCTACTCCTATTATTAAACTACTACTACCACTATTATTTCCCCAGTACTACTGCTATTGTTATATTATCTACTACTACCACTGCTAATACATTAACTTCTTCTACTACTGCTATTACATTTCTTCTACCACTATTATTTAGCTATTAGTAATAATACCGCTACTCTCATATTATCTACTACTGTAATAATACTACCATTATTACTATTTTACTACCAATAGTACTTTTTTATTCTCTACTACTACTATTATATTACTACTACTATGTTACGGTAACTACTCCTAGTGTTATACTACTACTCGTATTATTATTTTACTACCACCACTACTACTCCCGCTGCTCCTAATGCTTTTATCAGTAGTATTACATCTACTGCTACTACTATTATATAATATTATTGACTTCTACTATTATATCACTATTAATGCTTCTATTATATTACCATTTCTAATATTATACTACTATTAGTATTATTGTTAGCAGTAGTTGTACCATTATTATTATATTATTACTATATATATATATATATCACTACTACTATTCTGTAGCTACAAATACTGCTATACTAGTAATACTAATAGTAATATTTACATATCAGTGAGAATATCAGAGTGAGACAAGAACCTACCCATGGTCGTCCAGGTTGAGCGTGTACAGGACCAGCTCCGGTTTGCCTGCCGCGCTGTCGGATGAGTTTTGGGTAGTGAATCGGACCAGTTTTGCCATCTCGGCAGCGTAGTTTCCATGTCTTTCTCCGTCTATCCTGATTTCCAGATGCATATTAGATTCCCCGCTACTTCTCATCCAATAGTGCACGGCATGGGTGACATCAAAACTCCTCCAGCCCGATTCTACAATGGGCACAAGCCTGGAAATTTACATTAAAAAAATCCCTGTTCTTACAAATGTATAAAAAAAAAAAAATAAACATAAAAAAAGAATAAGAATTAGAATATCATAATTAATTTATGAATTCCTAATATTGCCTTACCTGGAATCCACCAGTGACGTCCTGTTGTTTCCGTCCTTCGTCACCTCCACGTAGTAGACGCTGACCCTGGCGTTATTAACAGGTCTGTTGAAGCGTCTATCAGGATGCCCCTTGGTATTAGGAGGCAACTTGAAGAGTTTCAGTTCAGCCATGGTTACTTCGCTATTTTGGGGTATCCTGGACTCCATCCCAAATGCCAAGGTCTGCTTGACGGGATCTGCATATAGCACCTCACCAGAGATATCTATGGAGAATTAATATAAAAACCCGTCAGTATGGGCTCAATAGTTCCAATACCCTACCGGAGAGGGGCACATAATTATGGAGGCCATCACTCATGTCGTTAACATGTGGACATATGGTTCCACAGTCTGGATCAGGACGTGAAAGGCAAAATATCCGTCCGTAACAATGTCTATAAATTGTGTAGCGAATTTGAAGCCCTGTCTGGTACACCGCCCCGTAATACACCGGTACATTACGGTGTGTTGTACGATGGCTCAGTGGTTAGCATTGTTGCTTTGAAGTGCTGAGGTCCTGGGTTTAAACCCCACCAAGCACAACATCTGCAAGGAGTTTGTATGTTCTCCCCAGGTTTGAGAAGGTGTTCTCCCTCAGTGAGGATGATGTCTGTAAAGCACTGTGGTATTAATGGCGCTATATAAGTGAGCAAAATATATCATATACTGTATCTCCAATGGACAAAAATGCATAAACCTACCTGCATTACCAGGGATGCCCCTCAAGATGCCGGCCAAACTGGGTAGCGATCTCTTAGTCCTCTTCTTGTATTTTTGAAGCATGGCGATATACTTGTTTTGGATGTGTCGTGGGACCACCAGATTGTCAACGTCTCTCTTCACCAGCTTTGGCAGATAATTTACGTTGAGTTTCTTTAATAGAGCGTCTTTGAGGTCGTCCGGCGTAAACCCACAAGTCGTTGATATAAGGAAGGCACAGAGGAACCCGATGAGTCCCATAACCAGATTGGGGTTCATCACTTATTCTCTGAGTCAAGAGAAATGTCCAAGATGTCAGGAGGATATGATATGTTCTTGTTCTCAAAGTTTCAGATGGAGACCTGCCCTCCTTTTATATTGGAACCAAAGGACGCCCTGCTGTGAGAGCCAATAATGTAAAAGAAGCTGAGACAACAGGACAACATCACCCCACTAAGTGGTCTGACACTTTCTTAACTTAATCCTCAGACAAGAAATACACTAATAATTAAGGTTCTTTTAAAATATTCTGCCACTGAAGTAGCTGCTTACATTTTTTAGAATGTATAGATACATATTGTGTTGTATTTTATTTTTTTATTTTTGTATAATTTTTATTTAGAAAATGAGTGAATTTTACAGCTTTCTTTACTTGAAAAGCGTTAACGAAAAATCAGTCACATTTTTAGTTTGGGAGTATAGTACAACGATTATGTCTATTTTTTTTATATATATAATATTATTAAGGAGGCCATGTTGTGGGTTTGCAGCAATTTTTTATACAGTTTACATTTTATTAAAAAAAATAATTCAAAACCCAATATACAGGTCAACATATATGACAGTTTTTGAAATAATAAAAAAAATACATTTTTTTATTATAAAAATTCTGTTTTTATTTTTTTTTAAGTTTTTATTTCTAGATTAAAAAAAATGTGGAAAAATAAAGTAACAGCAAAGAAAAATAAGTTACAAGTATTGCTTTTATATTTTTGTATTATTGTTTGCATTTCATAGATTAGATAGACAGATATGAGATAGATAGATAGATAGATAGATAGATCATAGATAGATAACATTGTTCATCGTTTACAGAATTATATGTTCCTGTGAATTAAACTTTAGTTTTTGCTCTATCTTTGGCGTTTACCATTCTCCATTGTGTACTGCGAACCACAAACTTGATCTTGTGGTTGAAAAGATGAGCACAACCCAGATGTAACGAACATATTACATGTAAATGTCTGTTGTTGCAGGCCATAAAATTCTTACAGAGAACTGATGGAGGCTTTTAACCAAGTGTTAAGGATTATGTTACATTAGTGGACTTTAAACAATGATATCTTGGTCTACGTTAGAGGTTGAAGCTGTTGGCTACTGTATGTAAAAAATGGATAGCTACAAGCGTAGATGGAATGAAGGACTTATTATGAAGTGTGAAGATGGAAAGCTTGAACATGGGACTGACACTCAACTTTCTGAGGACAAATATATTGACTACTGCCAGGTACGAGTGGGACTCATATGAGATGGACGGTGATGAACTGGAAGTTGTAAAGGACTTCAACCTACTCGGATCAATGATAACTCAAGATGCAATGATGACACTTGAAGAAGTCGATAGGAGAATAGCTATGGGCAAATCAACAATGAAGTCACTGGACAAGGTCTTCAAATCGAGGAATATTTCACTGGCATTGAAGACATGGCTCGTAGATAGTTTGGTTTTTACTGTGGTAACATATGGATGTGAAATCTGGACAATAAAGTAACAAGACAGAATAAGAATAGACTCCTTCGAAATATGGTGCTGGAGAAGGATGTTATCAATACCAATATACCAATAACCCTAAACGTCTCTTTGACACTTTTCATTCTCTACTCAACCCAAGAGTACAGGCCCCAACCACGGAGCTTCGAGCTGACGATCTGGCCAATTACTTCAAAGAAAAAATTGACCAGATCCGACAGGAAATTATCTCCCAATCACCTCATACCATGCACTGTCCTCCCTCACTCACTGCATCTAGCTCACTCTCTGATTTTGAACCAGTCACAGAAGAAGTAAGCAGGCTCCTTGCATCTTCTCGCCCAACCACTTACACCAGTGACCCATTTCCGTCACATCTCCTCCAGTCCCTTTCCCCTGCTGTCACCCTTCACCTAACTAAAATATTTAACCTCTCTCTCTCTCTTCTGGTATCTTTCCCTCCTCATTTAAGCATGCCGTCATACATCCACTACTTAAAAAACCATCCCTCGACCAAAACTGTGCCGCTAACTATAGCCCTGTCTCTAATCTTCCCTTCATCTCTAAACTCCTTTAACGTCTGGTCTACTCCCGTCTTATCCGCTATCTCTCTGATAACTCTCTTCTCGACCCTCTCCAATCCGGTTTCTGCTCTTTACACTCTACTGAAACTGCCCTCACTAAAGTCTCTAATGATCTACTAACAGCTAAATCTAATGGTCACTACTCCATGCTATTTCTCTTGGATCTCTCTGCAGCATTCGACACTGTGGATCCTCAGCTCCTCCTCACTATGCTCCATTCCATTGGCCTCAAAGACACCGTTCTCTCCTGGTTCTCCTATCTCTCTGACCGCTCCTTTACTGTATCTTTTGCCGGCTCCTCCTCCTCTCACCTTCCCCTTACTGTTGGGGTTCCTCAAGGATCAGTTCTAGGCCCCCTCCTCTTCTCTTTGTACACTGCCCCTATTGGTCAAACAATCAGTAGATTTGGGTTCCAGTACCATCTCTATGCTGATGACACCCAATTATACGCTTCTTCTCCTGACATCACGCCAGCCTTTCTAGAAAACACCGGCGATTGTCTAAACGCTGTGTCTAACATCATGTCCTCACTATATCTGAAACTGAACCTGTCAAAGACTGAACTCCTTGTGTTTCCTCCCTCTACTAATGTACCTATACCCGACATTGCCATTTCCGTGTGTGGTTCCACTATTACTCCCCAGCAACATGCCCGCTGTCTTGGGGTCATGCTTGATTCCGAGCTTTCCTTCGCCCCCCACATCCGATCACTGGCTCGCTCTTGTCATCTGCACCTCAAAAACATTTCTAGAATTCGACCTTTTCTTACTTTTGACTCTGCAAAAACTCTGACTGTTTCTCTTATTCATTCTCGTCTCGACTATTGTAACTCTCTTCTAATCGGTCTCCCTCTTACCAAACTCTCCCCTCTCCAATCTGTCTTGAATGCTGCTGCCAGGATCATATTCGCCAATCGTTACACCGATGCCTCTACCTTGTGCCAGTCATTACACTGGCTACCCATCCACTCCAGAATCCAGTACAAACTTATTACTCTCACCCACAAAGCCCTCCATGGCTCAGCACCACCCTACATCTCCTCCCTTGTTTCAGTAGACCACCCTACCTGCGCCCTCCGCTCTGCTGATGACCTGAGGTTAGCATCCTCAATAGTCAGAACCTCCCACTCCCGTCTCCAAGACTTTACACGCGCCGTGCCAATTCTTTGGAATGCACTTCCCAGGTCAATACGATTAGTCCCCAATCCCCACAATTTTAAGCGTGTCCTGAAAACGCATTTATTCAGACTGGCCTACCGCCTCAACACATTAACCTAATCTATCCCTATGTGGCACAGCCAAAAGTTTTACCATAACCAGGTTCCCTGCATCATGTTCCCACATGCTTTATGCATCTATTAGCCCTCTGTGTCTGTACTGTTACACACTTAACATTATGGCTGGTCCATACAATCAGGGCAACTGTTACCACCCACCTTTCGTGTCTCCCCTTTTCCTCATAGCCTGTAAGCTTGCGAGCAGGGCCCTCATTCCTCTTGGTATCTGTTATGATCTATGTGATTATTGTTATGCTGTAATGTCTATTGTCTGTACAAATCCCCTCTGAAATGTAAAGTGCTGCGGAATATGTCGGCGCTATAGAAATAAAATGTATTATTATTATTATTATTATTATTACCATGGATGGCAAGAAGAACATACTGTAAAAATCAATTCTGGAACAATCAAGCCATACATGTCACTCAAAGCAAGAATCACCAAACTACAACTTGCCACATTTGACACATCATACGAAGAGAGCAATCACTGGAGAAGGACATCATGGGCGGAAGAACAGAAGGAGCAAGGTGAAGAGGAAGACCAGCAACCCGATGGCTTGATACTATCAAGATAACAGCAGAGAAGACCCTGGTGGACCTCTCTAGGCTTGCACAAGATCGATCTTCCTACAGATTGTTCAACCATCAAGTCACCATGGCTCAAACCACGAGCCAAAGGTCATTTAGATAAAACAAAATAACCTTATAGCCTCGGTCATACTCACTTGTGGGGCATTGGTCAGATCTATGCTTTTCGTAAGGCTCCCATACAGAAATTAGTCTAGATGTCTGCCGATCCTGCCGATATCAGCGGGTTCTGCCGATAATCTGATGTAGAAGGGGGCTTCCAACTCTCAACTGATTTCGGATTGATGATCCTTTTATTCTCCATGCGATAAACCACCACCAGAGGAGTCTTATGCTGGCTATATATATTACATGGCCATTAAATGGCTGTTGTCCGAAAGATCTTTCATCTGAGAGCCTGTTTGGTCGAGCGGTCCTGCGTTCTCTAAGAGAAAGCTGCCAACTTATTAATCTCAGGGAGAAACAATGTGATTGGCAGTCCACGATTAGACATTCCTGATTGACATTTCTCCCAACCATCAGTCATCCGGCACCCCCATACACATTAGACTGTAGGCCAAACTCTTCGATATTTCAGGTTCATTCGTCATAAGTCTAATGTGTATGGGTAGCTTTACATCGCTTCTATCACAGAGAATTCCTCTGTAGAGAAGTCAGGAGACATAGCTGTTGGCCAAATTATCATCCAAGTTATAGTTTGTCAGACAGCTATCTGCAGCGTATAGGGGGGGCGTTAGTCCTCAGTTGGATTCTGGCGCCAGGTCACTTCTCCATTTAGCTTCCATTGTGCTTATTATGAGTATCTCTGCTTCTCCTCATAGGGTGTTAATTCCTGGAAGGGAGCCTTACAAGGATATGATTTGAGCAGATAGGAAATGAACTGGTGATTGATAAGTTAGTGATAAATTGATTCTAATTTCCTTCAAAGCCATTTGTTGTCTACCAGTGCTTGTATCAACAGAATAAACGTTTTGAATTCTAAGTTCTTCAAAAGCCAAGATCGGTGTCCTTGGACATAGAGTTCTCAAGGGAAGATATTCCTAAAGATACTTTTTTTCCACCATGAAAAAGGGTTTTACCACTCGCCAAGGCAACAGCATAAAGGTGAAGAGTGTGCCGGTAGTCCTCCGCAATGATGATTTCTTTCTCGTTCATCATATTGAAGTCCAGTAAAAGTTAAGTTTGACATTCACGGTGTCTTGAGTTCCACAATTTTTCAATCGGTTGGTTAAGGCTGTCACACGATGGCTTCTGTTAAACAGTAGAAGTCATCTTGATGCATCGTTGGTATAGAGGTGTATTAGAATGAATGTCTCGTTAACGGTCATTTTTTGTGTGGATATCTGTTTCGTTTTCCAAAAGGTATAAAGGATGAAAAAATACAAATGTAGGCAATGATGATTTTATTTGGCTTTATTAGCTCCTTATAGACCTTGAGCTAAAATAATAGAGTACACATTCAGCTTGGCCTCTTTTGTCCACAGAGTTGGTGACTCCCGTACGGACAATGCACAGAAGATTGCTTCCCACTGGAAACAACATCTGCCAACACAACATTATCCAAAACTTTAAGAAAAATCTCAAGATCTTAGTAACAATAGGTGGCTATTGTATATGTCTTGAAAGAAAAATGTGAAATCTTAAATACTGCATTTTTGATTGTGTCTATTAAGCTAATTGTAGTTTACAATTTTTATTGTTTTCCCACCATACAAATAAGTGTTTGAAACTACTTATAAGGCTATGTGCCCACGTAAGCAGAACATTTCTGCATGAAAACCTGACTCCTTCCCAGAAAACGCACTTTTTTTTCCACGTATTCCACACGTTTTTGATGCATTTTTTTTCCGCGCGTCCCCAGTCACATAGAAAATAGCTACAAAATTAATGAGCATGCTGCGTTTTTTACCGCGAAGCGTTTTTTTTTGCGGAAAAAAACGCATCAATAGGCACAAAAAGTTCAAAATGCATTAAAATGAATGGGATGCTTCTTTTGAGAGATTTTTAGGCGCTTTTGCCGGTAAAAACCCTTAAAAAATGCGAAAAAAACCCGATTACGTAGGCACACAGCCTAAATGTTTTGTATGTTAGTATTATCTTACACTCTTGTATAAAGTTTGACAATGACTTAATATAATTAATATTTTGAGAGTCTTAATACATTTTTAAAACGCTTAAATCATTTTTTTTCCAGTGCTAAAATAAAAAAAAATAAATATATGCTTGAGTGGTGCTTAGAATGGGACAACTTTTCTTTTAAAGGTGATTCTTTTTTTTTTCTTCTTTTACGTTCCTACTACAGTATATGTGAAGTAAAGCGTGCCGCTATCATTATTATTAGGACATTTAGGAATAAAATCTAATCTAATTTTAGGAAAATATTTTTTTCAAGGCGATACTAGATGTAGCATAAGCGGATATTATTAATATTATTTTGAATTTTTATGAGAATGTTGATAAAATAATTGCAGCCAAATTTATATTTTTCCATTTAAGTACGCGAGAGTAAATGGTGGCTGTTATTACTAAGGAAGATAACTTTTTTTTTTTATGCTTGATTTTTTAATAAATAAAAAAAAAACATTAAGGGGAAAATTAATTAGTAGTTGAGCTCAATGATTGATGTGAACTATAGTCATGAGGAGACCGGCGCATTGGTGCATATCCGGTGTTGGACCCGGAGAGGGTGGGTGCTGTCTGTCAAACATTTATAGTTTATTTTTTATTTGAGTGGTGAAAAAAAAAATCCAGAAATTTGTATGAAAAAAAAGTTTTTTGATTTTGTCGCTATTTTCAGAGACCCATAACATTATCATTTTTCGGGATCTGGGGCTGGGTGACGGCTTATTTTTTGCGCCCTGAGCTGATATTTTATTGATACCATTTTGAGGTAGATGTGATGTTGTGATCGCCTCTTATTGCATTTTATTGCAGTGTTGCAGCGATCAAAAAAATTTTTTTCCTTTTTTTTCTATTGAATCCACGTGATGACTCCATGGTTTCTATGCTTCCCTGCACCACAGGCTATTAGGGTGAGCTGGTTTCTTTCTCCTTTTTGCAAAAAAAAGTAATGCTGTTGTTTTTATATTTTTTCCTGTTACACCGTTTAATGATCAGATTAATTTACTTTATATTTTGATAGATCGTACATTTCTGAACACAGCGACACCAAATATGTGTATTTATTATTCTTTTAATTATTATATTTTTAATGGGGCCAAAGGGAGCTGAATTTTAACTTTTGTGTTATTTTTTAACTTTTTTTCCCACTTTCTATTCTATTTAATAGTCCCCTTAGGGGACTTGAAGCTGCGATCATCCGATCCCTTGTGCTATTCATAACAGAGCTTCAGCACTGCTATGTATAGCAAAAAACAAGATCTCTCGTGCTGTCCACGAGTCAACATTCATAGGAGATCCACAATCACAGGTACGGGGTCTTCTGCAGACCCCCGGCTGACAAGACAACCCGTCAACCCATCGTTGCCCCGTGATCACGTGACAAGGGCGCCGATGCATTTTACTTGTTAACATTCGCGGGTGGATCTTGGATCCACCCGCAGATATTAGAGGCACGTGACTGATTGGAGACACTTGATGGCTGATTAGAGGCACATGATGGCTGATTAGAGACACTTGATGGCTGATTAATGATGGGTGACTCGAACCCAAAAGTATATGTCCATGAGGCTGTTGAATTTAGAACAGGAGACCTGCAGCTCGGCCTGACATTGCCGTCCATATGGGGATCGTGAATGTCAGAGGTCTAAAACCGGCCTTAGGCCAAGTAGACATGAATGTATAATTTCTTGGGCCATTCACGTTTGGAGATTGCTCAGGGCATTGGCGACTTTGGACATCTTTTCTTCATTGCGCCTTAGGGGGCATGGGACACGACACACACAGGACACGCCTTTGGTTAGAGAAACACCTTTATTATTTTGTAAATTAGGCTTTTAAATTGCAATGGTTTGTCTTTTTTTTTTTATTTTGTCTAAACCAGCACTTTTCCTCTCCACAGTCCTTGCATGTACCTTAGAGCTCTGTATGTAGCTTTGTCTGGATGTTTTCCACTGAGATGAGATCTTTTGAGTTCAAAGAATCAATAATTGGAACAGGAACAGACAGAATTATTTCACCCAATTTGATGTATTGACCCAACTATTGATGCTCTGTTGTCTCTTCCGCCTTTTCCCTTTTCTTCTCAGGTTCATACATGCATTATATATATATATATATATATATATATATATATATTAATTTCATTGCATTTCTTAAATGAATATGTATCATGTCTTATTTTGTGTGTTTAGTAAATGTAATCGATTTAATTGCACTTTATCATGTATAGAAATTAATTATTAGATTTGCACTTTTTCATGCATGAGTACCGAGTGCTTTTGTATGCTTTAATCACTTATCTCTGTTCCCCACTTTACATGTGGAAGTTATTCAATATAACTGTAATATGTTATCCTATCTTACTCCTACAGATGGTCTCTGGTTGGATCTGTGCTGATGTATGATTTGGGATTCTTCATCTAGATCTGATAGGTGGTGCATGTGCGCACCACAATGCGGAACGCCTTACTAGGGGACCAGGGGAGGATTTATTTTCTGCACCCACTGAGGAAGCAAGAGGGATAGAGTAAAACGCGCGTCAGGGTGCATTTGGTGCTCACTTTGCATAACACACTTTACTCTGGGTAAGATTAGCTATCTGTTATTTCTGGATTAGATTTATAAGTTGATTTATCTAATTAGAAGAACAAATATCTTTACTTTACATTTGTTGCTCAAATGCATTGTTGCCTATGAGCTGGTATGTCGTCTTCAATGTTTTGGCTTTGTGATCGTTTTAAATTATGTATAATAAAATCTAAATATTTTTATCTTTAAGACTCCATTTATGTTTAAAAAAAAAACAAAAAAAAAACATTACAGTACATGGACTGTGGACGTGGGAAGTTTTTTGTCTGGAAGGAAAATCATGAAGGATTGCAGATGTGAAAACTTTTCGGAGTCTCCCAGACAGCAGATGCTGGAATTGACCTCCCAGACATGGATATGTACATGTCTTGTGACCGTTTACACTTGTCTGATTGCCCTCACTGGCTTATGAAGAGCTTTTCTACTTTTTTATGTTTGACAAGGATACTCAAAATGCCTGGTGACCCCAGGTCATGTGGGGGCCCCCTTTTTTTTTCTTGCCCATCCTTGTGGATTGGAGAGTTGGATTTATGGGATTTTCAAATAGCATAAAATTAATGAGCAAACACAGTGAGCGGAGAATAAGATGTGTATTGGGAGCACTTCACAGTGTGCTGTTCCCATTACTGGATTTATCAGCCCCTCTTGTCATGCAAACAAGGGAAGCCTGGAATTTGGGGAAAGCTCTTGACTGGTTTGTGTATTGGGAGGTAGATGGTGCTTCCAGCTTGTCAGACAGGAGATTAAACAGACTGAACAAAGTGAAATATAGACGACAAATGGCAGCAGAATAGAAGATTGTGTGTATAGACATATAAGTAACAATAAAGTCTACACTTGTGTGTCTCTGTGTATGTACAATATACAGTATGTCTGGATATCTATGTTTATGCGTTTCTATGTATATGTGTGTATATATGCGCAATGGTCAGGGCGATTCTGGATTTTCTGCTGCCTGAGGTGCAAATTGAAATGGCGCCTCTCTTTCAGTTCTACAGAGTTGCAACATATACTGTAGATCAAATCACTGTCTCCTATAATGAATACAACATAAGAACCACCATCAGTGCACGAATACAACCCCAGAACTATCATAAGTACTACCAGAAGCATCATCAATACAGAATACATAGAGAAAATCACCATCAGTACAGCAATACATCACCAGAATCACCATCAGTACATGAATACAGCACAACAACCACCATCAGTACAGGAATACATCACCAGAATCACCATCAGTACATGAATACAGCACAACAACCACCATCAGTACAGGAATACATCACCAGAATCACCATCAGTACATGAATACAGCACAACAACCACCATCAGTACAGGAATACATCACCAGAAGCATCATCAGTACAGGAATTCAGCACTCGAAACACCTTCAGTACATGAAAAAATAGCCAGAATAACAGTATATGAATGCATCACCAAAACCATCAATACATGAATGTATCACAAGAATCATCAGCTCGTCTCTGCAAACTTCCCTCTTTTTTGGTCTTCTGCAGCACAACCCGACATAGTTGCTTTAAAATCTTCAGTATAATTATAATGCTGTTGAATAAGAATACCTACTCATATTGTGCCCCTGAATAATAATGACCAATCCCTGGGCACCCTGCACAAAATATTACTCAAGCACTGTCCCTGTTGTGGTACACTATCTCCACATTGAACTCTTCTACAAAATATTGACTCCACACTGTCAACCTGTATGAACTATAACTGCCACACGGCGACCATTATGAACAACATCACACCGTCTCCTGTTATGAACAATAACCTCTACACTGTTCACCCTTATGAACTATAACGTACCATTACCCCTTATGACTTATAACTTCCACTCCATCCCCACTTATGAACTATAACACCACACTTTACCTATCCCCTGTCAACTTTTTCCACTTACACTGCCCCTTTTCTACACTGTCCCTCAGACTGCCACCATTGCCACAACGTCCCTCATGCTGCCCCCACCTGTTCACATCTTCAGTGTGTCCCGACCCTCTCTATAAACTGTAAACTGTCTATACTTTGCCCCCCCTCTTGACAGCATATATGTTATACTAACATCATCCTGGTTTCCTATTGACCGAAGCCTCTGTCTCTTCCATCATATAGCAGTGGGCCAGCTTGGTGGTTGCAATGCACTGTCATTATTTGTGCCATCGAACATCCCGAGTGAAGCCGGCCTGAAACGGACCGCCAGCTAGAAGTAGCCTGCGTCTTGCCGGAACAACTGGAAGAGAAGGCAGCCAATGGCTCTCTGCTCCACTACAACTGTCAACAGAATCAGTTAACTTTTGTAGACCGATGTGGACCGCTGCCGAACCAGCCCACCAGGCATTGGCCCGATGGCCAGTCCGGCTTTTCTCCCAGGTAGTGGTATTTTGCTTAAAGTCACTTCAGACAGCTACCTGAAATCAGATGCTGATCTCACCTCATGGCAGAAATGGGTCTATGAATGCTTCTGTGTATGTATGTGTAAGGTTCAGCAAGGACCGTAGTCATGGCCAAGGACTCCGGGGCAACAGTGTCCTGGCCTCCCCTCACATAGACATGACAGCTTTCTGTCAGCATACCTGCAGCTCCATTCTTCTCAGGGCTTTCTGTAATGCGCTGCACGTTCTCCTCAGATGATGTGGAACAAACAGAGTCACAGTCCCTTTCACCTTTAACAATAACAGCTTTACTTATTTTTGCACACAGCACACCCATTTTTTTTTACAGCGGATACCTCATATTCGACAGTGCACAATTCTGTCACATTACCTAAGCTCTCACTGTCTTCCTTTAGCATATCTCCGAGAAGTCCCGTTCCGTTCAGGATCACAGCATCCTCTCTGTCCAGCTTCACCATTTTTGGGAGTTCCCCTGTCTGTTTTGCCCCAGACATAAGGGTGTCTACCAGCGTAGCAAGCTGCCTCATAATGAGCGATCTGTGCTGCCGTACCACTGCCAACTGTCTCACTACCATCTGTACTGTAGTCCTCTGCACTGCTATGTTCTGCGCTGCTGTGATCTGTGCGGCTGTGATCTGCGCTGCTGTGTTCTGCAGTGTTGTCATCTGTGGCCATCAGGCCCTGGACAGCTGGACCCGTGTTTTTAACGCTACAGAGCTGACTGCCCTGTCACGGCGTTCCCACCCAACTCATTCAAATCTCAGCTGTTCCTCAGCTTAACGGCTATTATCTCCTCCTACTTTAACTATTTACAGGCTGAGTATGCGCTCCACCCCCATCTAGTGGCCTAACTGGGGTACTACACTTTCCTTACAACTATAACAGTAGTTATACATAGCATTAAAATAAATATACATTACAGTTTTATCACTTAAAGTAATAGACAGAATAGTGTAGCAGTACCTACAGTATGTGACACACACATAATGGTAATACACATGAAAGTGTAGCAGTACCAGTAAAATACGAGAAAGAGATAAAAGATAGATCAATAACATCTTCCATTCCCTTACATATGTACAGTATATGCCTGTATCTTTGTATATATGTGTCACGGGGCAGTTGCGGGGAAACAGGAGACGTGAAACCAGGGCCCCTGAACTGCCCCTCAGGCTAAAAGGAGCGCCTGACTCTCCTTATCTTGGGGGTACACTTGATGTTAGTGAGGCCCAAGTCCCCGACCTGTCCCTATCTCCTGTTTAGCCCTGAGCTAAACACCCAACCCCCTCCCCAGGAGGTGAGACAGGGAATAAAGTGAACTGCACCAATAACACGAAAGGAAATATAAAACAGACACCATGGGGTTAAAGCAACTAGAACCCAAAACTTAGCTTTATCTGCTGCCAATGCTCCCAGCAGAAGAGTAAGGCACCCGATCAGCATCCAGCACTATCACCACTGCTCCAGATAAGCTGAACCCCCTCTGGACCAGGTAGGTCAAATCTTCACCAAGGTTGGTTAGCAAATGACCAGTATTACCAACAGCGCAGCACCAGGTGGCCTTATAAAGGGAAGTGGGAGTAGTCACCACCTGCTGACTAACTAACCATGTAGTAACACCAGCGGCCACTGGGAGGGAAAACCCAGCAGCCGACCAACTACAGTTGTAGTGACACCAGCGGCCACCGGGGCAAAAACTCATATTGACCCCCGAGGGCCAGAAAGGAAAAAGGTTTATATAAGAGAGTCCAGACTCTGACACAGATCCAAAAATGGATCGTGACAGTACCCTTCCTTCAATGAGGGGCCTCTGGACCCTCAACACTGCACCTCACCAGAAAAACACCTACGGTGAGGACGCCTAGATCCACCAGAGTTCACCTCAGTGACCAACTGACTCACAGGTTCATGGCAAACGTGGGCAAACGTGGGCTGATGGAGGTGGCAACGTATGCTCCAGAGGCGCCACAGATCTCCAGAGCGCCTACCTGGGGAACGAGTTGTGAATGGGCATAAATGGGGGCAACTCCAGCTGGTATGTCCCCAGGCCGAGGATGGCCGACACCCGATACGGCCCGATCACCTGAGAACTCCAGACCCCAGCAGCACACTTCCACCGGATGTTTTTGGTGGACACCCATACATACTCGTTCACAAACAGGTCTGGACCTGAACATTTATTGCCATGCACACATTTTCCACAAGATGGAGAACTCATTAAGGAACTGACAACAGAGGCGTCCCCCTGTGTCACAACACTCACATCCCAATTCAGAGAGGGAACCACCACCCTCCTCCGACCCCTCCTCCTGCGAGGACTCCGCCTCTCAGGGTTGGCTAATGACGACGGTTGAAACTTGCCCCTACTCCCTGGCAGCACCTCTGCTGCCCCCACTGGAGAAGAAGGGGACGGTTGTAGAAAGATGGCAGAGACAGAAGCCCCCAGGCAGCAACCCTCACACGACTGATCCCAGCTGATTACTTCCCTAGACCGCCAATCTATGACAGGGTTGTGTTTTTCCAACCAAGGGAGGCCTAAAACGATGGGTCACCATTCCCCCCAAGACGTAGCATGACAGGGACTCTACATGTTGAGTCCCTATACGCAGATGTATATTTTTCACAACTTGGGCAAAAACCCATATTAACCGCCGAGGGCCAGAAAGGAAAAAGGTTTATATAAGAGAATCCAGACTCTGACACAGATTCAAAAATGGATCGTGACAATATGTGTATTTGTGCATGTGTGTTTGTATATGTGTTTGTGTATGTGTCTGCTCTGTATATTTAAATGTGTTTGTGTATCTGGACAATATTAGCATCTATCTGTGTCTGTCGGTGTATGATATGTATATGTGTCTGTCTCTGTCTCTAAGTATGTCTATGTGTGTCTGTGTATAAGTGTCTGTCTATATATACAGTATTATGCAAAAGTTTTACAAGAGATGTGAAACTAATTCTGCAAAGTAAAAAGTGTTAATACTTTATTTTTATCAATTAACAAAATACAAGGGAATGAACAAAGGAAAAATCTAAATCTAATGACTATTTGGTGCGACCGCCCATCGTCTTCATCACTTCTTCCAGTTACACTTGTACTCGGCTATTGAAGGCTCTCGGCAGGAGATTGCTCCAAATATCTTGGAGAGCTGACCCCAGATTTTCTGTATGAGGCTTGTGCGGATCCTTCTGTCTCTTCATGTGATCCCACTTGTGTGCAAGTGACAAGTGTAACTAGTAGAATTTCAAAGGGTGGTCACCCAATATTGATGAGATTTTGATTTCTCTTTTGTTCGTTCACTTTGTATTTTGTTAATTGATAAAAATAAACTATTATCACTTCTGTTTTCGAAAGCATTATTACTTTTGCACCAGTTTTTCCACACTTGCCGAAAAATTTTGCCCAGTACTGTATATGTATGTATTTGTCATCCTACTTGGCATCACAGACTTGGCCCCATCTTGGATCTCGTCCTACCTAACAGACTGGACATTCAGTGTCTCCCACTCACACACCACCTCCTCATCTCGCACCCTATCTGTCAGAGTCCCGCAACATTCAGTCCTAGGGCCCCTGCTGTTCTCTATTTACACCTTCGGCCTTGGACAGCTCATAGAGTCCCACGGCTTGCAGTATCACCTCTATGCTGATGACACACAGCTATACCTCTCTGGACCCGATATCACCTTACTAACCCAGAATCCCACAATGTCTGTCCGCTATTTCATCCTTCTTCTCTGCTAGATTTAAAAAAATTAATATAGACAAAACAGAATTCATCGTCTTTCCCCCATCTCACTCGACTCATCCAATGGACCTATCCATTAAAGTCAATGGCTGCTCACTCTCCCCAATCCCGCAAGCTTGCTGCCTTGATGTTACCTTGGACTCTAATCTCTCCTTCAAACCACATATCCAAGCCCTTTCCTCTTCCTGCCGACTCCAACTCAAAAACATTTCCCAGGTCCGCACATTCCTTAACCAAGAATCTACAAAAACTCATCATCGCCCGACTCCACTTCTGCAACCTTCTGCTCTGTGGCCTCGTTTTGTAACACTCTCGCACACCTCCATCCTAAACTCTGCTGCCCGACTAATCCACATGTCCCCCGCTATCCCCAGCCTTTCCTCTGTGCCCAGGTACGGACTGGGACTGAAATTCAGCCCTGGCATTTGAAATCACACCAGTCCATGCTGTCCCCGTCCCCCAAGCACCAGATGGGATATATTACTACTAATATTAGCCTTGATGGATGAAAGCAAGTTTTACTACAAGATCAATAGTTCTAATGATACCCGTGGCCTGCTGGGGTAAGTGACGGAGTCAGCGACTTTGTGCTCCATCATAACTCATACTATGGGTGTCTTGAGAACACCGATTCTGTTAACAATGTAGCAGCCAAGTGGCCCACGACCAGACAGGCCATTCTGGCATTTGCCAGAAGGCCAGTCCAGCCCTGTCTGTGCCGATCCTTTCACTGGCTCTCCATTGCCAGTTTAAAACTCTAATCATGGCACACAAAGCCATCCACAACCTGTCTCCTCCACACATCTGTCTCCTTACCTACACGCAACCTCTGATCCTCACAAGATCTCCTTCTCTACTCCCGACTTCTCTTCCCACAATCGCATACAAGATTTCTCTGATGCATCACCCCTACTCTGGAACTCTCTACCCCAACATCATATCAGACTCTCGCCTACCATGGAAACCTTCAAAAGGAACCTGAAGACCCACCTCTTCCGACAAGCCTACAACCTGCAGTAACCACTGATCCACCAAACAGCTGCATGACCAGCTCTGCCCTCACCTACTGTATCCTCACCCATCCCTTGAAGACTGCAAGCCCTCGTGGGCAGGGTCCGCTCTTCTCTTATACCAGTCGGTGACTCGTTTTGTTCAAGATTATGGTACTTATTTTTTATTATGTATACTCCTTTTCACATGTAAAGTGCCATGGAATAAATGGTACTATAATAATAAATAATAATTTGTGTATGTACCGTATATATGCACCTTTTTATGTAGGTATGTATCTATTGATATGTATGTATATATGTATATATACAGTACAATGAAAAAGTTTTCTGCAATCTTTTGGGGTCTGTCTCTACCAACTTTGCACACTCACTCTCGTCTGGTGAGATTGCATGGAGACTTCTGTGAACAGCAATTTTCAAGTCATGTCCCAGATTCTCACTGGGATTAAGATCTGGACTGTGACTGGGCTGTTCACACATATTGAATATGCTTTGATCTAAATCATCCTTTGTAGCTCTAGCAGGATGATTCGGGTTGTTGTCCTGCTGGAAGGCAAACCTACGCCCCAGACTCAGGTCTTTTGCAGCCTTTAACTGATTTTCCTCCAGGAATGCCCAATATTTAGCTTCATCCATCTTCCCATCAACTCTGACCAGCTTCCCTGTCCTTGCTGAAGAAAAGCCTCCCCACAGCGTGATGCTTCCACCATCATGTGTGACAGTGGAGCTAGTGTTTTGCTGGTGATGTTCAGTGCTAATTTCACTCATGTCACTGCATTGTTACGGTCTTGCTTCTAAAAGTCTATATTATGTTTTGTAAATCCACCGTTGACTTTCAACACTGCATGAATCCTTCTGAACATGCTCTCGATCAGATTGAAGCATGTCTCGACCGAAATCTGATCTTTTCTACACATACTCAAAGTTGGTGCACACTGGTCGCCTCACTTGGACATGTATACAGTTTTCTCTTCAACTCTACCCACAAGTGTTGGATTGGGTTGAGGTCTAGGGACTGTGGGGAGCATCCAGCCCCTCTACTTCATTGTCATTGAACCATTTCTTTGCCAATCTCGATGTATGCTTCGGGTCGTTGTCCTGCTGGAACACTATGTCGTCCTTCTCATACCCATAGTACTCGAGTGCACGACGTAAGTAACTCATCTTGTAGGATACTCACATATAGCTCAGCATTGAGACCACCATCGATCCTGGTCAAATATCCAGCACCTTTGGCTGTGAAACAACCTCATTATCAGGTTTCCTCCACCAAACTTGACAGTTCCTTCAATTTCTCGCTGCGTTAGCCCCTTTCTCCCTTGTGTCTTCCAGACCCATGTGCACCCATCAGAGCCATCTATTGACTTTAGTCTCATCGCTCTAAATCACCCGTTTCCAATCTTCTACTGTCCATTTTCCTACTTGTTTGCAAACTGGAGATGACGCTTCTTATGGCAATATTGAGGTCAAGGCTTCTTCACCTTTTTTCAGGCCACCATTCCAGACTTGTGTGACGTGTGTCACTCGGTGCTTGCATCAACATCTGTGATCTCACTATAACAAAGCATACTGTCATGGCGCAGGCCCCTGCTCCTCCTACTTACCTCTCTGCACGCTCTGCCCGGCGCGCTCCTGCTTCTCGGCGCCTCCCCGCGCCCAGCCTCCGGCTCCCTCGGCGTCGGGCAAGAGCACACAGCGCGCGGCCTCCTGGGTAAGGTGACGCGCTGGCCCCGCCCCCAACATGGCGGCGCCCACCGCTACTTATGCCCGGCGCCAGCTTAGGTAAGACGCCTGATTGTCGTATGCGGTGACACTGTCTGCTGCAGTGCTCTCTGCGTCCTCAGGCCTTCCTCTTCCTCTGTCCGTGCTTGCTAGCGCCTTGGTTCTGCCTGTCTCTCTGCCTGTTGGTTCTCGGCCTGTCTCTCCTGTACTCTGCCCTCCCAGTCTCCCTAGGGCTTTCCCTCCTCTGTCCTGCCTCCTGCTTTCCCCCTCTCCGTCTCGGTTTTCTGCAGTGCTACATCTTGTGCTTCTCTACGGTTACAGCCTCCGGTCCTGTGCTCCTCCGGCCCTGTACCCCATTGGTCCTTGCCTTGCCAAGTGGCCTGCCTGTCGTCCACGCCTGTGCCTGCTTCCTATTGCCTCAGTTGTCCCTTTGGTTCCGGCAGTTGCGGCTCTATCCCCTGGAGGCCTGTCCCTAACACTCCCTGTATAGGGGGTGGTCCTCACCTGGGCACTAGCCTTCGGGGGCTCTGGAGTCGTGACCCAGAGTGTCCACTTTCAGGTGCTTCTTTATTTTTTCTCAACACCGTAACAGCACAATCAGGCGATGGACCCCGCTGGAGCCTCGGCCGCACAGAAGGAGTTAGTTTTCCTTCGGGAGAATCAGACGCGCAAGATGTCCTTCATGAAAACTATGGACTCACGCCTGTCCGCTCTCCAATCCTCTGACCCTGGAAACGCCGCCCAGTTGGCTGGCTTGCAACAGGAATTGGTGCAGCAGCGAGACACCCAGTCGCATATCCTGAGCTACATGGCCTCGGTGGACGGGCGGTTGCTCGCTCTGCACTCGGCCGCATCTGCCCCCCCAGCCGCTAGTTCCCATCCTCCTCCGCGGTTGGCCAAACCACCATATATAGCGGAGACGCCAAGTTATGGCGAGGTTTTTTAAATCAGTGCCGCCTCCATTTTGAACTGCTGCTCCAGCAGTATCCCACTGACCGAGCCAAAGTGGCCTTCATCATCTCTCATCTTGAGGGGGGCGCCTTGGCTTGGGTCAATCCGCTCTGGGAACGTGATGACCCAGTAGTTACTCAGCTTTCTGTTTTTTTGGATACGTTTCGTCGAGTTTTCGACGAACCGGGCCGTTTAGCTTCCACCACTGAGGCTTTATTTAACCTATGTCAGGGTTCTTTAACAGTGGGCCAGTATGCTATCCAGTTCAGGACTCTCTCCTCAGACTTAGGTTGGAATAATGAGGCCTTGGTGGGCGCCTTCTGGCGAGGGCTCTCTGGTCGTATAAAGGATGAGCTTGCTGGTCGTGACACCCCAACGGCTCTCGAAGACTTGATCTCGTTAGCTACGCGAATTGACCTCCGCTTTCAAGAGAGTGCTATGGAGAGAAGGGCCTCTCGTCCATTTTCTTCTGTCCGCAGGCCACCCAGTCCTCGACCTAGGAGTCTTCCCGCACCTCCGGCACCCGAGCCTATGCAGGTGGATCGCTTAAAGCTCTCTGACCAGCGTCGCAGGGAGAGGAGCCTCCAAGGTCAATGTTTCTACTGCGGTAGCGGCTCCCATCTCATCCGAACCTGTCCGGAACGTCCGGAAAACTTCTCCGCCTAGGCCAGCTAAGAGAGGCCTCCCTAGGTGTATATGATACCTCTCTCCCCCTCACTTTGTCTGTCCTCTTACATATTGGTGGGAAGCGGGCTTCCCTGGTGGCCTATCTAGACTCGGGTGCCGCCGGGAATTTCATTAGACTAGACGAGGTTAATAAGCTTTCTATTCCCGTGAGGGCTTTGCAAAAACCGCAAGTTCTCGCCTCCGTAGATGGTCGACCCCTGCTAGAAACGGTTACTCTAGTTACTCATGAAGTAGAATTGCAAGTAGGGGCGCTGCACAAGGAAAGGATTACGTTTTACGCCCTAGCAGGCATTTCTCATCCTATCCTGCTTGGGCTCCCTTGGCTGCGGCTCCACGAGCCCACCTTAGATTGGCATAATGGCAACGTCTCGCGCTGGGGGGAGTCTTGTCGGGCTCGGTGTCTGCTGTCGGTACGTCCCGTAGGTGACCCCCGTCCTTCCCTTGTCCCCCGTGGATTGCCATCGGTGTACCATGATTTTTTGGATGTTTTTGACAAAAAAGAGGCTGAGACTCTTCCTCCACACCGTCCCTACGACTGCCCCATCGAGCTTGTTCCTGGTACCATTCTGCCCCATGGTAGGATTTATCCATTCTCTCCGGCAGAGACTCAAGCCATGTCCGAGTACATCCAGGACAACTTGGCCAGGGGCTTCATTTGGAAATCCTCGTCTCCTGCAGGAGCAGGCTTATTTTTCGTGAAAAAGAAAGATGGGTCCCTGCGCCCGTGCATCGACTATCGTGGCTTAAACCGTATCACGGGGAAGAATAAATATCCACTACCACTCATCTCTGAACTTTTTGATCGCTTGAAAGGGGCGTGTGTATTCACCAAGCTTGATCTACGAGGGGCCTATAACCTGGTTCGCATACGCTCCGGGGACGAGTGGAACATGGCGTTTAACACGCGCGATGGACACTATGAGTATCTGGTTATGCCCTTTGGGCTTTGCAATGCACCGGCAGTATTCCAAGAACACGTTAATGATGTCTTTCGAGATCTCCTTTACTCCTGTGTCGTGGTCTACCTAGACGACATCTTGGTCTTCTCTCCTGATCTGGCCACACATCGCCGAGACGTCCGCCAAGTCCTTCTACGTCTCAGAGAGAACCATCTATTTGCCAAGTTGGAGAAATGCCTCTTTGAGCAAACTTCATTGCCTTTTCTTGGTTTTATTGTTTCGAACTCAGGTCTCGGGATGGACCCTGAGAAAGTCTCAGCAGTTCTCAATTGGCCGTGTCCCTCTGGAGTCAAGGCGATTCACCGGTTTTTGCCAATTATTATAGGCAATTTATCCCTCATTTTTCTTCCTTGACTAAACCCATCTCAGCTCTTGTCCGCAAAGGGGCAGATTCCAATCATTGGCCCTCTGAGGCTGAAGTAGCCTTCGCGACCCTGAAGCAAGAATTCGCTAAGTCTCCGGTACTCCATCGCCCGGATGCCAGCAGGCCATTCATCCTCGAGGTGGACGCATCCTCGGTGGGAGCTGGAGCAGTTCTCCTGCAAAAATCCTCCTCGGGCCGCACTCTTACTTGTGGATTCTTTTCAAAGGCTTTCTCCGCTCCCGAACGTAACTATGCCGTTGGAGATAGAGAACTCTTGGCCATAAAGATGGCTCTTGAGGAATGGCGCCATCTTCTCGAAGGTGCTCTCCACCCATTCATCATTTTTACGGATCACAAAAATCTGGCCTATCTTCAGTCCGCCCAGAGGCTCAACCCTCGACAGGCCAGATGGTCACTGTTTTTCGAGAGATTTGACTTTGAGCTCCACTTCCGACCCGGGGTGAACATCAAGGCGGATGCTCTTTCACGGTCCTTCCTGTCTGTTCACAAGGAGGAGGGTCCAAACCATCTCATTGACCCTGCCAAGATCCTTACCGTAGCCCCTGTAAGCCTGGTCTCCCCACCATCTGGTAAGACCTTTGTTCGGAGTGGAGATCGATTAAAAGTCTTACGCTGGAGTCACTCTTCTAGATTCTCTGGACATGCCGGAATTAAGACCCTCTCGCTTGTCTCCCGCCATTACTGGTGGCCTTCGCGTCGCAAGGATGTTCAAGACTTTATTGTCTCCTGTCCTACTTGCGCCCGGAACAAGGTTCCCCGGCATGCTCCCGCGGGACTCCTGCATCCGTTACCAGTACCTGCAAACCCATGGACTCATATTGCCATGGATTTCGTCACTGACTTGCCTCCTTTGTCTCTATGTACTGTGATTTTGGTGGTCGTGGATCGATTTTCCAAAATGGCCCACTTCATCGCTCTGCCTGGTCTGCCTACCACTCCCGAATTAGCGAAGATCTTTTTGCGGCACATTTTTCGCCTTCATGGTTTTCCTCAACATATTGTCTCGGATCGAGGAGTCCAATTTACCTCCCGTTTTTGGCGAGCTCTCTGCGGATTACTGAAGATAACATTGGATTTCTCATCAGCCTATCACCCTCAGTCAAATGGTCAAGTCGAGCGAGTCAACCAAGTCTTAACATCTTACCTTCGGCACGACGACTGGGTCTCTTTCCTCCCGTGGGCAGAATTCGCCTACAACAACCATCCAAGCAAAGCCTCTTCCAAATCTCCTTTCTTTGTGGTCTTTGGTCAACACCCCGGCATTCCTCTTCCAGTGTCCCCCACCTCGGGTGTGCCGGCAGCGGATTCCTTGTCCATAGACTTCTCTCAGATTTGGAGGGAGACCAAAAGGGCCCTTGAGGGTGCCAGCCTCAGAATGAAACGGTATGCCGACAAAAGACGGCTAGACGTTTCCCCGTATCGCCCTGGGGATAAGGTTTGGCTAGCTTCACGATATATCAGGTTGAAAATTCCCTCTTACAAATTAGGTCCATGTTACATTGGTCCCTTTGAGGTTGTAAGCCGGATCAACAACGTGGCCTACAAGTTGAAATTACCCGCCTCACTAAAGATTCCCAACACCTTCCATGTATCTCTCCTTAAACCAGCCATGTTTAACCACTTTCATTCTGCACCTTCTCAACCCTCCCAACCATGTAGCACGGATAACACGTTTGAGGTGCACGATATTTTGGCTAGAAAGACTGTTAGAGGGAGAACTCTGTTTTTGGTTGATTGGAAGGGCTTTGGTCCCGAGGAGAGATCATGGGAACCCCAAGAGAATATTGATGCTCCCCGCATTATGAGACGGTTCCTCTCCAACATTAGGAGGAGGGGGTGTAAAGAGGGGGGTACTGTCATGGCGCAGGCCCCTGCTTCTCCTACTTACCTCTCTGCGCGCTCCGCCCGGCGCGCTCCTGCTTCTCGGCGCCTTCCCGCGCCCGGCTTCCTCGGCGTCGAGCACGAGCACACAGCGCGCGGCCTCCTGGGTAAGGTGACGCGCTGGCCCCGCCCCCAACATGGCGGCACCCACCGCTACTTATGCCCGGCACCAGCTTAGGTAAGACGCCTGATTGTCGTATGCGGTGACGCTGTCTGCTGCAGTGCTCTCTGCATCCTCAGGCCTTCCTCTTCCTCTGTCCGTGCTTGCTAGCACCTTGGTTCTGCCTGTCTCTCTGCCTGTTGGTTCTCGGCCTGTCTCTCCTGTACTCTGCCCTCCCAGTCTCCCTAGGGCTTTCCCTCCTCTGTCCTGCCTCCTGCTTTCCCCCTCTCCGTCTCGGTTTTCTGCAGTGCTACATCTTGTGCTTCTCTACCGTTACAGCCTCCGGTCCTGTGCTCCTCCGGTCCTGTACCTCACTGGTCCCTGCCTTGTCCAGTGGCCTGCCTGTCGTCCACGCCTGTGCCTGCTTCCTATTGCCTCAGTTGTCCCTTTGGTTCCGGCAGTTGCGGCTCTATCCCCTGGAGGCCTGTCCCTAACACTCCCTGTATAGGGGGTGGTCCTCAGCTGGGCACTCGCCTTCGGGGGCTCTGGAGTCGTGACCCAGAGGGTCCACTTTCAGGTGCTTCTTTATTTTTTCTCAACACCGTAACACATACAAGCCTCCTCCACTGCCGTGTTTGTCGCGCCAGAACTGATAGATAGACCTTGTGATGAGCCGACTTGCTGACATCGATATTTTGCATGGACGTCCACCTCCTGGCTTTTGAATGGATGGATGGACTTCATTTTGTATTCTTCTGTCACATGATGCAATTTAGCAATTTTCTTGGCCGATAGATTGCTATCGATGAGCTGGATGATGCGGCTTCTCTTTTCTTGGGAAATCTTCATGGCTGCTCCTCTTCTCAAACCAATGACCTTTCATTTGGGAATCAACCTAATAACACCCCAAAGAACAGGTTGCAGTTTGTAGTATACAGGAAGAAAAAGATTTATCCACCACTAGGAGCAAAACAGTAACAATGCAGTGACATGACAAGAATCTGCATAACTAATCATGTGCTAAATAGTTGCAAGTCATGTAATGGATGGCCAAAATGATTGTTCAATGATGGGGGAGTATCCCGTTAGAAGCTGTAGTGGATGGTGAGATATGAAGCCTGAAAGTCAAAAGTTCAAAACATTGTTACCCTTTTTGCTCCTCATTATATAGGCTGTGCAGCCAGTGCAGGGGGCCCTCTCAACTAGAAAAGGGCCATGCCTCCCGGGAAGCTGATGCTCCGTCCTTCCCCCGGCTGAGTGAGAGCATGGGGGAGAAGATGGTCGGAACTCACTTCTCAGGAGACGATGGAGGCTGCAGCGTTGGCAGCAATGGTGACAACAAGCCTGTAGGAGAGGAGGGCAGGGAGACCAGAGCTGAGGGGACAGCAGGAAGGTGGAAGTCCTCAGCTGCACATCCCGTCCACTGCTCCAGGCCACGCAGGACACAGCAGCAGAGGAGGTACAGGACATTGACTCCATGGGGTCTCCTGCAAAATATGAAGAACCGTAGAGTTATAATTAATGGATGTTTGTTTCTACATTCAAACTGTACTGCCTGTACTGTATATATGTGCCTGCTGTGTATATACTGTATAGTATGTGTGTGTATGGGATTGTATATATGGCATACAGTCATAGTCAAAAGTTTTGGCACCCTTGAAATTGTTCAAGAAAATAAAGTATTTAACCCAGAAAATTATTGCAATTATACATGTTTTGTTATACACAAGAAAGGCAAATTGGGCATAATTTCACACTAAATCCTGAAAAATTGGTCTGACAAAATTGTTGGCGCCCTCATCTTAATATTTGGTCGCACACCCTTTGAAATAAAGAACTGAAATCAATCGCTTCCTTTAACCATCCACAAGCTTCTTACACCTCTCAGGAATTTTGGACGACTCTACTTTTGCAAATTGCTCCAGGTCTCTCATATTTGAGGGCGTCTTCTCCCAACAGCAATTGTTCAATGGGATTTAGATCTACTCATTGCTGCCGCTTCAGAACTCTACATCATTTTGTTTCCATCTATTTCTGGGTGATTCTTGAAGTTTGTTTGGGGTCATAGTCCTGCTTGACAACCCATGACCTAGGACACAAACCCAGCTTTCTGATACTGGGAACTACACTGCAACCCAAAATCCTTTAGTAATGTTCAGACTTCATGATGTCTTGCACACAGTCAATACACAAAAAAAGGTTGCACTCTATCATGCTAAAGCATGTCAATGTGGAATATGAGAAATTTGAATAGAGATCAGTCTAAGGCTATGTGCCCACGTTGCGTGTTAAAACGCACACTGAAAACCGGACTCCTTCCCAGAAATTGCGCGTTTTTTTCCGCGCGATTTCACCGCGATTCTGTTTGTGATTTTGCCGCGATTTTCTCAAGCACTTTCCAAGCGATTTGAAGCATCGCTTGGAAAGTGATTGACAGGTTGGTCACACTCGTCAAACATAGTGTTTGACAAGTGTGAGCAGCTTTTTACTATTGAGGCTGCCTATGCGGCATCAATAGTAAAAGATAGAATGTTAAAAATGATAAACAAATAAAAAATCAGGGTATATTTACCTTCCGGCGTCCCGCGCTGCCATCCCAGGCCTCAGCGTTCCCAGTAATGCCTTGCGAGACCTGTGATAACGTTGGTCTCGCGTTACTATAGCGATCTCGCGAGACCGCTAGAGTCACGCGAGACTACGTCATCACAGGACCTTGCCGCAAGGCATTACTGGGAACGCTTAGGCCGGGAATGCAGCGCGGGACGCCGGAAGGTAAATATACCCCGATTGTTTATTTTTTATTCTTTTTTTTACAGGGGTATGGTACCCAGGGCCTGGAGGACAGTCTCCTCTCCTCCACACCGTGGGTACCAACCGCACATGAGACGCTTAACTTCCCGCATGGTGGGCACAGCCACATGCAGGAAGTAAGCGATTCTCATGCCTTCCTATGGGTGCGGGATCGCGGCAATTCTTTGCGATTCCGCACAAAAGAATGAGCATGCTGCGATTTTTTCCGCGATGCGATTCCGCCGCAGAAAAAAGCGCAGCATTAGCACAGCATGTGCGGAATGCCATAGGAATGCATGGGGTGCATTGTGTACATGATTTTTAAACGTTTTCGCAGCGGTGTCGTGCCGAAAATCGCGGCAAAAACGCTTAAAAATCGCATCGTGGGCACACAGCCTTAGAGAGGTATTCATACAGGTCAGGGAACCATCAGACTTTGAGACCACCTTGACAAAGGATGATGGGCAGATAATATTTGGCCAAATTTTATGATAAGCGTCTCATATATTTTTCTAATACTCCAAAGCCATATTGCCATTCAAATTTCACATATTCCACATTGCCATGCTTTAGCATGATAGAGTGCAACCTTTTTTTGCATATTCTATATGGAGGTAGCTCCTCCTGGCATGCACCTATTCACACTAGTCTGGATGTGCCAGTCAGTTTTTTGTCATTTGCACACAGTCAAGGCACCAAAACAACCCCAAAACATCTTTGAACCTCCACCATATTTCTCTGTAGGTACTGTGTTCTTTTCTGTAGGCCTCATTCCATTTTCAGTAAACTGTAATATGATGTGCTTTACCAACAACCTGTAACAACCTTGCTGGCATCACTGCATGGCCTCCCATCCCCCGCACACCAACTTACTTTCTGCTTCAAGCCATGCTGTGAATTCTGTCTGTTGCCAGCTCTGTGCCTCTGCTCTCCATGTTTCCAGACTGTGTGTATAGGGGGGCAGCGCCTGAACTCTCTGGTTCTTATGCAGTCAGGGTGCACCTGTGTAATCTGTCCCTGACCAATCACCTGGAGCCCTTGACTATTTAGTTTCGCCACTCCCACTGAAACATTGCCTGTGCAATGTCTATACTCAGTTAGTATCTTGCTGCTGAGCAAGCCAGGCCCTGTTCTGTGTGTCTCCTTCTCTGGAGGATTACTCTAGTCTTGCTTTGTACCTTGTCCCCCTGCCAGGAGGCAGAATATCCTGGCCCTTGAGTCTTGTTCCCTATACCTTTTCTGTACTCTGTCTGCCTGCCAGGAGGCAGAATATCCTGGTCCTTGTGTCTTTGTCCCGGTGTCTCTGTCTGTACTCAGTCTTACCTCTGTCTGTCAGTCTCCTTGTTTGTGGTTCCTTCTCTGCCGTGTCTTTCCTTGTGTCCTCCCTGTCTGTGCATCTGCACCCTCGCAGCTTTATCTGTGCATCTGCACCCTCGCAGCTTTATCTGTGCATCTGCACCCTCGCAGCTTTATCTGTGCATCTGCACCCTCGCAGCTTTATCTGTGCATCTGCACCTTCGCAGCTTTATCTGTGCATCTGCACCTTCGCAGCTTTATCTGTGCATCTGCACCTTCGCAGCTTTATCTGTGCATCTGCACCTTGGCAGCTTTATCTGTGCATCTGCACCCTCGCAGCTTTATCTGTGCATCTGCACCCTCGCAGCTCTGCCTGCTCCGCACTCCTGCGGCTCTGCCTACCTGCACCTCCTGTGTGAACAGGTCCAAACCTGTTCTCTCATATACCACTCCTGCCTGCCTGCATCCATACCTGCACCTGCTGTGTGGACCTGTTCCTTCTCAAGCCGTGCCCGCCTGTCCTGCGTCTCAAGCCGTGCCCACCTGTCCTGCGTCTCAAGCCGTGCCCGCCTGTCCTGCGTCTCAAGCCGTGCCCGCCTGTCCTGCGTCTCAAGCCGTGCCCGCCTGTCCTGCGTCTCAAGCCGTGCCCGCCTGTCCTGCGTCTCCAAGCCACGCCTGCTTGCCCTGTATCTGTCGTACCTTCTTGCCCGGTGTCTCAGTCTGCCTGTCAGTCACATCTGTCCAAGTGACTTGTCTCCAAGTGGGATCAGCAGCCACAGCCAGTCACCACCCTGGAGTTGCACCCGACAGCTATCTGCCGCACAAGCCTGACCTCACCATCAGAGGCTCCAGTGAAAACCAAGGCAGCTGTCGCAGTCACGCCCCTTCCAGGGTAGTCTGGTCTGTGGCACAGTGGGGCCACAACCCCCGGCTCGCGCCATTCAGCCAAGGCGCGAGCGTGACACAACCCCTATATTGGTCTCATCTATCCACAAGACGCTTTCCAAGAAGGATTTTGGCTTGCGTAATTTTGGCAAACTGCAGTCTCGCTTTTTTTATGACTGTCAGCAGTGGGGTCCTCCTGGGTCTTCTGCCATAGCATTTCATTTAATTCAAATGTGGATGGACAGTTCATACTGACACTTATGCACTCTCAGCCTGCAGAGCAACATGAATTTCTTTCATCAGTTTTTCTCTGGCATCTACATCCAGGGAGATTAGCTACAGTGCCATGGATTGTAAACTTCTTGATTATGTTGCGCTTATAGCGGCATGCCACGTGGCCGCTAAGGGGCCCATGAGAAAGAGGGGCCCAGCACCGCCCCTCACCCTGCATCTCGCATTCAAATTATCAGCATCAGACACCGATACAGTTGAAAGCGTCATGTCTCCTTTGCTTGTGAGTCAGTGGGCGCACGATGACGTCACTTCATCGTGCACAAAGCTGTTCCAGCAGCGGAGCTGATGAGACGCTCTGCAGAAGCCAGAGTAGGGGGAGAACGGGGAGAGGTAAGTATTGTTTATGTGTTTATATAGTTATGCTCAAAAGTTTACACACCCCGGCAGAATTTTTGCTTTCTTGGCCTTTTTTCAGACAATATAAAAGATGACACCAAACCTTTTTCTCCACTCATGGTCAGTGGTTGGGTGAAGCCATTTATTGTCAGACTACTGTGCTTTCTCTTTTTAAATCATAATGACAACCCAAAACATCCAAATGACCCTGATCAAAAGTTCACATACCCCATTTCTTAATACCATGTATTGCCCCCTCTAACATCAATGACCAACAATTTTGACCATGTGTGTATGCGTGAATGTATGGTATTTGTGTGTGTGCCTGTGTACAGCATGTGTGTGTATATTTAGTATATGTGCATGTGACTGTATATACAGTATGTGTTTGTGCCTGTGTATATAGAGTGGCATGTAAAAGTTTGGGCACCCCTGATCAAAATTACTGTTATTGTGAACAATTAGGGAAGTTGAACATGAAATGATCTCTGAAAGTCCTAAAGTTAAAGATGACAGATTTCTTTTGTATTTTAGGCAAATATATAAATATATTTTCTTTTTTTACATTTTAAAAATTACAAAAAGGAAAATAGGCTGATGCAAAAGCTCTGGCACCCTTGCCCTTGTGCTCAGACAACTTTGATCAAGATTTCAGACCTTAATCAACCTGTTGGGGTTATGGTTCATTCACTATCATTGTAGGAAAGGCAAGGTGATGCAAATTTCTCAGCTTTATAAAAACCCAGCCTCCTCTAACTTTGTGCCAAAATCAGCAGCCATGGATTCTTCTAAGCAGCTGCCTAGCACTCTGAGAATGAAAATGGTGGAGGCCCACAAAGCAGGAAAAGGCTATAAAAAGATAGCAAAGAGATTTCAAGTTGCCCTTTCCTTAGTTTAAAATGTAAGTAAGATATGGCAGTTACCAGGAACAGTGGAGGTCAAGATAAGGTCTAGAAGACCAAGCAAAATTTCAGTGAGAACTGCTCATAGCATTGCTAGAGAGGCAAATCAGAACCTCCATTTGACTACAAAAGACCTGCAGAAAGATTTAGCAGACTCTGGAGTTGTGGTACATTGTCCAATTGTTCTGAGACACCGGCACAAATATGACCTTCATGGAAGAGTCATCAGAAGAAAACCTTTCCTGCGTCCTCGCCATAAAATTCAGCATCAGAAATATGCAAAAGAATATCTAAACAAGCCTGATGCATTTTGGAAAAAAAAGTCCTGTGGACTGATGAGGTTAAAATAGAAATCTTTTGCTACAGTGATCAAAGGTATGTCTGGAGAAAAAAGGGCACAGAATTTCAGGAAAATAACATCTCGGGTTGTGTTGCAGCCAATGCTACGGGGAACATTTCACGGGTAGAGGGAAGAATGGGTTCAATGAAATTTCAACAAATTCTTGTAAACATAACACCTGTCTGCACGCAGCTTCCAGTACTTCTGCTAACAGTCGCCTGACTGCGGTGTCCGGCATATCTCACCTGTCTGCTGCACCACTACCCATGGCTTGTGTGCCCTCCCGGACCCACCTCACCTAGTATCCATGTAGATGTATGTATCTGTGTATGTATGTACTTGTTTCTCTATGAATGAATATAGAAAATAACATATTATATATGGATTAATATAGTCATCTTCTTCCATGGTCGGTGGTGGAAAAGACACGAAATTGTAGTTTATTTTTGCTGATCCAGAGGAAGACCATACATACACATGCACATATATTCCATATTGTGCTTGAGGTATTTTATTAGGTCATTATATTTATTATTCAGCATTTCTAACAGGCAGCCATTTCTGCTGTAGAGACCTGCAAGGAAGTATCGAGAATCTGTTATTGATCCCCGATACCTGCTTCCCTCCAGAGCTGCGAGCTCCAGAGGCCCCGTACAAATCCCCTATCGCAAGTGCTCTGTTTCTCTGCAGCACCTCCGCAGGACAAATAAAGTATTACACAATTCCCAAATCACTTATAGAGACACGTAAGGTCTATGTGTACGATCATAGGTAAATTTATGTGAAGGTCAGGAAATGCAGGCGACCTTGTCACATGTGATAATGGATTTGTTGCGACGGCAGCACAAAGGTGTTAAGGCTTGTGACAAAACCACAATTAAGGTAGGAGACATCTTGTAGCCTAAGGGCACCATGCCACAAATTAGCAGCTGGAAAGATTACTCTTACACCATCGTACAAGGACTGAGCAAATATTTATTTTCTGAATGTCCCCGGGCCAAATACAGTATGTAAGTGTAGGTCAAAGTGGCTTCATGGGGCCCAAAAGTTAAACAAAGTAAAACAGGTAATGTGGTTGACAGTAGTCATTATTTGTTCTTTAGGGCTGGGTCAAGGTGCGTAGGGGCTCTTGGGTCAAACATTTGGTGGATCCTCCATCCCAATTCAGGTTTAAACAGCCCTCCTGACCCCCAATTGTAGCTACAGATAAGTAAGGTGACCATGTTGAAATCTCCATCAGTGCAAAAATTTAATGGACCAATGTAAAAAATTTCCTAGGTGACCATAATCATGGACACCTGAAGGGGTATGGGGATTTGAGACATAACAAGAATAGACATGAACCCTGAAAATTAGGTTAGAGGATAACCATAGTAATTCAGTGATTGGAAAACCTCTCTTGCTTGCCTATTTTTTTTTTTTTTATTATTATCTTATTAACCCATTGCATAGAGCACCATCATTACGCCACTAAATTTCCTATCAGCATGTCTTTGTAGTGCGGGAAGAAACCCAAGCAAAGATGGGGAGAACATACAAACTCCTTGCAGATGTCAATCTTGGTGGCATGTGAACCCAAGACAGTGTTAGCAACAGTGCTAACAACTGAGCCACCGTGTTGCCCCGAATATTGATCTCCATAAGTGATAAGTGACCTTTGAGTCTCATCAGCCACCAGTTAACAAAAAAGGCTGAAGAACCAGGAGAACGAAGCAGACGGTTCTCATCAATGGAGCTACTAATTATTACTCTACAGCTCAAACATCTGGTTCTAAATGGTCCTTCAGATGTAAACACCAAGACCACTAATTACCGAGTGTCTACAAGTCTACATGCTTTTCTGTATCTGGTTGTTGACTGTGTGGGTCTGTGATGGGTTTGTCTGGATTACAGATTGTCCTATCAGCTGGACTGAAACCTTTCGTGGTACAGTCAGTAGGTTGCATTGGGAATAATGACAAAAGTTACACATAAATCCAGCAGAAGATGAATTTTCTTTTAGAAAATCCCAGAACTGTCGACAATTTAAGTTTTTACTTATTAAATCGTATCTTTTGCCAAGACACCTCCTAATATGAACCCTTTAGAGATGTCAAATTCAGTGGCGTAACTACAAAGTTAAGGGCCCCGGTGAGAACTTTCAAATGGGGCCCCCCCATGCCAAAATACGCGCACATCTCTGCTTCATACACCTCGTACACACCCGGCTCCGCTCCGTACACCTCGTACACACACGGCTCTGCTCCGTACACCTCGTACAAACGCGGCTCCGCTCCGTACACCTCGTACACACGCAGCTCCGCTCCGTACACCTCGTACAAACGCGGCTCCGCTCCGTACACCTCGTACACACGCAGCTCCGCTCAGTACACCTCGTACACACGCGGCTCCGCTACATCCACCCTGTAAACCCCTCCTGACCCCACACAGAAACTTTACCTCATCCAGCACCATGACAACCAGCACAGCAGAGTCCTGCAGACAACGAGGCCCCCGATCATGTGACCCCTGACTCCTCCCCTTCTGTGACCTCATCACAGGTCCTTGGCGGACAGAAAAGAACAGCCTGGGATATCATTGCAGGCTGCGGTGGGTCTCTGGGAGGGCGAGGATGGGGTACATGGGGGGCGTGGTGGCTCAGTGCAGTGCAGGAAGAATAGACTCCCAGGCGGGACGCGGGGGGTCAAAAACAGGACTGTCCCACGAGAATCGGGACGGTTGCGAGATATCATGGTCTGACCTTCTGGGCCCCTGACTCCCCCCGGGCCCGGTCGCAGTGGCGACTGCGGCGACCATCATAGTTACGCCCCTGGTCATATTAAAGAGACCTTTCACTGCATTTTTTAAAAAAATGTGCACCGTTATTACTACGAGGCATAACTTTGGAACAGATGGGCACAGAAGAAAAAAAAAACTAATTCAGAATCAGTGGAGCAGTACCAATTGGAGGAGGTACCCAGCTAAGTAAAAAAAAAAAAAAAAATTTAACTTGGAAATTGTGTGAATAAATGGGCCCTCTTATGCCATGTTCACATTCACATTGTGACTATTCTTCCTAACTGCTGTTGTGGATCTGATACAGTGGGGCAAAAAAGTATTTAGTCAGTCAGCAATAGTGCAAGTTCCACCACTTAAAAAGATGAGAGGCGTCTGTAATTTACATCATAGGTAGACCTCAACTATGGGAGACAAACTGAGAAAAAAAAATTCAGAAAATCACATTGTCTGTTTTTTTTTTCATTTTATTTGCATATTATGGTGGAAAATAAGTATTTGGTCAGAAACAAAATTTCATCTCAATACTTTGTGATATATCCTTTGTTGGCAATGACAGAGGTCAAACGTTTTCTGTAAGTCTTCACAAGGTTGCCACACACTGTTGTTGGTATGTTGGCCCATTCCTCCATGCAGATCTCCTCTAGAGCAGTGATGTTTTTGGCTTTTCGCTTGGCAACACGGACTTTCAACTCCCTCCAAAGGTTTTCTATAGGGTTGAGATCTGGAGACTGGCTAGGCCACTCCAGGACCTTGAAATGCTTCTTACGAAGCCACTCCTTCGTTGCCCTGGCGGTGTGCTTTGGATCATTGTCATGTTGAAAGACCCAGCCACGTTTCATCTTCAATGCCCTTGCTGATGGAAGGAGGTTTGCACTCAAAATCTCACGATACATGGCCCCATTCATTCTTTCATGTACCCGGATCAGTCGTCCTGGCCCCTTTGCAGAGAAACAGCCCCAAAGCATGATGTTTCCACCACCATGCTTTACAGTAGGTATGGTGTTTGATGGATGCAACTCAGTATTCTTTTTCCTCCAAACACGACAAGTTGTGTTTCTACCAAACAGTTCCAGTTTGGTTTCATCAGACCATAGGACATTCTCCCAAAACTCCTCTGGATCATCCAAATGCTCTCTAGCAAACTTCAGACGGGCCCGGACATGTACAGGCTTAAGCAGTGGGACACGTCTGGCACTGCAGGATCTGAGTCCATGGTGGCGTAGTGTGTTACTTATGGTAGGCCTTGTTACATTGGTCCCAGCTCTCTGCAGTTCATTCACTAGGTCCCCCCGCGTGGTTCTGGGATTTTTGCTCACCGTTCTTGTGATCATTCTGACCCCACGGGGTGGGATTTTGCGTGGAGCACCAGATCGAGGGAGATTATCAGTGGTCTTGTATGTCTTCCATTTTCTAATTATTGCTCCCACAGTTGATTTCTTCACTCCAAGCTGGTTGGCTATTGCAGATTCAGTCTTCCCAGCCTGGTGCAGGGCTACAATTTTGTTTCTGGTGTCCTTTGACAGCTCTTTGGTCTTCACCATAGTGGAGTTTGGAGTCAGACTGTTTGAGGGTGTGCACAGGTGTCTTTTTATACTGATAACAAGTTTAAACAGGTGCCATTACTACAGGTAATGAGTGGAGGAAAGTGGAGAAGAAGTTACAGGTCTGTGAGAGCCAGAAATCTTGTTTGCTTGTTTCTGACCAAATACTTATTTTCCACCATAATATGCAAATAAAATGAAAAAAAAACAGACAATGTGATTTTCTGGATTTTTTTTCTCAGTTTGTCTCCCATAGTTGAGGTCTACCTATGATGTAAATTACAGACGCCTCTCATCTTTTTAAGTGGTGGAACTTGCACTATTGCTGACTGACTAAATACTTTTTTGCCCCACTGTATATGAAAGATACCCCCTGGAGCCCGATGCATCCTGTTGACTTTTAAAAGGGTATTTTCAGGATCTGCAGTGGTTTTCTAATTTTGTCAGGATCAAGGCATTCAGATCTATTCTTTACAGATCTGTCGAGACTGCTAATGGAGGTTTTTGACAGCAATTCTACTTCCAGTAGCTCTGAGCATTACCAAAACACTTGGGTATTAGGCTTCTTCACCCCGGTGACTCTTTTGAAGAGAACCATTGTAAACTATCCCTGCCAGACTAATAGGTCTCCATAAAGGCCTGGAGCAATCCACATATGTTAACTAGTGGTTTACATGGATTGTTGAACCATCAAAATCACAATGATCCGTCATCTCCATTGTTCTCATTTAAAGGGATCAATCTACGTTCTCTTACTCTTAAATTTTTCTACATGGATTTTTTAAAAAATTTTTTAACCAATTTTTATTAGTTTGATGGTGTTCATCAAGAGAATATGGATGTGAGGTTCAGGTGTCCACATATTTTTGGCCGTGTAATAGATGTGTAACTGCAGGTGGGTTTACACTTCCGCCCATAACAAGTGCTAATCTTATAAAAAGTTGATCAGCGCCCATTTACACATTAGCCTCATCCTTCACTCCTGCAAGATGGCTGGACCTTCATTGTAAATACACCATTGTAAATACACACCTGTACTCTGTATCTCCCTCACCTCATTGTAGATTGTACGCTCTCACGAGCAGGGTCGTCTTATTTCGTCTTATTTTGCTTTAATTATTGTTTTGTTAGCGTTGTTACTTATGACTTGTGTTTTGAAACTGTTAAACTGTAAAGCGCTGCGGAATATGTTGGCGCTATATAAATAAAGATTATTATTATTATTATTAGCCTGTACAAAGAGTAGATGGTTAACACACTGGATTACCGTTGTCCGATCCCACTGATACCGGACAGCTTATCCAAATATCTAACGTGTAGGGAGGTCTCCCAACTCTTCCCCAACAGATGATGTAGAGGCAGAAAAGGATCTGGTAAGTCCGATTTTGGACTGCTGATCCTGTTCTCTGTGAGTTAAGGCTTCGTCAGAGGAGCCAGACAATGGATATCTGATAGAGAACACGGGAGCGCTTGGCCGGACAACCTCGGTGTATGGAGGAGTCAGGAGAGAAACAGGCGCTTCTCACAAAATTAGAATATCATCAAAAAGTTAATTTATTTCTGCTCTTCAATACAAAAAGTGAATCTCCTATATTACATAGAGTCATTACACACAGAGTGATCTATTTCACGGGTTTATTTCTGTTAATGTTGATGATTATGGCTTACAGCCAATGAAAACCCAAAAGTCATTATCTCAGTATATTAGAATACTTTATAACACCAGCTTGAAAAATGATTTTAAAATCTGAAATGTCCTACTGAAATGTATGATCAGTAAATGCACTCAATACTTGGTCGGGGCTCCTTTGGCATCAATTACTGCATCAATGTGGCGTGGCATGGAGGCGATCAGCCTGTGGCACTGCTGAGGGGTTATGGAAGCCCAGGTTGCTTTGATAGCAGCCTTCAGCTCGTCTGCATTGTTAGGTCTGGTGTCTCTCATCCTCCTCTTGACAATACTCCATAGATTCTCTATAGGGTTAAGGTCAGGCGACTTTGCTGACAATCAAGCACAGTGATACTGTTGTGTGTACACCAGGTATTGGTACTTTTGGCAGTGTGGACAGGGGCCAAGTCCTGCTGGAGAATGACATTTCCATCTCCATAAAGCTTGTCAGCAGAGGGAAGCATGAAGTGCTCTAAAATGTCCTGGTAGACGGCTGCGCTGACTTTGGTCTTGATAAAATACAGTGGACCTACACCAGCAGATGACTCATGACATGGCTCCCCAACCCATCACTGATTGTAGAAACTTCTCACTAATAATAATAATAATCTTTATTTATATAGCGCCAACATATTCCACAGCGCTTTACAGTTTAACAGTTCCAAACATGTCATAAGTAACAACATTAACAATACAATAATTAAAGCAAAATAAGCCGCCCCTGCTCGTGAGAGCTTACAATCTACAATGAGGTGGGGGAGATACAAAGTACAGGTGTGTATTTACAATGATGTATTTACAATGAAGGTCCAGCCATCTTGAGGGATGGATGGAGATAGTGAATGGGCTACTCATGCACACTTACACATAGAATGACTTTGATTAGTGAACGTGATAGGCTGCTCTGAACAAATGTGTTTTGAGGGAGCGCCTGAAACTATGCAAATTGTGGATAGTCCTAATTTATTGGGGTAGAGCATTCCAGAGGATTGGCGCAGCGCCGGAGAAGTCTTGGAGTCAGGAGTGGGAGGTACGGATTAGTGCTGAGGTTAGTCGAAAGTCGTTTGCAGAGCGCAGCTGTTGGTTAGGCCGATAGACAGAAATGAGGGATGAGATGTAGGGGGGTGCCGCACTGTGGAGATCTTTGTGGGTGAGAACAAGTACTTTGAATTGGATCCTATAATGAATGGGCAGCCAGTGTAACGATTGACGAAGAGTGGATGCGTCCGAGTACCGATAAGCCAGATGGACGATCCTGGCCGCTGCATTAAGTATGGACTGGAGAGGGGATAGTCGAGTAATGGGGAGGCCAATTAATAGAGCGTTGCAGTAATCCAGGCGGGAGTGGATCAATGCTACAGTGAGTTTTTGTTTTTTCCATGGTGAGAAACGGGCAGATTCGAGAGATGTTCTTTAGGTGTAAGCGGCAAGAGCGGGCAAGAGATTGTATATGGGATGTGAAGGAGAGATTCGTGTCAAACATAACACCCAGACAGCGCACCTGCTGCCGGGGTGTTATTGTGGTGCCACCCACAGAGAGGGAAATGTCAGATTTAGGGAGGATAGTAGACGGCGGGACCTCCAGCAGCTTGGATTGTGGCCTCTCCACTCTTCCTCCAGACTCTGGGACCTTGATTTCCAAATGAAATCCAAATTTTACTTTCATCTGAACACAACACCTTGGACCACTGACAGCAGTCCAGTTCTTCTTGGCCCAGGTAAGACGCTTCTGGCGTTGTCTATTGGTCATGAGTGGGTGACACAAGGAATGCGACACTTGTAGCCCATGTCCTGGATACGTCTGTGTGTGGTGGCTCTGGAAGCAATGACTCCAGCAGCAGGCCACTCCTTGTGAATCTCCCCAAAATTTTTGAATGAGCCTTTTCTTAATCCTTTCCAGGCTGCAGTTATTCCAGTTGCTTGTGCACCTTTTTCTACCACACTTTTTCCTTCCACTCAACTTTCCATTAATATGCTTGGATCCAGCACTCTGTGAACAGCCGGCTTCTTTAGAAATGACCTTTTGTGTCTTACCCTCCTTGTGGAGTGTGTCAGTGACTGCCTTCTGGACATCTGTCAGGTCAGCAGTCTTCCCCATGATTGTGGAGCTACTGAAATAGACGAAGGGACCTTTATAAACGCTTAGGAAGCCTTTGCAGGTGTTTTTGTTAAATATTCTAATTTACTGAGATAATGACTTTTGGGTTTTCATTGGCTGTAAGCCATAATCATCAACATTACCAGAAATAAACACGTGAAATAGACCACTCTGTAATATAGGAGATTCACTTTTGTACTGAAGAACTGAAATAAATTCACTTTTTGATGATATTCTAATTTTGTGAGAAGCACCTGTAGCTGTCAGCCGAACAATTGTTCGTTAAATGCTATTTTACATGCTGCAACCTTTACTTTTTCTGCAATTTCCAGAAGCCCCCTTCTGACTTATTAGCTGCAGTAAAGCGTCCTCCTTCTTATAACAATGACACCCAGTTAACACTTTCTAGTGACACAAGATGTGCAAATGGCAATTTCTAAACTCTCTGCTCTTGGGAGGAGACTGAAAAAGTAATAAAGCCTGCATGTAATTAACTGATGTGTCAGAAACTAGAACTTGTTCTACAGCCTGGCCCTGGATCTAAGTAGTGGCCCCTGGCCGGCATTTCTTAGGTGCTCCTGAGGTCTAAACTGTCAGGTCCAATTACACCAAGCAAGGTGCTGAACTTTGACAAGTTGGTGCAGCTGTTAAATCAAAGCCACCCAGTCCTATTACTGATGGGCACTCCTAAATAGCCAGAATGTGCTAAAGTTCTTCTTTTTCAGCCAATGAATATCCAGTTAAAGGAGCTTTTCCATAACACTCAGTGCCTTAGCAATTACATGCAACGGTGTATCCTCTGCCTTGTGATCCTCCATATAGACCCATCATGTCCCTAGATCACTTTCTTCAGTCTGCCACCTGCCTTTAACCCTATGCATGTTAGGGTACCGTTACACTTAGCGACTCTCCAGCGATCCCAACAATGATACGACCTGGTAACGATCGTTGGTGCGTCGCTAAATGATCGCTAGTAAGCTGCTATACATTCAGATTTACCCAACGACGCAGCAATGATCCAGCGATCCGTATAACGACCTTGGCCGTCGTTGTGACCTTGTCACACAGCAGTGATTCTGACGACTCCCGCCTGAGTCCATGATTTCTGAGTCGCTAACGAGGTCGCTTGTCTGTGTCAAACACAGGGATGCGCGCTGGCCAGCGGGATGCCAACGATCAAAAAATGGCCCAGGACATTCGAGCACGATCAGCGACATTGCAGTGGGGCCTGGTCGCTGCTAAGTGTCACACGTAACGAGATCGCTGGCGAAGTCACTGTTGCGTCACAAAATCGCTAGCGATCTCGCTTAGGGTGAAGTACCCCTTACTCTTGTTGCAAGAATTTTGCCAGCCCTGAACTTTAGCTTCTTAATCTACGTCATACTGCAGCTTTTGTCATCTGACCATCCTCATTTCAGTGCATTTCAATGGAGACAACTCTAGGGGTTGAATCCTCTTGAAGAGATTAAAGGTGGAAAAAGCACAATCTCTTAACTTCTGCTCCCTGGTTTAGCCCACAGCCAAATCTATAAAAACACATATCCTCTGACACTGCGGTAAGCCTCATACCCAAACTGAATGGCAGAGAACATCCCAGAAAAACTTTACCAGAAACACCCCATGAGACCTGCTGTATACCGGGAACATTCTACTAGATTACAAGACTAGATGTATATGTAGAACAGACCACAAAAGATTATGTCTATTTAAAACACCCCACAGGACCCTTTCTATATGAGGAACACCCTAGGAGACCTCACATCTACCAGAAACACCTCACAAGACCTGCTGCATACTGGGATGACCCTACATGACTTGTCTTATACTGAAAATATCTCAAAAGACCTGTCACATACCAAGAACACCCCACAAGACCTGCCGTTTACTGGAAACAGCCCGCTAGACCTGTCTTATACCGGGAACACTAGACAAGACTTGCCATGTATCGAGAACACCTTACAATACCTGTTGTATATTTAGAACACCTAACAAGACTCATCATATCCAGGTGCCACCCCACTAGACTTGCTGTATACCTGAAACACCCCATATGACATGCTGGAACTTCTCACAAGACCTGCCGTATACCAGGAACACCCTACAAGACTGTCCATACACCAGAAACACCCCACAAGACTAGTCATATGGCTGGAACTTCCCACAAGACCTGCCGTATAACAGGAACAGACAACAAGACTGGCCATACACCAGAAACACCTTACAAGACCAGCCATATGGCTGGAACTTCCCACAAGACCTGCCGTATAACAGCAACAGACAACAAGACTGGCCATACACCAGGAACACCTTACAAGACTTGCTGTATGCTGGGAACACCCCACAAAAACTGCCATATACCGGGAAGACCCCAAGATCTGTCATACATCAGGAACACGCCAAACAAGACCGGCCAGGAACACTTGACAATACTTGTAGTATAGTGGTAACACCCCATAAAACCGACCATATACCAGAATATCCCACAAGACCTACTGTATATCAGGAACACCCCACAAGATGTGGCGTATACTAGGAAAACCCCAAATGACCTGCCATATACTGAAACACGTCTCAATACCTGCCTTATACTGAGAACACCCCAAGACCTGCTGTATACCGGGAACACCCTGCAAAACCCACTATATACCAGGAACACCCCAGGAGACCTGCCGTATATCCTAAACACATCACAAGGCCGACCCTTTACCGGGAAACCCCCATGAGATCTGACATTCTGTAAACACCCCTGCATATCTTGAGCATAGTTGAGCATATTTGATTGGGTCCTTGCTTATTCGGCAAGCTATAGCGCTTGCTGAATAAGCTGCAGAGGAAACCCAGATACATGGAGCGCGCCTGCTGATCGGCTCCGAAGCTGCATGTGCCGTGGCTGTGTCACTGTCACAATACATGCATGGAGAACCTGTGTGTTGGGCTCTCCATGCATGTGCTGTGACAGTGACACAGCCGCGACACATGACAGCTGCAGAGACGATCAGATGATCAGCCGGCGCGCTCCATGCATCCAGGTTCCCTCTGCAGCTTATTCGGTAAGCGCTATAGCTTGCCGAATAAGCAAGGACCCAATCAAATTCGCTCATCTCTAATCCTAAGGTCAGTTTATTTGCACCACTAGTCTGTAAAAGGAACGATCCTACAGGTAAAGGGTCGAGCTGTCCTCAGCCTCCTCTACACACAGGCTGTACAAAGAGTTTCTCCAATTATCTACTAACAGATTAAAATATTGCTTGTTTTTTTCCCCCCCAAGCCCCCGACCTCCTGTAGAGGACGCCCAGCAACGGCTGGACGAAGAACTCATTTTGATCCTTAATATTTTTATCCGTTGACTTCTATGGAGAAACTGTAAAGAATAATTTTAGGATCAATTTCCTGCAGTTTTTGTTGGTGCTGAGCTAAAATGACGCCTACGAAAGCTCCATAAGATGTCCCAAGAATTGTCTCAGCTGCTTGGTACCCATGACACGAGTTGTGTGGACTGGACAGGGTGACGTTTATCGGACCTCATTCATCAGAACTTTCCTAAAGTAAAAGTTTTGTTTGTTTTTTTCCCATAGCAACCAAAGCTCAACTTTCATTTTACCATAGCAACCAGTCAGATCTCAGCTTTCATTTTGCAACAGCAACCAAGTTAGTTTATATTTTTCCCTAGCAACCAGTTAGCTAAGTTTCATTTTTACCATAACTACCAGTCAGAAGTCACCTATTTTACTATACCCACCAGAACTCATCCATCATTTTACCATAACAGTCAGAGCTCACCTATCACGTTACCATAGCAACCAGAGCTCAGATTCCATGTTACCATAACACCAGTCAGAACTCGCCTTACATTTTACCATAGCAACCAAAGTTCATCTATCATTTTACCATAGCAACCTGTCAGAGCTCAATTTTATTTTATCATAGCAATGTGAGAATTGAAGGAGGATCATGGTCTCTCCCTTCCTGTCAGCAGAGAGTTTTTCTATGTAGTGCAGAAGTTGTGTGTGCGAATGTGTTCAAGATGCCGACTGCTCTTCAACGTCCGGACCTTCGTGTTTCAGTAGTAAGGTGTGAACATGGTTTGATTCGGAAGGGGCATAAATACGGTATCTGAAAAACAAAAAATAGGCACTGGATGTGTCCAGACACCAGTAATGGGGAAGACGTCCAAGAGAGGATTGTGAGAAGCCCAAGGAAATAAATGCAGAAACGAACCCAGCAGACGTCTACTGAAATCGCCTCATTTGACTCCACAGGCTATCAGCAGTGAGGGGGTTAAAGATGGGGATGAACAGACGCATGGGGCAGTAGTTTGGCTACTGGGGGGCAATGATAGCCGGCCACTGTATCTTCTCGTATATCATTCTTCCATTATCCTGTACAAACCACAAAAGGAAAACGGGAGCCTGTTATTCGTTATCCACCTTTCACAACGTCATGTGGATTCCATGTCTAACGTAATCCAGTTAAGGGCAGCCAGTGTAATAATCTGTTTATTTCCACCTCCGGAGATAGAGAGCTGTTCAACTGAGAAAGCCTAACCCCGTAGACTGTACACAAGATTAGCGGGGCGCCCTGCGGGGGGCTGACGGGGAATCCCACCAAGGACTAGTTGTGTCCACATCTGGATGTTTGCTCTACAGGTGCATGGTGCCCGTGTGATTACTGCAGGCCATATGCCACCAAACACTTACAAAAGGGATGGGGATAGAGGGTTCCTTCACCCCTTCAGGTGAAAAACTAGTCATACCCCGTGAACTTTTCCACATTTTTTCACGTTACACCCACAAACATAAATGTACGTTATTGGGATTTGATGTGATACCAACATTAAGTAAATTATTCGTGAAGTGTAATGATGCAAGGTTTTCTAATTAATTGAAAAATATAAATCTGAAAATTGTGAGGTGCATTTGTATTTAGCTCCCTTTAGTCTGATACCCCTAAATAAAATCCAGAGTGACCAATGGCCTCCAGAAATCACATAATTAGTACAATAAGGGAACCTTGGGGTAATTTATTCACTTTTCTGTGAAGGCCTCAGAGGTTTGTGTGAGAACATTAGGGATCAAACAGAATAATGAACAGAAAGGAACCCACCAGACATGTCAGGGATAAAGGTGTGGAGAAAAGTAAAGCAGGGTTAGGTGATAAAAAAAAATAGCCCAAGCTCTGAACATCTCACGGAGCACTGTTTAATATCAGCCAACAATGGAAGGAGTATAGCACAAATGCAAACCCACCAAGACATGGCCGTCCACCTACACTGACATCCCGAGAAAGGAGAGCACTAATCAGAGAAGCAGCCAAGAGGCTGGATATTATTCTATAATGTAGTGAATAGCAGAGTCTCATGGTGGCACATAGATCATACTCTTGTTGATCCGTTGTATTTTTTTGGGGGGGCATTTTGGTAGCAAAAATGTGGTTTGTATTGTATGCAGCACTTCTGTTTCAAGATTTGCAAATGAGGCAACCGCCAATGATAGAATAAATTCTCTAAGAATTGGAGCACAGCTGCGGAGGAGGCGGAGAAAGGAATTTGTCTATCTCCTCTATTGCCGGCGTCGGCGTATATCGCACCACACTCGGATGATATCCGAGTGATGTGTGTTGTGTCACTCGCACCCATAGGCTTATATGGGTGTGGGTGAGTTGAGATTCGGACGAGTCTCGGTGCCAATCGCAGCATGCTATGATTTTTTCTCGCATGCCAATTCGACATAAGAAAATAATGGCAGATGTGATCTGCCCTATAGAGTAACACTGGTCCGAGTGCTATGCAATGTTTTCTCGCATAGCACTCGTCCATATTCTACAGTAGTGTGACCCCGGCCTTGTAAGACTAAGTTCACACAATGCGTTCTTTATACTGCAGAATTTCACTGTGCAAAATATAACCGCAGCGTTTTACAGTTCTAGCAAGGAGGATGGGATCTGCAGACATCATGCACACTGTGCTTTTTTCTAAAGGTTGCGTAAACTGACCTACGGTGCGTGTTTGAAACTATTTTTCTTGCGGGCATGCTGAATTTTATGTGCAGATTTTCTCCATGGAATTTCATTAGATGTGGGAAATTTGCAGGTAAAAAAAACACACTTTTTTTTTTGAGCAATTCTGCTTAATAATGTTTTGTCAAAGCCAAATATTAGGAAGTATCAAAAACAATACAAGACTAACCAAAAACATGCAAAAACCACAGCGTGAAAAACACAATAAAAACGCGGAACGTTGGCCACTGGCCATGTCGGCAGTCAATTATTGCCAGACCAGAGAACTATGACACTCCTCCTACCTGCCGCAACCTCCGCACCTCTTCTGGTTAGTAGACCACTGCGATGTCGCTATGCAGGGTTGGCCTACTAATAAGATGTGTCAGGGATCCCGGCAGCTTGTGGGAGGATCATAGGGCTTTGGTCCGGCAACCATGGACTACAGACATGGCCGATGGACCAGGATCCTGCAAATCTTTTTGCTCATTTCTAATAAATGTATATCATATTCCCATCCTTCCTATAAGTAATGACTCCTGTGTGCTTAGACCATTGTCGATGAGCTCCTTCTGCACTTCCACCTCATTGATCATAGAATCATAGAAGCGTAGAGTTGGAAGGGACCTCCTGGGCCATCTGGTCCAACCCCCTGCTCAAATCAGGATTCGCTAAATCATCTCAGACAGATGTCGGTCCAGCCTCTGTTTGAAGACTTCTATTGAAGGAGAACTCACCACCTCTCGTGGCAGCCTGTTCCACTCATTGGTCACTCTGTCAAAAAGTTTTTTTCTAATATCTAATCTGTGTCTCCTCCCATTCAGTTTCATCCCATTGCTTCTAGTCTTTCCTTGTGCAAATGAGAATAAAGTTGATCCTTCTACAATGTGACAGTCCTTGAGATATTTGTAGACAGCTATTAAGTCTCCTCTCAGTCTTCTCTTTTGCAAGCTAAACATTCCCAAATTCTGCAACCTTTCCTCATAAGACAGGGTTTGCAGACCGGTCACCATTCTGGTCGCTCTTTTCTGAACTTGCTCCAGTTTGTTGATGTCTTTTTTAAAATGTGGCGCCCAAAACTGGACACAGTATTCCAGATGAGGTCTGACCAAAGAGGAGTAGAGGGAAATAATGACTTCACGTGATCTAGACTGTATGTTTCTGTTAATACATCCTAGAATTGCATTTGCCTTTTTTGCTGCTGCATCACACTGTTGACTTATATTCAGTCTGTGATCTATTAGTATACCACCCAAGTCTTTTTCACATGTGCTGTTGCTTAGCCCTATTCCTCCCATTCTCTATATGCTTTTTTCATTTTTATTGCCCAGATGTAGTACTTTGCTTTTTTCCCTGTTAGAAACCATTCTGTTAGTTGCTGCCCACTGCTCCAGTTTATTTATATCTTTTTGAATCCTCTCTCTCTTCTCTAGTATTAGCTATCCCTCCTAGCTTTGTGTCATCAGCAAATTTAATCAGTTTACCCTCAATTCCTTCATCTAAATCGTTGATAAAGATGTTGAACAATACAGGGCCCAGGACAGAGCCCTGTGGTACCCCACTTGGGACATTCTTCCAACTGGATGTGCAGCCATTTACGACCACTCTTTGGGTCCGATCACTAAGCCAGTTATGAATCCACCTAACAGTTGCCTTGTCCATTCCATACTTAGTCACTTTTTCAATAAGGATTGTGTGAGATACTTTGTCAAATGCTTTGCTGAAGTCAAGATATACTATATCTACAGCATTTCCCTGATCCTCAGAAGTCTCCTGCCCATTTTGGAACTTTTAAGCATATTGGTAAACGTGTTTGTTTTCCTGTCCGTACGGGTCATGGAGAGAATAGGATGCACATACTAATGGCTGTTTTCTGGAGGAATTAGTCCAGGAAGGAAGGAGAATTCGGATTAAATAATGCTAAAATCTCAGCAATGCAGCAGAAGGTACATTTTCTCCCAACCTCTGGACAAGGTACATACAGCTCGGGGATTCACGGCGTGTGGCATCTCTCTCTGTCAACACGTCCATGAATGCGTCCTATTCAGACCTGCACCTGCGACATTCCCTGACCTCGGCAGGGAGCGGCCAGACTGAGGGACAATACACTTGCTTTACTAGGGTCAGCTCAGGCCATAAAGGAAGCCTCATGAAAACTTAACAGAAACTTGCTCCTATCATCATCACATGACCACTGTGGTGGCCCTTTAAGACTAAGAGGCCCGTCATGGCTCCTCTCTCCCTATTTTGCACAAACTAGTCAACGGCCCAAAAAAACCCAAAAAATTACCCATAAAAAAAACTACCCATAAGTCCTACAAAGGATTAATTTTTACGCAAATTATATTCCGATCTTATAAAAAAAAGATGCATCTTGCTTTAAAAAAAAAAAAAAAAAAAAAAATCAAGAAATTAGTTGCCTTAAAATTGAGAATAAGTCCCATATGTGTTTGTAGTATTTTGTAATTATTATCACTCAATGCCAGGCAGCAGCTGCAAAAGCAGATACATTTTTAGGTTGCAAAAAGAATATATCAAACCTATAATTGTAATTTCATATAAATGATGCAAGGACGCAAAGACGGTCAGCATTTATGTGAGGGTGAACTAGAGGCATGGGTTTAGCACGATCCATGGAATTACATCGAATGTCGACCATTGAATCTCATTTTATTGTCCTGCCAAGGAAGCTCCACTCCGGTCACTGGTGGGGTCTTCACTGGGCCAATGTGGCCTCCTCCTGTGCAGATCCGGCCAAGTCAGTACTAGAGCAATCAGTGAAGACCGCACTGGTGACAGCTGAGGGATGAATGAGGATCTTTTTTTCTTTTTTATATGTTACATATATTTATTAGGCTTTCGGTTCTGGACAGATCTCAGAGCAGAATAATATTTTTTTGTCTATATTGCCTCTAGTTTTGGTCTTCTGCTCAAGGAAGTAAAATGTCTCCACCTAGTGAAATTATGTGCTCACTACAATTACTGGAGACATTTATGGCATATTCAGATCCTGGACCCCCTAGTATGGGAGAATGGGGTGCTCTGGCACCCTGGAAGATGGACATTTTCAGGTAGAGACTGAAGATTGACATACCTGTTGTTGGCACATAGCCTTGTGCCAATAGCAAGAATCGCTCTACCAACTGCACACATGAGGATCCACGAGGAAGGACCGAATGCCTGAGCGGTGGGACCACCAGTACCGGACAAGTAAAAGAAGATGGTGCATTTATCATGTGCTTTACGATTAAACAGTTGCAAAACTTTGGGCCAAAACTCGTGCTACTTACTTGATAGCAAAGTAAAAATGCTCAGCATTTTTCAGGTATGGTATATTTTTGCCAAAGAGGAATAAGGGGGCGTCCTGCAGCTCAGTATAGAGATTCCCTGCACTGTTCCTTTAACACTGTCTCTGACAACATAAAGCTGACCATACACAATAGATAATTGTCGGCTGGCATACACAACAGGCATCTCCTCCGACTGCAAAAATAAATAACAGCACACGGCCCAGCAGAGCGATCCAGTGTTCTCTACAAGAAAATCACTACCAGACTTCGCTCTCCAGACTCTTCCGTCCCCGCCCTCCCTCCAGACTCTTCCGTCCCCGCCCTCCCTCCAGACTCCTCCGTCCCCGCCCTCGAGACTCTTCCGTCCTCGCCCTCCCTCCAGACTCTTCCGTCCTCGCCCTCCCTCCAGACTCTTCCGTCCTCGCCCTCCCTCCAGACTCTTCCGTCCTCGCCCTCCCTCCAGACTCTTCCGTCCTCGCCCTCCCTCCAGACTCTTCCGTCCTCGCCCTCCCTCCAGACTCTTCCGTCCTCGCCCTCCCTCCAGACTCTTCCGTCCTCCTTATTCTCAACTACTTTGGGTTCTGCTAATAGCCAATAAAAAAACCCAAAACGTCTATTTGACATGATCTGTCAGGGGGAGAGTCAGGAAGTCTCCTCACATATCGGCTGGTCGGACAATCCTGCCAAAATCAGCATGTTTAAATGACTTTACCGGTACAGGATGTAGCAGAGCTGAACTTGACATTTGATTCTGAGGCTGCATTGTTGTGATAGATCACCTGTAGTCCTATGAAAAAACTAATGAGGAAAGAAGTTCATTGTATTGTGCCAAATTTATCTCCACTATACATTATGTGCTTGGTATATGTGGCATTACATAGGACTGCAGAGAATTTCCACCACCTTACCCTAACACATAGTAAACAGTTAAACTTCACACTATTTCAACAGCAGCATAATATCGCTTCTGCTACATCTGTGCACCCTGAGGATTTACGTAGAGTTGAGTTTGTGCTTCAGGGTCTCTGAATATCTCTGGTTACAGCTAGGACCACAGCACAACCTCGACTCTGCTACATCTGTGCACAGTGTGATTCACAGCATGTGTGGTTTCATAAATATATGACATGCGGATATCAACGTAACGAAGCTCAGTTTATCAGTAGGTGTACCTGCAGTCCTGTGCAAATCCTGAGATGATGCTTGTGGCGACATGAAGTTTTCAGACTTGTAGATTTACATAGGACTGCAGGGAAACCTACTCCATTCGGGTCTATAGACCTGCTCGGCTCTGCACATCAGAGAGGAGGTCGGAGTACAGGACGAGGATAGTACAGTGATGGGCTAGCGAAATTATGACAAGGGCTTTTACCAGCTATCGGCTGCCTAATTTACACACCAGCCTGCGCACGAGTGCAGAAGTCTCCTGTATAGGAAAACCGCCTGCACAGGAGTCTGAGGCTTGTACAGACATTATTGTGCCCATTTACTCTTTTGCATCTACTTTGTACTTTGCTAAAAAAAAAAGGATGGCGCTTAGTGGGAGATGTGTGGTCAGATCCAGAGCAATGTACTCCAGAGATTGGCTTATAGATGGTAGATTTCAGTTCCTGGCACTGGGCATCCAATAGAAGCAACACTTTTATTAAGAGGCATGCATCTATTAAATAAATTTGGTGCATATTATTCCAGCAGTGTAGAAAATGCCAGTAACTGCGGGGGAATCTAAACTTTTCTTTCACAAACTTCTCCCGGTCTCTCATATCTGAAGGCGCCTTCTCCCAACAGCCATTTTAAGATCTCTCCAAAGGTGATCAATGGGATGCAGCCTCATTGCTGCCACTTTAGAACTCTGAACAGCACTAGGATATCCACTTCCTAAATTGTACAACCAGCCAATGGATAGAATAATTAAAATATACCTTTTATTAGATTAATATAAAATAAAGTGCAAGGTGCTCAAGTTACATCAAACACAACAAAGAACAACACATAAATGGAACAAGCTAGTATTGCCCATCATTACTAAGCATCCCAAAATATCCAAATGTTCATTAGGTGCTTAGAATAAATCAAATACGGCCAACCTCATCCAAAGGCATAGAGTACATAATTCTCAAGATAATCTCTATGCTTAACATATCATAACATTAGCCATCTCTTATTGGAAATAGGTGTCATGCCATCAATCTATTCCCAAGTTAGGCATAACCCTATCCCTCTCCTAATCAGGAGTACCATATAATACAAGGCACAATACTGCTACACAACATAAATAAGAACCACACAGCCTCAATTGCCGCATTCGCTATGGGTTCTATAGCACACAAATGATGTATCAGATAGAAATATATCATGTGTCATAATAAAGATATACTCCCGCATACCCTCCATATACCTTAGCAACGGATCTGAATCCACCAGGTATGCATAAATATCTTAGATAGACCGTCTCTTATAAGGTGAGACCAATATCAAGACACCAAAGTATTTAGTAAAACACGGAACAATCTCACCCAAGTAGCAGGGGCATTCTCTGACTGATTGCCATCCCTGTGACTGGTGAGCGCGATACCCCTATTTCCCGACGCGTTTCGTCTAATCTCATCAGGGGAGTCAACTGGGGTTCATCTGAATGGTGTATCACGCATAGCCGTTCTGTACTTCATCCGACATTATGTGTACATACACTCATGCATACCTCCTTTTAAATGTTAGCGCCATGGCGTCTCGGGAAGCCGACACTTCCGGTCCCTGATCCACCTCACATCCTGTATTCGGGTCGCGCGCATCATCAGCGTGCTCGCTCTGTAGAGCGCGTCACACGCTGAGAGTGCGTCTCGCACCAACTGGGCATGCGCACATAGCGCTGCCCTCTCCAAAGGGAAGGTGATATTCTATATAATATAATGGCGCTAATTACTTGCGGCATCAGACAGCCCCTGTTGCACTACATATGCGCCTATCGTTATCATCCATACAGCAGCAAAATATAATCTCATGCTGATTATAGGAATCCCTTTAGAGTTTTTATTCTTAGGGATATTCCCTTAGTTCATTTAGAATATCCCCTACTTAAATCATGTGCAGAGATTCATATGTAAGAAATTAGTTCCATATTTAATCGGGGGTTTCGGTTAATGCAGCTACAGAATCAACAGACTCCTTCAAAAATACATCAATTCTAGGAAAACTGGCAGTTATAAAAATTATTGCTATGACAGTACCAACTCACTTTAACTAGATGGGCCTTACAACCACCGAAAAGTGAATGAGGTGCCACTAAATTCTCCCTATAACAGCTCCTAGGCTACCTCCTCCCTACCTACCGCGGAGATTGGCACCCTAAGACCTGCGCAAATGGCGTCCCCACTCAACGTCGGCTGTCCCTCACTGCTGACCCTATTAGTCCCTTTGCTAAATGAAAGATACAAAGGATAGCTGATCATTAAGGCCCTTTGGATATGTAGTTTGCAACCAGAAGATCCATTTTGTCTCTTTTTGAAGGATCATCTGGTCCCAATTACCCCCACGTATGGGTGGTTTAATTTTGTCAATACCCATAAATGTGATAGCCTTGGAGTTACCCTGATGATGTCCATTTATGTGGTTGGCAATAGACGTGTCCCTTTTATTGCTGATGTCACGCATGTGTTCTCCTACCCTCCTCCGAAACTCTCTCCTGGTCTTTCCTACGTACTCCAGACCACATTCACATGTTGCCTTGTATACCACCCCTGTGCTTTGGCAATTGATAAACTGTCTGATAGAGTACACTCTTCCAGTGTTACTACTTGTGAACGTTTTACCAGGGGATATAGATACACATGCTTTACATTTCCCACATCTATGTCATCCCAGTGGAGGTGACCCCAACCATGTCTGATTATACGGATTCTGAAAATGGCTATGGACCAATCTATCCCTCAATGATCTACCTCGACGAAAGGTGACCTGAGGGGTAGGGCCCACCGTATCCTTGACATCCACGTCCATACACAACACTGCCCAGTGTCGTTCTAGAATTTTTCGTATCTCTTTAGCCCCATTGGAAAACTTCGTTATAAACCTAGAAATATTATCCTCCCGTTTCGGAGGTACAGGGCTCAATAAATCTCTTCTGTTTTTTGTCAGAGAGTTCTTGTAAGCTTCAGTTAACACATTCTTAGGATAGCCTCTATCCAAGAACCTTTGCTTTAAATCATCGGCCTGTTCTTTGTAATTGGCTATATTTGAGCAATTCCGGCGAATTCTAAGATATTGTCCCTTCGGAATGCCTCTTTAGGGAATTAGGATGCCCACTTTCCCATCTCAAGAGGGAATTTGTAGCCGTAGGTTTACGGTAGTTTTTTGTCACAAGCTCACCATTATCATTCTTTTGGACTAGGATGTCTAGGAATGTCAGACTGCATTTATTGACCTCATAAGTAAAATGCAAGCCTATCTCATTATCATTCAGTCCTCTAACGAACTGACCAAAGTCAACCTCTGCACCTCTCCATATGACGAACACGTCGTCTATGTAACGTACCCACATCACTATCTTCTCGCTGAACTCAGTGGATGTATCACTGAATACTATATTCTCCTCCCACCAGCCCAGGAGCAAATTTGCATACGTAGGGGCACAGGGACTCCCCATCGCGGTACCCCTGAACTGGTGGAAGACCTTATTATCAAACAAGAAGATATTGTTGTTTAGGCAAAATTCCAAAGCTTTCATTACAAGATGTTGGTCTTAAAGCTGTAGATAGTTATCTACATACAAGAGGTTGTCAATACCATAGACACAATGAGTTTGTAATGAAAGCTTTGGAATTTTGGCTTGCATTTTACCTATGAGGTCAATAAATGCAGTCTGACATTCCTAGACATCCTAGTCCAAAAGAATGATAATGGTGAGCTTGTGACAAAAAACTACCGTAAACCTACGGCTACAAATTCCCTCTTGAGATGGGAAAGTGGGCATCCTAATTCCCTAAAGAGGCATTCCGAAGGGACAATATCTTAGAATTCGCCGGAATTGCTCAAATATAGCCAATTACAAAGAACAGGCCGATGATTTAAAGCAAAGGTTCTTGGATAGAGGCTATCCTAAGAATGTGTTAACTGAAGCTTACAAGAACTCTCTGACAAAAAACAGAAGAGATTTATTGAGCCCTGTACCTCCGAAACGGGAGGATAATATTTCTAGGTTTATAACGAAGTTTTCCAATGGGGCTAAAGAGATACGAAAAATTCTAGAACGACACTGGGCAGTGTTGTGTATGGACGTGGATGTCAAGGATACGGTGGGCCCTACCCCTCAGGTCACCTTTCGTCGAGGTAGATCATTGAGGGATAGATTGGTCCATAGCCATTTTCAGAATCCGTATAATCAGACATGGTTGGGGTCACCTCCACTGGGATGCCATAGATGTGGGAAATGTAAAGCATGTGTATCTATATCCCCTGGTAAAACTTTCACAAGTAGTAACACTGGAAGAGTGTACTCTATCAGACAGTTTATCAATTGCCAAAGCACAGGGGTGGTATACAAGGCAACATGTGAATGTGGTCTGGAGTACGTAGGAAAGACCAGGAGAGAGTTTCGGAGGAGGGTAGGAGAACACATGCGTGACATCAGCAATAAAAGGGACACGTCTATTGCCAACCACATAAATGGACATCATCAGGGTAACTCCAAGGCTATCACATTTATGGGTATTGACAAAATTAAACCACCCATACGTGGGGGTAATTGGGACCAGATGATCCTTCAAAAAGAGACAAAATGGATCTTCTGGTTGCAAACTACATATCCAAAGGGCCTTAATGATCAGCTATCCTTTGTATCTTTCATTTAGCAAAGGGACTAATAGGGTCAGCAGTGAGGGACAGCCGACGTTGAGTGGGGACGCCATTTGCGCAGGTCTTAGGGTGCCAATCTCCGCGGTAGGTAGGGAGGAGGTAGCCTAGGAGCTGTTATAGGGAGAATTTAGTGGCACCTCATTCACTTTTCGGTGGTTGTAAGGCCCATCTAGTTAAAGTGAGTTGGTACTGTCATAGCAATAATTTTTATAACTGCCAGTTTTCCTAGAATTGATGTATTTTTGAAGGAGTCTGTTGATTCTGTAGCTGCATTAACCGAAACCCCCGATTAAATATGGAACTAATTTCTTACATATGAATCTCTGCACATGATTTAAGTAGGGGATATTCTAAATGAACTAAGGGAATATCCCTAAGAATAAAAACTCTAAAGGGATTCCTATAATCAGCATGAGATTATATTTTGCTGCTGTATGGATGATAACGATAGGCGCATATGTAGTGCAACAGGGGCTGTCTGATGCCGCAAGTAATTAGCGCCATTATAATATATAGAATATCACCTTCCCTTTGGAGAGGGCAGCGCTATGTGCGCATGCCCAGTTGGTGCGAGACGCGCTCTCAGCGTGTGACGCGCTCTACAGAGCGAGCACGCTGATGATGCGCGCGACCCGAATACAGGATGTGAGGTGGATCAGGGACCGGAAGTGTCGGCTTCCCGAGACGCCATGGCGCTAACATTTAAAAGGAGGTATGCATGAGTGTATGTACACATAATGTCGGATGAAGTACAGAACGGCTATGCGTGATACACCATTCAGATGAACCCCAGTTGACTCCCCTGATGAGATTAGACGAAACGCGTTGGGAAATAGGGGTATCGCGCTCACCAGTCACAGGGATGGCAATCAGTCAGAGAATGCCCCTGCTACTTGGGTGAGATTGTTCCGTGTTTTACTAAATACTTTGGTGTCTTGATATTGGTCTCACCTTATAAGAGACGGTCTAAGATATTTATGCATACCTGGTGGATTCAGATCCGTTGCTAAGGTATATGGAGGGTATGCGGGAGTATATCTTTATTATGACACATGATATATTTCTATCTGATACATCATTTGTGTGCTATAGAACCCATAGCGAATGCGGCAATTGAGGCTGTGTGGTTCTTATTTATGTTGTGTAGCAGTATTGTGCCTTGTATTATATGGTACTCCTGATTAGGAGAGGGATACGGTTATGCCTAACTTGGGAATAGATTGATGGCATGACACCTATTTCCAATAAGAGATGGCTAATGGTATGATATGTTAAGCATAGAGATTATCTTGAGAATTATGTACTCTATGCCTTTGGATGAGGTTGGCCGTATTTGATTTATTCTAAGCACCTAATGAACATTTGGATATTTTGGGATGCTTAGTAATGATGGGCAATACTAGCTTGTTCCATTTATGTGTTGTTCTTTGTCGTGTTTGATGTAACTTGAGCACCTTGCACTTTATTTTATATTAATCTAATAAAAGGTATATTTTAATTATTCTATCCATTGGCTGGTTGTACACTTTAGAACTCTCCAGCGCTTTGTTTCCATCCATTTCTGGGGGCTTCTTGAAGTATGTTTGTCTTGCTGGAACACACATGACCTAGGACACAAACCCAAGTTCCTGACACCTGGGCACAACATTGTGACCCAAAATCCCTTGGTAATCTTCAGATTTCATGATGCCTTGACTGACTATCAAGGCACCCACTGACAGAAGCAGCAAAACATCTTTGAGCTTCCACCATATTTGACTGTAGGTACTGTTCTTTTCTTTGTAGGCCTCATTCAGTTTTCGATAAATAGAATGATGTGCTTTACCAAAAAGCTCTATCTTGGTCTCATCTGTCCACAAGACACTTTACCAGAATGATTTTGGCTTATTCTTGTAAAATTTTGGCAAACTGCAGTTTAGCTTTTTTTATGTGTCAGAAGTGGGGTCCTCCTGTCATAGCATTTCATTTACATGTCGATGTATAGTTCACGCTGACACCAATGCCCCTCAGCCTGCAAAACCGCTTGAATTTCTTTGGAACTTGATTGAGGCTGCTTATCCACCATCCGGACTATCCTGCGTTGCAATCTTTCATCAATTTTTTCTCTGCCATCCACGTCCAGGGAGATTAGCTACATTGCCATGGGTTGTAAACTTTGTGATTATGTTGCGCACCGTGTACAAAGGAACATCAAAGATCTCTGGAGATGGATTTGTGACTTTGAGATTGTGGATATTTTTCAACAATTTTTGTTCTCGAATCCTCAGGCAGTTCTCTTCTCTTTCTGTTCTCCATGCTTAGCGTGGCACACACAGATACAATGAAAAGATTGAGTCACCTTCTCCCCTTTTTATCTGGTTTCAGGCATGATTTTCATATTGCCCACACCTGTTACTTGCTACAGGCGAGTTTGAACGAGCGTCACATGCTGGTAACAAAGTGGTTTACCCACAATTATGGCAAAGTGCCAACAATTTTGTGTGAACCATTTTTGAGGGTTGTGTGTGAAATTATTTCCAGTTTGCCTTTTTTTTCCCTATTTAGCTCTTCTAATACACACAAAGGAAATAAAACAATTGTAATCATTATCTGGGAAAAATTCTGGAACAATGTCAAGGGTGCCAACACTTTCAGCCATTACTCACCACAGCCAAGAGTTGAGCTGTGGTGGATACTGGGTTGTCACAGCTCACCTCCTCCTGTACAATGACTGATAACACCTATATACAGTAGATAACATGGCATTCACAATAGCAGATATCACAGCTCACCTGCTCCTCCTCCTGTAGTAGATGTCACAAATAGAAATCAGGACATTTCAAATGTAAAATATAGAACCTTTAATAGAAATGAACACAGAAAACATAGTTTTTGGCTTATTTTAGAGCACGGCTCCATGAACACTTGCTGTATAGTCCAGGTCTGATACTCTGGGAAGTTTCTATTTCTTCTTTGCTTTGCTTGGTTTGGCAAACAGTGAAGGGTCTATCTGTTCTCTATTGAGTCCACGCACTGAGAAGAGTCGGGCCGCACGCTCCTGCAGAGTTCCTCCGCATTTTAGGCCGAGTGCCATGAGTTCTACCTTCAATTTTTCTAGCCCCAGCATTTCCAGCTCTGAAGTCGAGGTGACCGCATGGAGGTCAAAGGTATCCGTAACCTGCCAGAAAGACAAAAGAAATCATGACCATGAATATTCCTTAACGACTGCAGAGGATTTTATCATTCTAGGGGGATGTCCAAGAATTGAGCCATAAAAGTGTGGTGCGGTCAGATCCTACTGGACTCTACTGATCAGCAGAAAGACCCTAACAACGAAAAGATATTTTATAGCATATTCTGGACTGTTATTCCTGTCCAACCCACCCTTAGGAAATGTGCACTGAGTTTATGAAGAAGTTTCTATAATACTGTCACCCATACATGGCAGATGTTGGAGGGGGATATCAAGGGTTAATCCATTCACACTAGGGAGTTTCAGGACCCCTGTTCTTAAAATCGATGGTGGTCTCTGATAAATATATACCCGTTACTTACCCTGCTGGGAGTTTCTTGCTCTGCGTCCACAGTAGCAGGTGGTTTCTCTGGCTCTGGGTCGACCATTGGCTTTTCCACATCTGTAGACTTTTGCATGGAGCCGTCTGCTTCTCCGTATTCAGTACGGGGTTTCGTCACTGTAATACTGGGGGAGCGCTGTGCTCGCTCCTCAGGGTCGCACATTGCTTGCTCCACATCTGCCGACTGGGAACTTCCTGCCCGGCTGCATTCTGGGCTGTTTTCGGAGGATGGGTCAGTGGACGGACATTGTGCCAGTCCATCAGAATCGCTGTCAGAGCTGCTGCACGATTCAGACGTACAGGGGGACTCCGAATCGCTCTCACTCTCAGAACTGGATGACGCTTCTAAGCCCTCCAATCCCGTCCTATGAGAGAACTCAATTATTAGACCGGACACACAAATATATTTTTCTTTTTATTCTGGATCATAAAACTTATTTTTGAATCAATGTTATTGATTTATTCTTTTTTTTTTCCATTTTAGGAAATGCTTTCCAGTTTTACAAGTTTTTGGGTATAGCAATAAAAGTTCTATTAATTATATTTTACGGGTGCAGACACAATGAGACCGAAATCCTAGTAGCAGGGAGCAGATTATACAGTGGTACTGAGCAGTGCAGCTGCGAGTCCAGCACGGGGGGTGAGATAAACATTTACTAGAAAGCAGCACAATCCGTGTACCTCCCCCTCTGCATAAACGTCAACAGGCTGCTACAATTTGATTCCAGTGCAGTTGCAGTCCATCATTATTGTAGCAGCCTTTTGGACTGAAGGATGAGTTTAGTAGGTGGGGGTGGGGTGAGAGGAAGAAGGGGCTTGTAAGAGCAAGAATCTGATTTATGCGGGGACTTTTTTTTTTTTAATAAGTATCCTTTACATTTTATTTGCAGTCATTATTCTGTGTGGCATACGCTTTGCATGATACAGCACTGGAGATCTTCGTTAGCTCCACCATAGTAACACCATCCCTGCCAATCACCATTTTACTGGGGCTTCCTCCCTTATACAGTGCTTTCTGCACGAGATGGTGAGTGGTTAAGATCGGTGCAGGGCATGTACGGGCGCGCGGTCAGGGAGCAAAATGGTCTGTGAACGGTTAGCCACAATCTCTAAAAATGTAAGCCAATTCCGTGCACCTACAGGCTGCAGACTGATTACAGCTTCTTACAAAAGAAAAACACCCGTTATCCCCACAAACAGACCCTGCGTACCAGTAGCATTTCTTTTTCCCAGACTCCTTTTTGCTGCTGTTAATTTCCTTCTTGCGTTTTCGGGTGTCACTTGAATCTGCAGAAACCGCTGAGCTGGAGGAAGCCTGCAACCCTGTGCAAGGAAAGAGACATGTCACCGTGGCACAGGCCTAAGGATACAAGGCTAAAACTGCTACTGAGGAAGACAAACGATGATGCTGGGTCACAAGAGCGACACAATCCTCTGACTGGGGAAACTAAACATGTCCTTCTGATATCCCATCTCCTGAGAAAATAACCCATGTCGGTCAGTAAACAGGGATTTTTGTGTACTCACCATAAAATCCTTTTCTCCGAACCACTCACTGGGGGACACAAGACCATGGGTCTGGTCTTCAGACATATAATTTTTTATTGTATTTTTTTTTTACTTTTTTCAAGGGGCCTCCGGATCCAGCGAGTAGGTGCCCACCGCTGACCGGATTCACTCACCAGCGGTGTGCATCCCGGCATGGAGCCGCCACGGATGACTGAGCTTCAGCGCAGAGGAGAGGGTGCGCACATCGAGCCTGATCTGGGCACCTACTCGCAGGCTCTAGAGGCTCGATGAAAAAAGTTAAAAAATAGAATAAAAAATTATGGTCTGAAAGTCAGACCCATGGTCCTGTGTCCCCCCCCCCCAATGAGGCGAAGGAGAAATGGACAAATATACATTATATCGGACTGCTTCTCCCCTGTACAAACATCTGCAGCTCTCTCCAGGCCTCCCCTATACACACCCGTCTGTGGCTCTCTCTCTCTCTACAGACCTCTCCTATACACACCCGTCTGCAGTTTTCTCTCCCGACCTCTCCTATACACACCCGCCTGCGGCTCTCTCTCTCTCTACAGACCTCTCCTATACACACCCGCCTGCAGCTCGCTCTCTACAGACCTCTCCTATACACACCCGCCTGCGGCTCGCTCTCTACAGACCTCTCCTATACACCCGCCTGCGGCTCGCTCTCTACAGACCTCTCCTATACACACCCGCCTGCGGCTCTCTCTCCCGACGTCCCCTATACACACCCGTCTGCGGCTCTCTCTCCCGACGTCCCCTATGCACACCCATCTGCGGCTCTCTCTCCCGACGTCCCCTATGCACACCCGTCTGCGGCTCTCTCGCCCGACGTCCCCTATGCACACCCGTCTGCGGCTCTCTCGCCCGACCTCTCCTATGCACACCCATCTGCGGCTCTCTCTCCCGACGTCCCCTATACACACCCATCTGTGGCTCTCTCCCAACGTCCCCTATACACACCCGTCTGCAGTTCTCTCTCCCGACGTCCCCTATACACACCCGTCTGTGGCTCTCTCCCGACGTCCCCTATACACACCCGTCTGTGGCTCTCTCCCGACGTCCCCTATACACACCCGTCTGTGGCTCTCTCCCGACGTCCCCTATACACACCCGTCTGTGGCTCTCTCCCGACGTCCCCTATACACACCCGTCTGTGGCTCTCTCCCGACGTCCCCTATACACACCCGTCTGTGGCTCTCTCCCGACGTCCCCTATACACACCCGTCTGTGGCTCTCTCCCGACGTCCCCTATACACACCCGTCTGTGGCTCTCTCCCGACGTCCCCTATACACACCCGTCTGTGGCTCTCTCCCGACATCCCCTATACACACCCGTCTGTGGCTCTCTCCCGACGTCCCCTATACACACCCGTCTGTGGCTCTCTCCCGACGTCCCCTATACACACCCGTCTGTGGCTCTCTCCCGACGTCCCCTATACACACCCGTCTGTGGCTCTCTCCCGACGTCCCCTATACACACCCGTCTGTGGCTCTCTCCCGACGTCCCCTATACACACCCGTCTGTGGCTCTCTCCCGACGTCCCCTATACACACCCGTCTGTGGCTCTCTCCCGACGTCCCCTATACACACCCGTCTGTGGCTCTCTCCCGACGTCCCCTATACACACCCGTCTGTGGCTCTCTCCCGACGTCCCCTATACACACCCGTCTGTGGCTCTCTCTCTAGAGACCTCTCCTATACACACGCGTCTGCAGTTCTCTCTCCCGACGTCCCCTATACACACACACACGTCAGCAGCTCTCTCTCCTGACTTCCCACACACACACCTGCAGCTCTCTCTCCTGACTTCTCTTACACACAAACGTCTGCAGCTCTTTTACGATCTATGGAGCAAGCTGCTGCCAGACATGTCTCTTCACAGACATCATCCATCAGACGGCCCCCACACATCAGATTGTTGTCTTGTCCCTTAAACACAAGCACGTTCCGCAGACTTTATCCCAATGTGTATGGGGTCCTTTAGGGCGACATCTAACGGGAGTAAGCAGGGATCACAAAAGATGAAGTAGACCTCTGATCATTACATATATGAGACCACCTTTTATGACGGAGTCCTCCAGCCTCTCTGACATGTCGCTGCACTGCCGATGATACTCTGGATCTGTAAAGTAATGTTTAGGCTCAGCCAGTTTGCGTTTCAGTCTCTCCAGGCGCCGCTGTTCTTTCTCGTCTTCACGCTCTGCTTGTTTCTTTATCCATTCTGCCATGCTAATAAAATACAAATGGGGTCTGATATGAAGATACTTCACTTCTTTCCCCCCCAAGCACAACACCACAGAAATTTGTATTTTATGTCCCTTTAACAAGCTAGCAAACCATGGCTGCTTTTTACCAGAAACTGCGCCACGCTCGCCTGCAGACTGTCTGTGGTACTGCGGCTCAGCCATAATCAGTGTAAGATGGCAAAGCTGTAATACCAGACACAACCAATGGATAAGTGAGGTTCTACATCGGGAAGAAAGCAGCCTTTTTTTATGGAGGAAAAGTAGTAATTTGAGGATCTACTAGGTATTTCCACTTATATGTATATTACAAGCTGCTCTTACGCCTTTTCGTGATTGACATCTCTGAGTCGTCGGCCGCTCAGGTCACGACAGGCCTCCCTGTTTGTGGTCTTCTCGATCTGTGCACCAAGCGCACGAAGCATAGAGCCGAACCCTGTGAAAACACAAAATTGCAAGGATGCTGTAATTACGAGACATTGCAAGTAATGATCATGGGGAAAAAAAATGACTCTTGAAGGGGTTGTCCTCATTGTCTAAGGGACTGGCAGAGGTCGTTAAGCACTAACACTCCTCCATAACTGTCAGCGTCACAGACAATGACTGACCGGAGGTGCAGATGCCCGAATATCACTCCCATTCAAAAGAGACCCAATTTTTGGAACCCGTGTGGGTCCGAGTGGTGTGACCCCCAGACCCCCAATTATTAGCAAGCCATCAAATATAAAAACAAAAAAAAAAAAAAAAAATCAGACAACTGTAACCCCAATGATCAGCTGATACCTAATACCACAGAAGTACACAGTATGGAGATGAACAGCACAAGTAACCACAGCTCAGATCGCATTCACTTTAACAGGAGCTGAGCGGCAATACCCAAGACCTGCCACTACACAGTCACGGCACCAGGAAATCGCTCCTCTTGGGGGCGCCAGACCCTTGCAATATCTAGAGGGATACGGAGGGCACCAACAATAGTAAGATTAATTAAGAGTGATCCAACCACAGTATGTCAAAAAATTTACATATACAGTGCCTACAAGTAGTATTCAACCCCCTGCAGATTTAGCAGGTTTACACATTCGGAATTAACTTGGCATTGTGACATTTGGACTGTAGATCAGCCTGGAAGTGTGAAATGCACTGCAGCAAAAAAGAATGTTATTTCTTTGTTTAATTTTTTTTTAAATTGTGAAAAGTTTATTCAGAGGGTCATTTATTATTCAACCCCTCAAACCACCAGAATTCTGTTTGGTTCCCCTAAAGTATTAAGAAGTATTTCAGGCACAAAGAACAATGAGCTTCACATGTTTGGATTAATTATCTCTTTTTCCAGCCTTTTCTGACTATTTAAGACCCTCCCCAAACTTGTGAACAGCACTCATACATGGTCAACATGGGAAAGACAAAGGAGCATTCCAAGGCCATCAGAGACAAGATCGTGGAGGGTCACAAGGCTGGCAAGGGGTACAAAACCTTTCCAAGGAGTTGGGCCTACCTGTCTCCACTGTTGGGAGCATCATCCGGAAGTGGAAGGCTTATGGAACTACTGTTAGCCTTCCACGGCCTGGACAGCCTTTGAAAGTTTCCTCCCGTGCCGAGGCCAGGCTTGTCCGAAGAGTCAAGGCTAACCCAAGGACAACAAGGAAGGAGCTCCAGGAGATCTCATGGCAGTGGGGACATTGGTTTCAGTCAATACCATAAGTAACGTACTCCACCGCAATGGTCTCCGTTCCAGACGAGCCCGTAAGGTACCTTTACTTTCAAAGCGTCATGTCAAGGCTCGTCTACAGTTTGCTCATGATCACTTGGAGGACTCTGAGACAGACTGGTTCAAGGTTCTCTGGTCTGATGAGACCAAGATCGAGGTCTTTGGTGCCAACCACACACGTGACGTTTGGAGACTGGATGGCACTGCATACGACCCCAAGAATACCATCCCTACAGACAAGCATGGTGGTGGCAGCATCATGCTGTGGGGCTGTTTCTCAGCCAAGGGGCCTGGCCATCTGGTCCGCATCCATGGGAAGATGGATAGCACGGCCTACCTGGAGATTTTGGCCAAGAACCTCCGCTCCTCCATCAAGGATCTTAAGATGGGTCGTCATTTCATCTTCCAACAAGACAACGACCCAAAGCACACAGCCAAGAAAACCAAGGCCTGGTTCAAGAGGCAAAAAATCAAGGTGTTGGAGTGGCCTAGTCAGTCTCCTGACCTTAACCCAATTGAAAACTTGTGGAAGGAGCTCAAGATTAAAGTCCACATGAGACACCCAAAGAACCTAGATAACTTGGAGAAGATCTGCATGGAGGAGTGGGCCAAGATAACTCCAGAGACCTGTGCCGGCCTGATCAGGTCATATAAAAGACGATTATTAGCTGTAATTGCAAACAAGGGTTATTCCACAAAATATTAAACCTAGGGGTTGAATAATAATTGACCCACACTTTTATGTTTAAAATTTATTAAAATTTAACTGAGCAACATAACTTTTTGGTTTGTAAGATTTATGCATCTGTTAATAAATCCTGCTCTTGTGTGAAGTTTGAAGGCTCTAACTTATTTGCATCTTATCAAACCTGCTAAATCTGCAGGGGGTTGAATACTACTTGTAGGCACTGTAAATCACCAGGAGAAACAAAGACATACATCAAAAGCAGGGATCACCATAGAAATATTATCAATTTTATTACATGAGATATACAAGACACCAAAAAAAAAAAAAAGATTAAAAACATATAAAATAGACAAAGGTTATTAGCATAACCTATAACCCTGGAATCAATAACAAGCCCTACAAAACACCACCCGGTTATATACATATAATGTGCGTGGCAAGTCCACATAACAGATATAATATGTATAATACCCTAAGCCCTATACAAAGGAGCTAGATATAGAATATGGCAAGGTACATCAATTTAAATACGCCAAGAGCCAAATCCTAAATGCAGATATTTATAAGTATGCCTTCGGGGGGCAAAAAGACACACAATGTGTATGGTTGGCTTTATGCAGCAAATTTAACCTACATGCAAATATTTAGGTAAGGGGAAGGAGGAAACAGGGGTATAAGTATATGAAAATACACACCATAAAAGTTCTAAATCAGCCAGAATGGAGTATTGTGGCATCAAATAATGGTCCAGTATAGTGAACTACAGTAAAGGTCACTATATTAACCCGTGTTCAAAAATTCAAAGAGGAACTATAGGGTTAACCAAAACCATAGTGTGTAGCAAGATAAGAAATCCACCTCCCTCCCATATACTTTACCACCCAAGGCAGCAGGCAGATAGAATAATGACGACATGCTCATTGAGTACAAATAACCATCATGCAGAAAAATGGTGTAGGACCCTTGCAATCTGATACTGATGAAGTCAGAATAAATTTTCAATGTTTAACTCCTTAATGACCGCCAATACGTCTTTTTTACTGACCTGAGATATAAGAGAATAGCATCCCCATACAGGCGACAATCCAGCAGCTGTCGGCTGTCCACTATAGCTGACAGCTTACTGCATCAGCCACGATCAGTGTTGGCACCGTCCATATCTATTTAACCCCTTAGATGCTGCTGTCAATAGTGACTACATCATATAAATGGTTAACAGGGTGGGGGCGCCCTCTTTATCCCAATTGGTTCCCTCAGGTCATGATCGTGTGGTCCTGATGTTTGCCATGGCAATTCACGACCAAATAGCGGCCTTAGAGTCTGACGGCTGTTGTAACCTGTTCAGATGTCAGCGACATTTAGGTGGTAAAAATACACATTTTCATTCCTGCAATGTCACTTTGCATAAAATTCCTGAAAATCACTTGAAGGGTTAAATAAACTACCTGACAGCAGTTTTCAATATGTCAGGGGGTGCTGTTTTTAAAATGGTATCACTTTTGGGGGTTTTCCAATATATAGGACCCCAAAAGTCACTTCAAACCTGGATAGGTGCCTAAAAAAAAAAAAAATAAACCTAGTAAATTTCCTCAAAAAAAAATGAATAATTACTGCTCCATTTTTAAACCTCCTAAAATGCTAACAAAATAAAAACATTTTACAAATGGTGCTGATGTAAAGCCGACACGTGGGAAACGCAGAGTCTCGCATGTTAATACCCGACACTGCTGCCGGCACGCAGAGCGTGCAGCCGCATAGCAATACATGGAGCCGCATGCTCCACTCCCAAGTTCCGGGTATTGACATGCGAGACTCGGCCATATTCCACGCATGTGTGATCCCGGCCTTAAAGGGATAATCAAAGTTTGAAAATTGCTAATTTTTGAACATTTTTCTCAAGTTTCTGATTTTTTTTTTTTTTTTTTTTTTATAAATGCACAACATAGCGACCTACATTTACGATCATAAGACAATGTGTCATGCAAAAACAATATTAAAATCACTGGGATTTGTTGAAGCGTTCCAGAGTTATCACCACAAAGTGACACTGGTCAGATTTCAAATATTTAGCTCCGTCACTAAGGGGTTAAGTCCTTGGGGAAATTGGGTGAGGACAGTGATTGTGCTTTGGTGACCACTGCAGCCAATGATCACATTAGCCGTGGGGGGCAAATACTGTCGATTTCTTTGCTTTATAAAATTTCCTATCATTTTTTGAATGAGCCCCTTAAAGACGATCTGTCTCTTGGAATAAATCTGTATTTTGTTATCTGGTGTAAATGCCGCTGTTCTCCTCAATCCGGTGATGCATTTCTTTAGTTCCTATGCTTCACCATTCCTGAAATATGGCCTCCTTTTCTCTGTGTAAAACTCAAGTCTTGTTCGCCAAGTGGGTGTGGTCCACACTAAGCCCACTTGGCTAAAAAGAATAGATTTATAGACAGAGTAAAGGAGGCCATATTTTAGGTATAGAGAGGCGCAGGAACAAAATAAAAACAGCGCCGGATTCAGGAGAACGGCGGCATTTACACCAGATAATCAGGAACAAACGACGAGAAACTCCTTTAATCCAGAATCAAGACCCCGTTGTTCTCACTTCTGTGCTGGATTATCAGACGCCAGATTGATAAACACGGAACATATAACTGACTCACCTCCTTTGCCGCCACATAGTCGGGGCTCAATGCTGTACACCGGCCCGCTCCGCAGCGCCTCCTCTGCACCGACGCGACGGCCATTGCACTTCACGTAAAAGTCGCTCAGAGGTCCCCGCTGAGAACAGAGCAGAGGTCACAGACCGATCATAACACAGACTTAAGATACATGGAGCAGGCGAATGGACCATTAAATAGGGGAACGCTGCACTTACAATCAATTTTACTGCTTCTCCCCAAAAAAAACAAACAAACAAAAAAAAAAAATGCAGATGAACCATCTAATGACCAACATATCTAATAGTACATGGTAACCCACTAGGCCTGAGCTGCCTCCCATATCAGCAGTTAAAGTCAATGGGTAAAAAAAAAAAATGGCGGCTATGCTGCACAGCCAATCAGCCCGCAGCTATCATTTTTTCTCACCAGATCAACAAATGAAAGCCGCGGTTACGATACATGTTTATACGACAGCACAGCGCCATCTAGTGGCAGCTCAGAGAGGAGAAAGCTGTAGAGAACGTCGGACAGTCACTTACCGAATCACGGCCAGGCAGCAGATCCCGCACCACCGCTCCTGCTGGGGCTTCACACACCGACACCCGGCCGCTCACAGCCTCTCGCACCCAAACTACAGCTGCAGCCATCTTTCCTTCCACAACCCTACAACACCACCGCCTACATCTCACAACAGAGGGGCGGAGTCAATGATCACGAGAGGGGACGTAAGACGTTTACGTCACGCAGAGAAACGGCCGCCATCTTTGTTCAGGGAGTCCGGAGCAAACACCGCCCGAAACTGCATGAGAGAAAATTCTAGAAAAGAACTACGCAGAAGGAGGGAGAACGACAAAACTGGACCGCGGCAATGGTTTACGAACCAAAATCCCTTTATGTGTATTTTGTATAATTAACTCAGAAGTGGAATTTTAGCGTCATTGGTGCATTTTATTCTTCGAGTCTGTTACTGAGACGAGATATACAGATGTGTGGCGTATGTGTTTTTTTTTACCAAGGTTACTGGAAAAGACGCCATTATACCCTGAAGAAAGATGGCGGCTAGAAATCCTGTCGTGGGCGTGGTGGTTTGGATGACGTTCCATGCGCTGATTGGTTGGTGTGGTTGCGTAGAGGCGTGGCTGTAGTGTGTGTTATTGATCAACGCGCGCTGCACGTCCTGCTCCGACTCCATCCCGTGTCCTGTGCAGCTGCTGAGCAGCAATTCAGCCCCTGCCCGAGATTCACTGCACAGCCCTGCCTGCTGTCAGCGGATGGCAGAGGAGCGTACAGCAACAAAACAGCTCATGGAACTGCTCCTGTCATCCACAGTGTTACTAAAGGCGCGTGACCCGGAATATAGGATGTGGTTAAGTCGCCACAAGTGTCTACAGCGTGACAGATGGTGGCATGTAATAGTGATTCACCGGCACCGCCCAGAAGAACCGCAGCTTAGAGCTAGAAAGTACTACAACCAACTATCAAGACATCACTGAGTTACATCCTGTATTATACCCCAGAGCTGCACTCACTATTCTGCTGTAGCAGTCACTGTGTGCATACATTACATTACTGATCCTGAGTTACATCCTGTATTATACCCCAGAGCTGCACTCACTATTCTGCTGGTGCAGTCACTGTGTACATACATTACTGATCCTGAGTTATATCCTGTATTATACTCCAGAGCTGCACTCACTATGCTGCTGGTGCAGTCACTGTGTGCATACATTACATTACTGATCCTGAGTTACATCCTGTATTATACTCCAGAGCTGCACTCACTATTCTGCTGGTGCAGTCACTGTGTACATACATTACATTACTGATCCTGAGTTACATCCTGTATTATACCCCAGAGCTGCACTCACTATTCTGCTGGTGCGTCACTGTGTACATACATTACATTACTGATCCTGAGTTACATCCTGTATTATACCCCAGAGCTGCACTCACTATTCTGCTGGTGCAGTCACTGTGTACATACATTACATTACTGATCCTGAGTTACATCCTGTATTATACCCCAGAGCTGCACTCACTATTCTGCTGGTGCAGTCACTGTGTACATACATTACATTACTGATCCTGAGTTACATCCTGTATTATACTCCAGAGCTGCACTCACTATTCTGCTGGTGCAGTCACTGTGTACATACATTACATTACTGATCCTGAGTTACATCCTGTATTATACCCCAGAGCTGCACTCACTATTCTGCTGGTGCAGTCACTGTGTACATACATTACATTACTGATCCTGAGTTACATCCTGTATTATACCCCAGAGCTGCACTCACTATTCTGCTGGTGCAGTCACTGTGTACATACATTACATTACTGATCCTGAGTTACATCCTGTATTATACCCCAGAGCTGCACTCACTATTCTGCTGGTGCAGTCACTGTGTACATACATTACATTACTGATCCTGAGTTACATCCTGTATTATACCCCAGAGCTGCACTCACTATTCTGCTGGTGCAGTCACTGTGTACATACATTACATTACTGATCCTGAGTTACATCCTGTATTATACTCCAGAGCTGCGCTCACTATTCTGCTGGTGCAGTCACTGTGTACATACATTACATTACTGATCCTGAGTTACATCCTGTATTATACCCCAGAGCTGCACTCACTATTCTGCTGGTGCAGTCACTGTGTACATACATTACATTACTGATCCTGAGTTACATCCTGTATTATACCCCAGAGCTGCACTCACTATTCTGCTGGTGCAGTCACTGTGTACATACATTACTGATCCTGAGTTACATCCTGTATTATACCCCAGAGCTGCACTCACTATTCTGCTGGTGCAGTCACTGTGTACATACATTACTGATCCTGAGTTACATCCTGTATTATACTCCAGCGCTGCACTCACTATTCTGCTGGTGCAGTCACTGTGTACATACATTACATTACTGCTCCTGAGTTACATCCTGTATTATACCCCAGAGCTGCACTCACTATTCTGCTGGTGCAGTCACTGTGTACATACATTACATTACTGATCCTGAGTTACATCCTGTATTATACTCCAGAGCTGCACTCACTATTCTGCTGGTGCAGTCACTGTGTACATACATTACATTACTGATCCTGAGTTACCTCCTGTATTATACCCCAGAGCTGCACTCACTATTCTGCTGGTGCAGTCACTGTGTACATACATTACTGATCCTGAGTTACATCCTGTATTATACTCCAGCGCTGCACTCACTATTCTGCTGGTGCAGTCACTGTGTACATACATTACATTACTGCTCCTGAGTTACATCCTGTATTATACCCCAGAGCTGCACTCACTATTCTGCTGGTGCAGTCACTGTGTACATACATTACATTACTGATCCTGAGTTACATCCTGTATTATACTCCAGAGCTGCACTCACTATTCTGCTGGTGCAGTCACTGTGTACATACATTACATTACTGATCCTGAGTTACATCCTGTATTATACCCCAGAGCTGCACTCACTATTCTGCTGGTGCAGTCACTGTGTACATACATTACATTACTGATCCTGAGTTACATCCTGTATTATACTCCAGAGCTGCACTCACTATTCTGCTGGTGCAGTCACTGTGTACATACATTACTGATCCTGAGTTACATCCTGTATTATACCCCAGAGCTGCACTCACTATTCTGCTGGTGCAGTCACTGTGTACATACATTACATTACTGATCCTGAGTTACATCCTGTATTATACTCCAGCGCTGCACTCACTATTCTGCTGGTGCAGTCACTGTGTACATACATTACATTACTGATCCTGAGTTACCTCCTGTATTATACCCCAGAGCTGCACTCACTATTCTGCTGGTGCAGTCACTGTGTACATACATTACTGATCCTGAGTTACATCCTGTATTATACCCCAGAGCTGCACTCACTATTCTGCTGGTGCAGTCACTGTGTACATACATTACTGATCCTGAGTTACATCCTGTATTATACTCCAGCGCTGCACTCACTATTCTGCTGGTGCAGTCACTGTGTACATACATTACATTACTGCTCCTGAGTTACATCCTGTATTATACCCCAGAGCTGCACTCACTATTCTGCTGGTGCAGTCACTGTGTACATACATTACATTACTGATCCTGAGTTACATCCTGTATTATACCCCAGAGCTGCACTCACTATTCTGCTGGTGCAGTCACTGTGTACATACATTACATTACTGATCCTGAGTTACATCCTGTATTATACTCCAGAGCTGCGCTCACTATTCTGCTGGTGCAGTCACTGTGTACATACATTACATTACTGATCCTGAGTTACATCCTGTATTATACCCCAGAGCTGCACTCACTATTCTGCTGGTGCAGTCACTGTGTACATACATTACATTACTGATCCTGAGTTACATCCTGTATTATACCCCAGAGCTGCACTCACTATTCTGCTGGTGCAGTCACTGTGTACATACATTACTGATCCTGAGTTACATCCTGTATTATACCCCAGAGCTGCACTCACTATTCTGCTGGTGCAGTCACTGTGTACATACATTACTGATCCTGAGTTACATCCTGTATTATACTCCAGCGCTGCACTCACTATTCTGCTGGTGCAGTCACTGTGTACATACATTACATTACTGCTCCTGAGTTACATCCTGTATTATACCCCAGAGCTGCACTCACTATTCTGCTGGTGCAGTCACTGTGTACATACATTACATTACTGATCCTGAGTTACATCCTGTATTATACTCCAGAGCTGCACTCACTATTCTGCTGGTGCAGTCACTGTGTACATACATTACATTACTGATCCTGAGTTACCTCCTGTATTATACCCCAGAGCTGCACTCACTATTCTGCTGGTGCAGTCACTGTGTACATACATTACTGATCCTGAGTTACATCCTGTATTATACTCCAGCGCTGCACTCACTATTCTGCTGGTGCAGTCACTGTGTACATACATTACATTACTGCTCCTGAGTTACATCCTGTATTATACCCCAGAGCTGCACTCACTATTCTGCTGGTGCAGTCACTGTGTACATACATTACATTACTGATCCTGAGTTACATCCTGTATTATACTCCAGAGCTGCACTCACTATTCTGCTGGTGCAGTCACTGTGTACATACATTACATTACTGATCCTGAGTTACATCCTGTATTATACCCCAGAGCTGCACTCACTATTCTGCTGGTGCAGTCACTGTGTACATACATTACATTACTGATCCTGAGTTACATCCTGTATTATACTCCAGAGCTGCACTCACTATTCTGCTGGTGCAGTCACTGTGTACATACATTACTGATCCTGAGTTACATCCTGTATTATACCCCAGAGCTGCACTCACTATTCTGCTGGTGCAGTCACTGTGTACATACATTACATTACTGATCCTGAGTTACATCCTGTATTATACTCCAGCGCTGCACTCACTATTCTGCTGGTGCAGTCACTGTGTACATACATTACATTACTGATCCTGAGTTACCTCCTGTATTATACCCCAGAGCTGCACTCACTATTCTGCTGGTGCAGTCACTGTGTACATACATTACTGATCCTGAGTTACATCCTGTATTATACCCCAGAGCTGCACTCACTATTCTGCTGGTGCAGTCACTGTGTACATACATTACTGATCCTGAGTTACATCCTGTATTATACTCCAGCGCTGCACTCACTATTCTGCTGGTGCAGTCACTGTGTACATACATTACATTACTGCTCCTGAGTTACATCCTGTATTATACCCCAGAGCTGCACTCACTATTCTGCTGGTGCAGTCACTGTGTACATACATTACATTACTGATCCTGAGTTACATCCTGTATTATACCCCAGAGCTGCACTCACTATTCTGCTGGTGCAGTCACTGTGTACATACATTACATTACTGATCCTGAGTTACATCCTGTATTATACTCCAGAGCTGCGCTCACTATTCTGCTGGTGCAGTCACTGTGTACATACATTACATTACTGATCCTGAGTTACATCCTGTATTATACCCCAGAGCTGCACTCACTATTCTGCTGGTGCAGTCACTGTGTACATACATTACATTACTGATCCTGAGTTACATCCTGTATTATACCCCAGAGCTGCACTCACTATTCTGCTGGTGCAGTCACTGTGTACATACATTACTGATCCTGAGTTACATCCTGTATTATACCCCAGAGCTGCACTCACTATTCTGCTGGTGCAGTCACTGTGTACATACATTACTGATCCTGAGTTACATCCTGTATTATACTCCAGCGCTGCACTCACTATTCTGCTGGTGCAGTCACTGTGTACATACATTACATTACTGCTCCTGAGTTACATCCTGTATTATACCCCAGAGCTGCACTCACTATTCTGCTGGTGCAGTCACTGTGTACATACATTACATTACTGATCCTGAGTTACATCCTGTATTATACTCCAGAGCTGCACTCACTATTCTGCTGGTGCAGTCACTGTGTACATACATTACATTACTGATCCTGAGTTACCTCCTGTATTATACCCCAGAGCTGCACTCACTATTCTGCTGGTGCAGTCACTGTGTACATACATTACTGATCCTGAGTTACATCCTGTATTATACTCCAGCGCTGCACTCACTATTCTGCTGGTGCAGTCACTGTGTACATACATTACATTACTGCTCCTGAGTTACATCCTGTATTATACCCCAGAGCTGCACTCACTATTCTGCTGGTGCAGTCACTGTGTACATACATTACATTACTGATCCTGAGTTACATCCTGTATTATACTCCAGAGCTGCACTCACTATTCTGCTGGTGCAGTCACTGTGTACATACATTACATTACTGATCCTGAGTTACATCCTGTATTATACCCCAGAGCTGCACTCACTATTCTGCTGGTGCAGTCACTGTGTACATACATTACATTACTGATCCTGAGTTACATCCTGTATTATACTCCAGAGCTGCACTCACTATTCTGCTGGTGCAGTCACTGTGTACATACATTACTGATCCTGAGTTACATCCTGTATTATACCCCAGAGCTGCACTCACTATTCTGCTGGTGCAGTCACTGTGTACATACATTACATTACTGATCCTGAGTTAGATCCTGTATTATACTCCAGCGCTGCACTCACTATTCTGCTGGTGCAGTCACTGTGTACATACATTACATTACTGATCCTGAGTTACCTCCTGTATTATACCCCAGAGCTGCACTCACTATTCTGCTGGTGCAGTCACTGTGTACATACATTACTGATCCTGAGTTACATCCTGTATTATACCCCAGAGCTGCACTCACTATTCTGCTGGTGCAGTCACTGTGTACATACATTACTGATCCTGAGTTACATCCTGTATTATACTCCAGCGCTGCACTCACTATTCTGCTGGTGCAGTCACTGTGTACATACATTACATTACTGCTCCTGAGTTACATCCTGTATTATACCCCAGAGCTGCACTCACTATTCTGCTGGTGCAGTCACTGTGTACATACATTACATTACTGATCCTGAGTTACATCCTGTATTATACTCCAGAGCTGCACTCACTATTCTGCTGGTGCAGTCACTGTGTACATACATTACTGATCCTGAGTTACATCCTGTATTATACCCCAGAGCTGCACTCACTATTCTGCTGGTGCAGTCACTGTGTACATACATTACATTACTGATCCTGAGTTACATCCTGTATTATACTCCAGCGCTGCACTCACTATTCTGCTGGTACAGCCACTGATAACCGCTGTATTTATATGTTATTGATATGTCTGACACAGTTGTCAGCCCGGTGTACGCAGGATGTGAGATATTCCGGGATTTTGCTGCTGCACAGTCGCTACTCCCCATGAGACCTTCTCCTCCAGGAATTCACTGGCACACGTCACAAGCTGTTATTTAGGCAGCACCTGCATCCCTGGTGCAGATGTACAAGCGCCTCCGTCTGCAGAGTATAAGACTGTAATACTGAGCAGGTGTAGACACCGGTGGAATTATTAGCCGCATCATCCATAACCACCAGTGTGACCGGTATTCTCCAGGTGAGGGTCTCAGAAGACAGCAACGATTGGTGACCCCAGGCAGCGGTCAGGCCTGGCTCCAGGCGTTAAGTCCCAATGGATCCCTCTTCATTGTGTGGATTCCGCAGCGTTTTTACACCCATTCCATTATAGGAATCTACAGGTGTAAAAACTCAGGGCAAATCCGCACTAAATCTGCAGGTGAAACGCGCAGATTTTGACCTGCGGATTCTACCAAAAAATAGCAGATTCCGCGCAGAAAAATCCGCAACGTGTGCACATACCCTAAAACTTACTCTTGGGCAGGGATGACTTAAAGGGATTGTTCAGGACTTTAACGTTGATGGCTTATCCTTAGGATAGGTCATTAATGTCTGACAGGTACCGGTCAGCTGTTCCCTGTATCGGTGATGGATGGAACTGCTCAGTTGTGGAGCTACACAGCACATCAGTCGACTGTATAGGAGCCGCTGCCGGGTACTGCACATCCACCATCTTTTCAAATCAGTAGGGAGTGGATGTGCAATACCCAACTGTGGCCACTAGTCCGATGATGGAGCTGTGTTCCGCAACTGAGCGGTTTCGATCGCTGACCACATCAGGAACACCTGATCGGCGGGGTGGCGGGTGTCGCACCCTCACGAATCAGACACCGATGATCTTTTCTAAGAATAGGTCATCAATGTTAAAGTCTTGGACAACCCCTTTAATTTGACTAGACTTGGCATAATACATATACAATGGCGTCCATGTGTTGTCCATTTTCTTTTTTTTTTTCAGTGACCCATTTATTTGAATTGGAGAGACCTGTCTCCAAAAAGGACCATAATAGGACATATCTGGGTTTTTGCATTTTATTAATGGTCAGCAAAAAAATCCAGGATAAGTGAAAAGCCCCATCGAATACAATGGGCCTCATTTATCCAACATGGAAAGGAAACAGCCTTTATTGTCCCTAGCAACCAATCAGAGCTCAGCTTTCATTTTTCAAGCTGCTCTGGTAAAATGTAAGCTACGATGTGATTGGTTGCTAGGAGCAACAATGGCAGCTTCACTTCTAGTTTAGTTTTGGTAAATGAGGCCCGTTTTGTACTCGGAAAAAATCCCTGACAACAAGGAAATCAAAAACTGAGGTGTGAATCAGGCCATAGGAGCTGTTCACACGGTGTTTTTATAATAAAGTGACCCCCCATATTAAATGTGACTACACATTTCTAATGTCCTCCGTTATGTACGTGCTGCTTCCTTTTAGATTTGTGCCCTATTTGCTTCTTCAAAATGGCCACTGCAGAGAGGCGGGGGGAGCTGTGGAACATGGAAATTCCTGGTGTGGGATGGATCAGCGCCAATGATGATGGCACTATGTCCGTCCCACGGCTGAAGAAAAAAGGCTAGACATGGCCGAGACCTTCCACAGATCACCTCACACCTCTGCGGCGTCCATTTTGTTAAAAATAAAAAAAAAAAGGAGAATGTGAGCCGATTTGACAGGAGTGAGAAGAAGCATAATGGAGGACGTAAGACACGGGGACTATCTAATATATAAAGCTCAAGTGTGTGTGTGTCCGGGATAGGCATCCGCACCATCGCAGCTACAGCCACAAAATGTGGCACAGTCACACGTCTGGACCCCAAGAGCGTCCTAAGCTATGTTGTGAGGTGAAATTTTAACCCCGAGCGTTCCAGTTCACCAAACAATTTTGCCCCTATCTACATAATGGGGAAAAAGTGTGTGGGCGCCAAGCCCCGCCCCTCATTATGATGTCATAATGGTTGACTATGGGATGGAGGATGTGTGATGGATATATGGGCACGGAACTATGGGATGGAGGATGTGTATGATGGGTATATGGGCACGGGACTATGGGATGGAGAATATGTATGATGGGTATATGGACACGGGACTATGGGATGGAGGATATGTATGATGGGTATATGGACACGGGACTATGGGATGGAGGATATGTATGATGGGTATATGGGCACTGGACTATGGGATGGAGGATGTGTATGATGGGTATATGGGCACGGGACTATGGGATGGAGAATATGTATGATGGGTATATGGACACGGGACTATGGGATGGAGGATGTGTATGATGGGTATATGGACACGGGACTATGGGATGGAGGATGTGTGATGGATATATGGGCACGGAACTATGGGATGGAGGATGTGTATGATGGGTATATGGGCACGGGACTATGGGATGGAGAATATGTATGATGGGTATATGGACACGGGACTATGGGATGGAGGATGTGTATGATGGGTATATGGACACGGGACTATGGGATGGAGGATATGTATGATGGGTATATGGGCACTGGACTATGGGATGGAGGATGTGTATGATGGGTATATGGGCACGGGACTATGGGATGGAGAATATGTATGATGGGTATATGGACACGGGACTATGGGATGGAGGATGTGTGATGGATATATGGGCACGGAACTATGGGATGGAGGATGTGTATGATGGGTATATGGGCACGGGACTATGGGATGGAGAATATGTATGATGGGTATATGGACACGGGACTATGGGATGGAGGATATGTGTGATGGGTATATGGGCACGGGACTATGGGATGGAGGATATGTATGATGGGTATATGGGCACTGGACTATGGGATGGAGGATGTGTATGATGGGTATATGGGCACGGGACTATGGGATGGAGGATATGTATGATGGGTATATGGGCACGGGACTATGGGATGGAGGATATGTATGATGGGTATATGGACACGGGACTATGGGATGGAGGATATGTATGATGGGTATATGGACACGGGACTATGGGATGGAGGATATGTATGATGGGTATATGGACACGGGACTATGGGATGAAGGATATGTATGATGGGTATATGGGCACGGGACTATGGGATGGAGGATATGTATGATGGGTATATGGACACGGGACTATGGGATGGAGGATATGTATGATGGGTATATGGGCACGGGACTATGGGATGGAGGATGTATGATGGATATATGGGCACAGAACTATGGGATGGAGGATATGTATGATGGGTATATGGGCACGGGACTATGGGATGGAGAATATGTATGATGGGTATATGGGCACGGGACTATGGGATGGAGGATATGTATGATGGGTATATGGGCACGGAACTATGGGATGGAGGATATGTATGATGGGTATATGGACACGGGACTATGGGATGGAGGATATGTATGATGGGTATATGGGCACGGGACTATGGGATGGAGGATATGTATGATGGGTATATGGACACGGGACTATGGGATGGAGGATATGTATGATGGGTATATGGGCACAGGCCTATGGGATGGAGGATATGTATGATGGGTATATGGGCACGGGACTATGGGATGGAGAATATGTATGATGGGTATATGGGCACGGGACTATGGGATGGAGGATATGTATGATGGGTATATGGGCACGGGACTATGGGATGGAGAATATGTATGATGGGTATATGGACACGGGACTATGGGATGGTGGATATGTATGATGGGTATATGGGCACAGGCCTATGGGATGGTGGATATGTATGATGGGTATATGGGCACGGGACTATGGGATGGAGGATATGTATGATGGGTATATGGACACGGGACTATGGGATGGAGGATATGTATGATGGGTATATGGGCACAGGCCTATGGGATGGTGGATATGTATGATGGGTATATGGGCACGGGACTATGGGATGGAGGATATGTATGATGGGTATATGGACACGGGACTATGGGATGGAGGATATGTATGATGGGTATATGGGCACAGGCCTATGGGATGGTGGATATGTATGATGGGTATATGGGCACGGGACTATGGGATGGAGGATATGTATGATGGGTATATGGGCACGGAACTATGGGATGGAGGATATGTATGATGGGTATATGGGCACGGGACTATGGGATGGAGAATATGTATGATGGGTATATGGACACGGGACTATGGGATGGTGGATATGTATGATGGGTATATGGGCACGGGACTATGGGATGGAGAATATGTATGATGGGTATATGGACACGGGACTATGGGATGGAGGATATGTATGATGGGTATATGGGCACGGGACTATGGGATGGAGGATATGTATGATGGGTATATGGGCACGGGACTATGGGATGGAGGATATGTATGATGGGTATATGGGCACGGGACTATGGGATGGCGGATATGTATGATGGGTATATGGGCACGGGACTATGGGATGGAGGATATGTATGACGGGTATATGGGCACAGGCCTATGGGATGGTGGATATGTATGATGGGTATATGGGCACGGGACTATGGGATGGAGAATATGTATGATGGGTATATGGGCACGGGACTATGGGATGGAGGATATGTATGATGGGTATATGGACACGGGACTATGGGATGGAGGATATGTATGATGGGTATATGGGCACAGGCCTATGGGATGGAGGATATGTATGATGGGTATATGGGCACGGGACTATGGGATGGAGAATATGTATGATGGGTATATGGGCACGGGACTATGGGATGGAGGATATGTATGATGGGTATATGGGCACGGAACTATGGGATGGAGGATATGTATGATGGGTATATGGACACGGGACTATGGGATGGAGGATATGTATGATGGGTATATGGGCACAGGCCTATGGGATGGTGGATATGTATGATGGGTATATGGGCACGGGACTATGGGATGGAGGATATGTATGATGGGTATATGGGCACGGAACTATGGGATGGAGGATATGTATGATGGGTATATGGGCACGGGACTATGGGATGGAGAATATGTATGATGGGTATATGGACACGGGACTATGGGATGGTGGATATGTATGATGGGTATATGGGCACGGGACTATGGGATGGAGAATATGTATGATGGGTATATGGACACGGGACTATGGGATGGAGGATATGTATGATGGGTATATGGGCACGGGACTATGGGATGGAGGATATGTATGATGGGTATATGGGCACGGGACTATGGGATGGAGGATATGTATGATGGGTATATGGGCACGGGACTATGGGATGGCGGATATGTATGATGGGTATATGGGCACGGGACTATGGGATGGAGGATATGTATGATGGGTATATGGGCACGGGACTATGGGATGGAGGATATGTATGATGGGTATATGGGCACGAGACTATGGGATGGAGGATATGTATGATGGGTATATGGGCACGAGACTATGGGATGGAGGATATGTATGATGGGTATATGGGCACTGGACTATGGGATGGTGGATATGTATGATGGGTATATGGGCACGGGACTATGGGATGGAGGATATGTATGATGGGTATATGGGCACGGGACTATGGGATGGAGGATGTGTGATGGGTATATGGGCACGGGACTATGGGATGGAGGATATGTATGATGGGTATATGGGCACGGGCCTATGGGATGGAGGATATGTATGATGGGTATATGGGCACTGGACTATGGGATGGAGGATATGTATGACGGGTATATGGGCACGGGACTATGGGATGGAGGATATGTATGATGGGTATATGGGCACGGGACTATGGGATGGAGGATGTGTATGATGGGTATATGGGCACAGGACTATGGGATGGAGGATGTGTGATGGGTATATGGGCACGGGACTATGGGATGGAGGATATGTATGATGGGTATATGGGCACAGGACTATGGGATGGAGGATGTGTGATGGGTATATGGGCACGGGACTATGGGATGGAGAATATGTATGATGGGTATATGGGCACGGGACTATGGGATGGAGGATATGTATGATGGGTATATGGGCACGGGACTATGGGATGGAGGATATGTATGATGGGTATATGGGCACGGGCCTATGGGATGGAGGATATGTATGATGGGTATATGGGCACTGGACTATGGGATGGAGGATATGTATGATGGGTATATGGGCACGGGACTATGGGATGGAGGATGTGTGATGGGTATATGGGCACGGGACTATGGGATGGAGGATGTGTGATGGGTATATGGGCACGGGACTATGGGATGGAGGATGTGTATGATGGGTATATGGGCATGGGACTATGGGATGGAGGATATGTATGATGGGTATATGGGCACTGGACTATGGGATGGAGGATATGTATGATGGGTATATGGGCACGGGACTATGGGATGGAGGATGTGTGATGGGTATATGGGCACGGGACTATGGGATGGAGGATGTGTGATGGGTATATGGGCACGGGACTATGGGATGGAGGATGTGTATGACGGGTATATGGGCACGGGACTATGGGATGGAGGATATGTATGATGGGTATATGGGCACTGGACTATGGGATGGAGGATATGTATGATGGGTATATGGGCACTGGACTATGGGATGGAGGATATGTATGACGGGTATATGGGCATGGGACTATGGGATGGAGGATGTGTGATGGGTATATCGGCACAGGACTATGGGATGGAGGATGTGTATGATGGGTATATGGGCATGGGACTATGGGATGGAGGATATGTATGATGGGTATATGGGCACTGGACTATGGGATGGAGGATATGTATGATGGGTATATGGGCACGGGACTATGGGATGGAGGATGTGTGATGGGTATATGGGCACGGGACTATGGGATGGAGGATGTGTGATGGGTATATGGGCACGGGACTATGGGATGGAGGATGTGTATGACGGGTATATGGGCACGGGACTATGGGATGGAGGATATGTATGATGGGTATATGGGCACTGGACTATGGGATGGAGGATATGTATGATGGGTATATGGGCACGGGACTATGGGATGGAGGATGTGTATGATGGGTATATGGGCACTGGACTATGGGATGGAGGATATGTATGGCGGGTATATGGGCACGGGACTATGGGATGGAGGATGTGTGATGGGTATATGGGCACGGGACTATGGGATGGAGGATGTGTGATGGGTATATGGGCACGGGACTATGGGATGGAGGATGTGTATGACGGGTATATGGGCACGGGACTATGGGATGGAGGATATGTATGATGGGTATATGGGCACTGGACTATGGGATGGAGGATATGTATGATGGGTATATGGGCACGGGACTATGGGATGGAGGATGTGTGATGGGTATATGGGCACTGGACTATGGGATGGAGGATATGTGTGATGGGTATATGGGCACTGGACTATGGGATGGTGGATATGTATGATGGGTATATGGGCACGGGACTATGGGATGGAAGATGTGTGATGGGTATATGGGCACAGGACTATGGGATGGAGGATATGTGTGATGGGTATATGGGCACTGGACTATGGGATGGAGGATATGTGTGATGGGTATATGGGCACTGGACTATGGGATGGTGGATATGCATGATGGGTATATGGGCATGGGACTATGGGATGGAGGATATGTATGATGGGTGTATGGGTACGGGACTATGGGATGGAGGATATGTGTGATGGGTATATGGGCACTGGACTATGGGATGGTGGATATGTATGATGGGTATATGGGCATGGGACTATGGGATGGAAGATGTGTGATGGGTATATGGGCACGGGACTATGGGATGGTGGATATGTTTGATGGGTATATGGGTACGGGACTATGGGATGGAGGATATGTATGATGGGTATATGGGCACGGGACTATGGGATGGAGGATATGTATGATGGGCATATGGGCACGGGACTATGGGATGGAGGATGTGTGATGGGTATATGGGCACTGGACTATGGGATGGAGGATATGTGTGATGGGTATATGGGCACTGGACTATGGGATGGTGGATATGTATGATGGCTATATGGGCACGGGACTATGGGATGGAGGATATGTATGATGGGTATATGGGCACTGGACTATGGGATGGAGGATATGTATGACGGATATATGGGCACGGGACTATGGGATGGAGGATATGTATGATGGGTATATGGGCACGGGACTATGGGATGGAGGATGTGTGATGGGTATATGGGCACTGGACTATGGGATGGAGGATATGTGTGATGGGTATATGGGCACTGGACTATGGGATGGTGGATATGTATGATGGGTATATGGGCACGGGACTATGGGATGGAAGATGTGTGATGGGTATATGGGCACAGGACTATGGGATGGAGGATATGTGTGATGGGTATATGGGCACTGGACTATGGGATGGAGGATATGTGTGATGGGTATATGGGCACTGGACTATGGGATGGTGGATATGCATGATGGGTATATGGGCATGGGACTATGGGATGGAGGATATGTATGATGGGTATATGGGTACGGGACTATGGGATGGAGGATATGTGTGATGGGTATATGGGCACTGGACTATGGGATGGTGGATATGTATGATGGGTATATGGGCATGGGACTATGGGATGGAAGATATGTGATGGGTATATGGGCACGGGACTATGGGATGGTGGATATGTATGATGGGTATATGGGTACGGGACTATGGGATGGAGGATATGTATGATGGGTATATGGGCACGGGACTATGGGATGGAGGATGTGTGATGGGTATATGGGCACTGGACTATGGGATGGAGGATATGTGTGATGGGTATATGGGCACTGGACTATGGGATGGTGGATATGTATGATGGGTATATGGGCACGGGACTATGGGATGGAAGATGTGTGATGGGTATATGGGCACGGGACTATGGGATGGAGGATATGTATGATGGGTATATGGGCACGGGACTATGGGATGGAGGATATGTATGATGGGTATATGGGCACGGGACTATGGGATGGAGGATATGTATGATGGGTATATGGGCATGGGACTATGGGATGGAGGATGTGTGATGGGTATATGGGCACTGGACTATGGGATGGAGGATATGTGTGATGGGTATATGGGCACTGGACTATGGGATGGTGGATATGTATGATGGGTATATGGGCACGGGACTATGGGATGGAAGATGTGTGATGGGTATATGGGCACTGGACTATGGGATGGTGGATATGTATGATGGGTATATGGGCATGGGACTATGGGATGGAGGATATGTGTGATGGGTATATGGGCACTGGACTATGGGATGGTGGATATGTATGATGGGTATATGGGCACAGGACTATGGGATGGAGGATGTGTGATGGGTATATGGGCACTGGACTATGGGATGGAGTATGTGTGATGGGTATATGGGCACGGGACTATGGGATGGAAGATGTGTGATGGGTATATGGGCACGGGACTATGGGATGGAGGATATGTATGATGGGTATATGGGCACGGGACTATGGGATGGAGGATATGTATGATGGGTATATGGGCACGGGACTATGGGATGGAGGATATGTATGATGGGTATATGGGCACTGGACTATGGGATGGAGGATGTGTGATGGGTATATGGGCACTGGACTATGGGATGGAGGATGTGTATGATGGGTATATGGGCACGGGACTATTGGATGGAGGATATGTATGATGGGTATATGGGCACGGGACTATGGGATGGAGGATATGTATGATGGGTATATGGGCACTGGACTATGGGATGGAGGATGTGTGATGGGTATATGGGCACTGGACTATGGGATGGAGGATATGTATGACGGGTATATGGGCACGGGACTATGGGATGGAGGATATGTATGATGGGTATATGGGCACGGGACTATGGGATGGAGGATATGTATGATGGGTATATGGGCACGGGACTATGGGATGGAGGATGTGTGATGGGTATATGGGCACGGGACTATGGGATGGAGGATATGTATGATGGGTATATGGGCACGGGTCTATGGGATGGGGGATATGTATGATGGGTATATGGGCACTGGACTATGGGATGGAGGATGTGTGATGGGTATATGGGCACTGGACTATGGGATGGAGGATATGTATGACGGGTATATGGGCACGGGACTATGGGATGGAGGATATGTATGATGGGTATATGGGCACGGGACTATGGGATGGAGGATATGTATGATGGGTATATGGGCACGGGACTATGGGATGGAGGATGTGTGATGGGTATATGGGCACTGGACTATGGGATGGAGGATATGTGTGATGGGTATATGGGCACTGGACTATGGGATGGTGGATATGCATGATGGGTATATGGGCATGGGACTATGGGATGGAGGATATGTATGATGGGTATATGGGTACGGGACTATGGGATGGAGGATATGTGTGATGGGTATATGGGCACTGGACTATGGGATGGTGGATATGTATGATGGGTATATGGGCATGGGACTATGGGATGGAAGATATGTGATGGGTATATGGGCACGGGACTATGGGATGGTGGATATGTATGATGGGTATATGGACACGGGACTATGGGATGGAGGATATGTATGATGGGTATATGGGCACGGGACTATGGGATGGAGGATGTGTGATGGGTATATGGGCACTGGACTATGGGATGGAGGATATGTGTGATGGGTATATGGGCACTGGACTATGGGATGGTGGATATGTATGATGGGTATATGGGCACGGGACTATGGGATGGAAGATGTGTGATGGGTATATGGGCACGGGACTATGGGATGGAGGATATGTATGATGGGTATATGGGCACGGGACTATGGGATGGAGGATATGTATGATGGGTATATGGGCACGGGACTATGGGATGGAGGATATGTATGATGGGTATATGGGCATGGGACTATGGGATGGAGGATGTGTGATGGGTATATGGGCACTGGACTATGGGATGGAGGATATGTGTGATGGGTATATGGGCACTGGACTATGGGATGGTGGATATGTATGATGGGTATATGGGCACGGGACTATGGGATGGAAGATGTGTGATGGGTATATGGGCACTGGACTATGGGATGGTGGATATGTATGATGGGTATATGGGCATGGGACTATGGGATGGAGGATATGTGTGATGGGTATATGGGCACTGGACTATGGGATGGTGGATATGTATGATGGGTATATGGGCACGGGACTATGGGATGGAGGATGTGTGATGGGTATATGGGCACTGGACTATGGGATGGAGTATGTGTGATGGGTATATGGGCACGGGACTATGGGATGGAAGATGTGTGATGGGTATATGGGCACGGGACTATGGGATGGAGGATATGTATGATGGGTATATGGGCACGGGACTATGGGATGGAGGATATGTATGATGGGTATATGGGCACGGGACTATGGGATGGAGGATATGTATGATGGGTATATGGGCACTGGACTATGGGATGGAGGATGTGTGATGGGTATATGGGCACTGGACTATGGGATGGAGGATGTGTATGATGGGTATATGGGCACGGGACTATTGGATGGAGGATATGTATGATGGGTATATGGGCACGGGACTATGGGATGGAGGATATGTATGATGGGTATATGGGCACTGGACTATGGGATGGAGGATGTGTGATGGGTATATGGGCACTGGACTATGGGATGGAGGATATGTATGACGGGTATATGGGCACGGGACTATGGGATGGAGGATATGTATGATGGGTATATGGGCACGGGACTATGGGATGGAGGATATGTATGATGGGTATATGGGCACGGGACTATGGGATGGAGGATATGTATGATGGGTATATGGGCACGGGACTATGGGATGGAGGATGTGTGATGGGTATATGGGCACGGGACTATGGGATGGAGGATATGTATGATGGGTATATGGGCACGGGCCTATGGGATGGGGGATATGTATGATGGGTATATGGGCACTGGACTATGGGATGGAGGATGTGTGATGGGTATATGGGCACTGGACTATGGGATGGAGGATATGTATGACGGGTATATGGGCACGGGACTATGGGATGGAGGATATGTATGATGGGTATATGGGCACGGGACTATGGGATGGAGGATATGTATGATGGGTATATGGGCACGGGACTATGGGATGGAGGATATGTGTGATGGGTATATGGGCACGGGATTATGGGATGGAGGATAATTATAATTTGCTATAACTAACCACAGTTAGTTACTATGCCCGGGCAGCGCCGGGGTCGTCAGCTAGTATATAATAAATGTATAGTCACACTGCACTATAAAGGGGATGTCTCATGAAATGGAGAGTGGTTACTGAGAGCAACTCTCTGAGGTTCTCCTGCATGTCCGCCCATTAGGCTGTGTGCACACGCTGCGGATTTTGCTGCGGTGTACAGTACCATGATTCCCTATGGGAATCAAAAACCGCAGTGCAGACGGTGTGGAATTTTCCACGCGGATTATCTGCGGTTTTCAATCCGCAGAAAGAATTGACATGTCAATTCTTTCTGCGGATTTTGCTGCGGTTTGCCATGTCCTCCATTGAGGAGATGAAAAACCGCAGAGCAATCCGCAGGTAAAACCGCAGGTATTTTGACCTGCGGATTTTACAAAATCTGCGTGGATGAATCCGCACCTAATCCGCAGCGTGTGCACACAGCCTTAGAGAGACAGAGTATTGGTCTTAAAGGGGTATTTCCAAAATCTAAAGTTAACCAAAAGATACGTGATCAATCACTGATTGCTGGGGGTCCAACAACTGTTGACGATCAAACTTGAGAATATCTCTTTAACCCCTTTCTGCCATCCGACGTACTATCCCGTCCACGGTACCCGGGCCCGTATGACCGGGGACGGGATAGTACGTCGGCACAATCAGCGGCGCCCACGTGGTGAGCGCCGCTGATCGCGGCCGGGTGTCAGCTGATTATCACAGCTGACACCCGGCACAATGTGTCAGGGGCGGTCACGGACCGCCCCCGAAACGTTAACCCCTTGCACACCGCGATCAAACACGATCGCGGTGTACCGGGGGTTAAAGGGAAGCATCGGCAGGGAGGGGGCTCCCTCCGTGCTTCCCTGAGCCCCCCACGGCAGCGCAATGTGCAGCGCTGCTGCGGGGGGCTCCTTTCCTCCAGGCCCCCGAATCCAAGATGGCGACGGGGGCCTTCGGGGGCCTGGAGGAAGCTGGCTTCCTCAGTGCCTGCAAAGCGCAGGCAAGAGGAAGTCTTCTTCAATGCCTGTGACAGATTGCTGATCTGTCACAGTGATCTGTGATGTTACATTTCAGCGATCTGTCACAGGACAGTGAAGTCCCACCTGGGACTATGTAATAAAGTTAAAAAAAAAATAAAAAAAAGTGTAAAAATAATTTTAAAAAAATCGCCAAATAAATTAGGAAAAAAAAAAAAATATTCCCCCAATAAATCCATTTTTTGGAAATAATAAAAAAAAAAACAATAAAAGTACACATATTAGGTATCGCCGCGTCCGTAACGACCCGCCCTATAAAACTGTCCCATTAGTTAACCCCTTTAGCGAACCCCTTAAAAAATAAAAATAAAAAACGAAGCAAAAAATAATGATTTATTATCATACCGCCAAACAAAAAGTGTAATAACGCGCGATCAAAAAGACGCATATAAATATCCATGGTACCGCTGAAAACGTCATCTTGTCCCGCAAAAAACGAGCCGCCACACAGCATCATCAGCGAAAAAATAAAAAAGTTATAGCTCGCTGAATAAAGCGATGCAAAAATAATTATTTTTTATATAAAATAGTTTTCATTGCATAAAACCGACAAAACATAAAAAAACAACCTAAATGAGGTATCGCTGTAACCGTACTGACCCGAAGAATAAAACCGCTTTATCAATTTTACCGCACGCGGAACGGTGTAAACGCACCCCCCCCCAAAAGAAATTCATGAAACGCTGGTTTTTGTTCATTCTGCGTCCCAAAAATCGGAATAAAAAGCGATCAAAAAATTTCACGCGCCCGAAAATGGTACCAATAAAAACGTCAACTCGTCCCGCAAAAAATAAGACCTCACATGACTCGGTGGGTCAAAATACGGAAAAATTATAGCTCTCAATATGTGGTGATGCAAAAACTATTTTTACAATAAAAAGCGTCTTTTAGCGTGCGACAGCCGCCAAATATAAAAACCGCCATAAATAGTAAATCAAACCCCCCGTTATCACCCCCTTAGTTAGGGAAAAATAATAAAATAAAAAAAATGTATAGGGGTGTGTTGGGGTAGGGTTAGGGCTAGGGTTAGGGTTAGGGCTAGGTTTAGGGTTAGGGTTAGGGCTGAGATTAGGGTTAGGGGCATGTTGGGGTTCGGGTTGGAGTTAGAATTGGGGGTTTCCACTGTTTGGGCACATCAGGGGCTCTCCAAATGCAACATGGCGTCTGATCTCAATTCCAGCCAATTCTGAGTTGAAAAAGTCAAATGGTGCTCCTTCCCTTCCAAGCTCTGCTATGCGCCCAAACAGTGTTTTACCCCCACATGTAGGGTATCAGCCTACTCAGGACAAATTGCAAAACAATTTTTGGGGTCCAATTTCTCCTGTTACCCTTAGGAAAATAAAAAATTGGGGGCAAAAATATCATTTTTGTGGAAAAAAATGATTTTTTTATTTTCACGTCCGAGGTACATCAGGGGCTCTCCAAACGCACATGACACCCGCAGACCATTCCATCAAAGTCTGCATTCCAAAACGTCACTGCTTCCCTTCCGAGCCCCGACGTGTGTCCATACAGTAGTTTTCTCCCACATATGGGGTGTCAGCGCACTCAGGACAAATTGGACAACAACTTTTGGGGTCCAATTTCTCCTGTTACCCTTGGGAAAATGAAAAAATTGGGGCCTAATTGATCATGTTTCTGGAAAAAATACGATTTTTTTATTTTCATGCCCGGGCATTATAAACTTCTGTGAAGCCCTTGGGGGTTCAAAGCGCTGACCACACATCTAGATAAGTCCCTTAGGGGGTCTCGTTTCCAAAATGGGGTCACTTGTGGGGGTTTCCACTGTTTAGGTACATTAGGGGCTCTCCAAAGGCAACATGACACCCGCAGACCATTCCATCAAAGTCTGCATTCCAAAACGTCACTACTTCCCTTCCGAGCCCTGACGTGTGTCCATACAGTAGTTTTATCCCACATATGGGGTGTCAGCGTACTCAGGACAAATTGGACAACAACTTTTGGGGTTCAATTTCTCCTGTTACCCTTGGGAAAATAAAAAAATTGGGGACTAATTGATCATGTTTGTGGAAAAAATACGATTTTTTTATTTTCATGCCCTGGCATTATAAACTTCTGTGAAGCCCTTGGGGGTTCAAAGTGCTCACCTCACATCTAGATAAGTTCCTTAGTGGGTCTAGTTTTCAAAATGGGGTCATTTGTGGGGGGTTTCCACTGTTTAGGTACATTAGGGGCTCTCCAAAGGCAACATGACACCCGCAGACCATTCCATCAAAGTCTGCATTCCAAAACGTCACTACTTCCCTTCCGAGCCCTGACGTGTGCCCATACAGTAGTTTTCTCCCACATATGGGGTATCAGCATACTCAGGACAAATTGGACAACAACTTTTGGGGTCCAATTTCTCCTGTTACCCTTGGGAAAATAAAAAAATGGTGACTAAAAGATCATGTTTGTGGAAAAAATACGAATTTTTTATTTTCACGCCCGGGTGTTATAAACTTCTGTGAAGCACTGGGGGGGGTCAAAGTGCTCACCACACATCTAGATAAGTTCCTTAGGGGGTCTAGTTTCCAAAATGTTGTCATTTGTTGGGGGGTTCCACAGTTTTGGTACATCAGGAGTTTTCCAAACGCGACATGGTGTCCGATCTCAATTCCAGCCAAAAACGTTAAATGGCGCTGCTTCCCTTCCGAGCTCTGCCATGCGCCCAAATAGTGGTTTACCCCCACATGTGGGGTATCAGCGTACTCAGGACAAATTGCACAATAACTTTTAGGGTCCTGTTACCCTTGGAAAAATAAGAATTGAGGGTGAAAAGATCATTTTTGTGGAAAAAATATGATTTTTTAATTGTATGGCTTTATGTTATAAACTTCTGTGAAGCCCATGGGGGTTCAAAGTTCTCACCACACATCTAGATAAGTTCCTTAGGGGGTCTAGTTTCCAAAATGGTGTCATTTGTGGGGGGTTTCCACTGTTTTGGTACATCAGGGGTTTTCCAAATGCGACATGGTGTCCGATCTCAATTCCAGCCAAAAACGTCAAATGGCGCTGCTTCCCTTCCGAGCTCTGCCATGCGCCCAAATAGTGGTTTACCCCCACATGTGGGGTATCAGCATACTCAGGACAAATTGCACAATAACTTTTAGGGTCCTGTTACCCTTGGGAAAATAAAACTTGGGGTGAAAAGAACATTTTTGTGGAAAAAATATGATTTTTTAATTGTACCGCTGTACGTTATAAACTTCTGTAAAGCCCTTGTGGGTTCAAAGTTCTCACCACATATCTAGATAAGTTCCTTGGGGGGTCTAGTTTCCAAAATGGGGTCACTTGTATGGGGTTTCCACTGTTTAGGTACATCAGGGACTCTCCAAACGTGACATGGCGTCCAATCTGAATTCCAGCCAATTTTGCATTGAAAAAGTCAAACGGCGCTCCTTCCATTCTGAGCTCTGCCATGCGCCAAAACAGTCGTTCCCCCCCACATATCAGGTATCTGCGTACTCAAGACAAATTGCACAATAACTTTTGCAGTTCAATTTCTCCTGTTACCCTTGGTAAAATAAAAAAAATTGAACCTGAAGTATTTTTTTTATGAAAAAAAGTTAGATGTTCATTTTTTTTTAAATATTCAAAAAAATTCCTGTGACGCACCTAAAGGGTTAATAAACTTCTTGAATGTGGTTTTGAGCACCTTAAGGGGTGCAGTTTTTAGAATGGTGTCACTTTTGGGTATTTTCTATCATATAGACCCCTCAAAGTGGCTTCAAATGTGATGTGGTCCTAAAAATAAAATGGTGTTGTAAAAATGAGAAATCGCTGGTCAACTTTTAACCCTTATAACTTCCTAACAAAAAAAAAATTTTGGTTCCAAAATTGTGCTGATGTAAAATAAACATGTGGGAAATGTTAGTTATCAAGTTTTTTGTGTGCCGTATCTCTGTGATTTAAGGGCATAAAAATTCAAAGTTGGAAAATTGCGAAATTTTCAACATTTTCGCCAAATTTCCGTTTTTCTCACAAATAAACGCAAGTTATTTGAATGAAATTTTACCACTAACATGAAGTACAATATGTCACGAGAAAACAATGTCAGAATCAGTGGGATCCATGGAAGCGTTCCGGAGTTATGACCTCATAAAGGTACAGTGGTCAGAATTGTAAAAATTGGCCCGGTCATGAACGTGCAAACCACCCTTGGGGGTGAAGGGGTTAAAGGCCAGGATTTTGGGGTAGGAATTAAAACAAAAGATATATTTTCTTTTTGTTTTCTTTTCGCAGATTTTGGGGCAGATCTACTCCAAAAATTGCTTCATAAACACGTGGAAAAAAATCTCTCTATTAATTTCTTTAGGATGTTCTTCACGCTGTTCATATAAGGAATATTATGAGCTTTTTTTTCCCCAAAGATGTTTTTACAAAGTATTAGGCTGAGTGCAGACGGACTTTTTGGCCCTGCGGATTTTTCCGCGCAGAATGGAAGAAATCCGCAGGTCAAATGACCTGCATTTTTCCTGCGGATTTCTTCCATTTTTCCTGCGGTTTTATTGCGTTTTTTGTGCAGTTTTCCATCGCGGTTTTCCCCCTGCGGATTTGGTGACAGGGGAGATGGAAAACCGCACAAAAGAAGTAACATGCTGCGGATTTTGTACCGCAGGAAAACCGCGCTGAAAAATCTGCAGCGTCTGCACAGCGTTTTTTTTTTTTCATTGATTTTACGGCTACTGTACATCACAATGCGGATATACAACGATTCTGCGCGGTAAAATCCGCTGTGGAACCGCTGCAAATCTGCATCGTGTGCACACAGCCTTAAAAACTGCTTCAGGAAAAGAAGGAAAAAAAAAAAACCTCTAAACCTCTCGAAGCGTATGTGGACACCTGGAACCCACCTGAAAAAACTCCATGAAACTACAGCACTGCAGTGCACATGATCTGTCTTATGTTAGGGTTTAGAAAATGTGAAGCAGTTAAAATAAGTGACATCTTCATTTTTCAGGCGACTTCCACTCACTAGTTATATTGCCTAGAAAAACCTCCATCCGGGTTCTCCATCCTCCAGCGTCTTAAAGACATTGTGTGCACGAACCCCAAAGTAGGAGAGTTTCTTGAAGTATTTTTTGAGCACCTTAAACAACCCCGCGTGGATACATCCTTCTAGAATGGAAAATCCCACTGCAAAATCTGCTATTGAAAGGGATTAAAATCCATAAATTCTCAGCAAAAAATTGCTAGGATGTGACATTTTTAGCATGGTGGCATAGATTTCAAATCCACAAGAGTGGATTCAGGGAATCTAATTTATATCTAATTTATGATCTGCTGCATATGTGAACCACTGAGAAGGGCACTCATAGGCTATGTTCCCACCTGCAAAATTGCAACTTTTTTTCTGCTGCCTTTTTTCTGTAGGTGTCTGTACCATAATACATACTAATATATATATATATTCCCTTTGTTTTATGCGTTTTTGGTGCAGAATTTGTGCGGATGCAAATCATTTCTGTACTATAAAAATAAATAAATATATATAGGAAAAATGTATATGAGCGCATTTTTTGTATTCATTTTTTTAGGCTCCCATAGAAGCCAAGGGAGAAAAAAACAACAACAACAAAAATACACAGTTCCAGAGTGCCCTTAAAAGCATAGTGGGCAGGAGTTTTCATGAATTTACATACATTTTGATTGGAAAATTAAATGCAGCAGACTTTCGTGCTCCCCACCTCCGAAAAAGAAAAATGCACCTGGAAAAAAAAAATCATGCAATGTTTATGCTACATGGGAACATGGCCTTAGAAATTTGTAGCCATGTTCAAAAACATTGCTTTTTTTCCTGCAGGTGTCCGCTCCCTAATTCGTTGCATTTTTTTTTTTAATTGCCCCCTTTGATGCAGTTTTTTTTTACACACCAAATACTGATTCTGAAACCTTAGAACGTATTCACACATTGCAGTTATGCAACTTTTATTTTTTTTGCAGCTGGCAAAGACCGCTGCGGTTTTGTTACAGATTACACTGGTATAACACATTTGATGGTTCATCTCTGGTGATGGGTAGCGGAGGACACCGTGGGTGCTGGCCTGCAGCGGTTTCTCTGCACACAGATGGGTTATGGCCGTCCTAGATGCCTGTAATCCGGCCACACCCTGGCAATGGCTCTGTTCCTGGTGTGTGAACACAAGTGTGGCAGCTGCTGACATGATGCTAGGCCTGTGACGGGGATAGCCTGCAGGTCAACACCCATTGCCTGGGTCTTCCTGCCTTAGGCCTGTTTCACACATCCGTTTTTTGGCATCCGCATGGATCCGCCAAAGTGTGAAAAAACGGATCTGTTTTTTTGACGGACCCGCGGTAGCCGCTAATGGAAGTCTATGGGACAAAAAAACGGATCCGCCCAAAAAATGGCGGATCCATTTTTTAACGGAAAACAACGGATTTTGACGGATTTTAAAAAACGGAAGTGTGATCCAGGCTTACGACTATGTGCACACGCTGCGGATTCACCAACAGATTTTTCCGTGCGGATCCGCTGGTAAATTGACCTGCGGTTTTACCTGCGGATTGGCCAGCGGTTTGACACCTGGACAATGGAATAGGTGGCAAACCGCAGCGGAATCCGCAGAAAGACTCGACATGTCAATTCTTTCTGCGGATTTAAAACCGCAGCTTTTCGCAGTGAAAAAAAACGCAGCATGTGCACAGCGGAATGTAAATCCCAGAGACTTACATGGTACTATACACTGTCTGCAGAACCGCTGCAGATCCGCAGAGGCCAAATCCGCTGCGGATCTGCAGGAGAATCCGCAGCGTGTGCACATAGCCTTATGTGGTTCATTTCTCATAATCCTCTGCTGCAAACTTGTCCTACTTCACCGATTATAATCAAGTAATTAGGCCTCTTTCTCACATCCGTTTTGCGCCATCAGGTGAGATCCGGCTTTATTTTGTAAACCCGGATCCGGCGAAATGCAGTGTCGGATCCAGTTTTTCCCCATTGACTTGTATTAGCGCCGGATGGCATTGCGGTTCGTCCGTTTTTTGCCGGATCCGGCTACTTGTCTCATTCCGGCGTCTGGAAAAAACGGCTACTGTAACGTTTTTTGTCTCCGGCGAAAAAGCCTGAAGCGCCGGATCCGACGCTTCCGGCTTTTTGCCACAATGAAAATCTATGGGCGCCGGAATGCGCCGGATCCAGAAAAAGACGGATCCAGCCACCGGATCCGGTTTTTTAAGTCTGCGCATGCTCAGATCCATTTGGCCAGCCCCCAGGAAACAGATATAACCTGCTAGACGGATCCGCCAGAAAAACGGATCCGTTTCTACAGTTCTCCAAAATTTACGCCGGATCCGTTTTTTCTAAAAATAGCCGGATCCTGCCTGACGGCAAAAAACTGATGTGTGAAAGTAGCCTTATTACCGTGCACATTGCGTTGTCATGTAATTACTGGATATTGTAGAACTATTCCTCCAACACCTGCACTATATGGCGGTGCACATGGCAGAGTCTAAACAGGGCTGAATGCAGGCTGCGTTCAAATATGGGTTTTTGTAACAGAAGTGTTTGGAGGCCTGAGGCCTGTTTCACGTGAACCTGCCAACATTTTTTTTTTATTATTCAAATGCATTTATTTGGAGCTAAAAATCACTTTTGCAATCAGGTTTTATTAAATATGTTTCACCATTCGGCCTATACAGGTTCTTGGATTCCCTCCACCATCAACTTTGATGTGGTCTGTGGTCATAAATTAGACGAGAGGAGCGCAGAAAAAGACAGATAAAAGTCACCAACGCTCCGTCAGCCGCCCCAGCGACCCCACCGACAGATTCTCCCAGATCTCTGACGGATGAAACCCATTTGAAAAAAATGAATTTTAGACCAATATAAACTGATTTAAGTATAAAAAAAAAAAAAAAAAAAAATTGTACCCCAAAGAGTAGACAACCCCTTTAAGCTACCTTCAAATGCTTTTTTTTGTGAGCATTTTTACATAGTTGTATTTTTTTTTTTTTTTTAAACAATAGTAGAATTTTATTCATTTCTTCTCTAGTGGAAAATAAGTCAAAACTTTTGTGATGTTTCCGAAGTTGCCAACAATTCTGGAGACGTTTGCGCCCTTGTTCACACATAGATACTCACTGATTGGTGAGTTTTACATCCACACTTAGTGAAGAGTGAGCACGATTGCTCGGATAAGGTGTTATCCGAGCACGCTTGTGTCCTGTTCTAATAATTTCGGCGCGCTCGAGTCACCTCTGCTGCACGTCTCGCAACTGTTCAACAGGTGCAGCACATGCAGGGGTTCCCTGTTTCTTAGGCAATCCCTGTATGTGTTGCAGCTGCCTAACAGCCACAAGACATGCGGCCGAGACACCCGAGCATATTTTTCGAGCATGTGAAAATACTCGATTAGGATATGAGCATGCTCAGATAACATTCTCTCCAAGCCCGCTCGCTCATCACTACTCCTGGTGCCCCAGATTTGCATGGACAGTTGCCAACTATGTGTGTCTGTTTGGCCCCAATTTTTTTTAAATTTTTGGCTTTCCTTTTTTTCCCACTTTTACGCCATGTTGCCACTTTAAAAAACAAAATAATAATAATAAAAAAAAACAAAACAATGGATAGGGCTGAGTGGAAAGGGTGGCGTCCTTCGACGGCAGCACTAATGAGTTAGTAGACCCTTTAGGTTTTTTTTTTTAGCACATCAAATCATACTATTCATAGATTTATTAAAACATTGTGTGATTTCTCATGTGAAAACGGCAAAAAATCCAAAACTTCCTCAATAGAAAGACATAAATCCTATTAACAAAAAAGAAAAAAAAATAATAAAAAAAGGCCAGTAAATAAAACAGAAATGCCCTAAAAAGATGTCTGACACTGTTTGACTTGCACGTTTCCCTTGTTGCTCTGCTATATATGAGGAGACCACTGGTTTTACTAGAAATTGCGCAGTGTAAAACTAACATTTAAAGATAACATTTCTGGGAATTCCCTGGCAATGCTCCAACCTTCCCTTTAAGGCCTTTGCCCTTTCTCCTTAGCATCCTATCGCCCCTTTCGGCCATGCGCTACGGGCAGGTTGGCAACCGTGTACTGAAATGGAGGGTGTGAAAAAATACAAGTAGAAATGATCTGTCAGGCTCCTGCTGCCGTAGGTTACTTCCACAAGCGCCTCACATTACTTCCGCAAGCTCTTCAAATATCCAAAACTGTCGAAAGAGAAAGACTGGACTAGTTACCTATAGCAACCAAGTCAGCGCCAAGGTCCCTTTTGAAAGCTGAGCTCTAGTTGCTATGGGCAACCAGGCCAGCTTTTCTGTGTAGTTAGCTTTGACAAACTAGGCCTAAAGGTGGAGATGTATCATAACTGGTACAAGATGCCTACAGTCTCCGAATTTGCCAGGACTGTCCCAATTATTGCCCCCCATTGGGTAGCCTCGCCTGATGTAAATAGGGAATGCTTTTACTTGTAGTTCTATCACTTAAGAAAAGAGGGACTGACCATAGGGTGCGCTAAATTAATGGCGGTGATTCCCATCACCTTGTGTGGCCACCTAAGAGAGGGGTAAGGTCACATGACTTATTTCAGGGTGCAATCCCTATTTTGGCTGTGAAGTCATGGATGTCTATGGGTGAGGATATATATAGTCTGCTCTGGGGTCTTTTATATAAGCCTCTCCCATTTTAGCTGTCAATACATGGGGATGTGCATGCCGCCATATTGTTTTGGGCAATATAGGTATGTAACGCCCATCAGGTGGCGCCATCACTTGGCAGTTTTTTGTGCCTATTGTTACAGGCCTCATACATAGTCGTGTGCATGCGGTGCCAGGTGTCCGTTACACAGCGGTGGTGTGCGACCCCGGGCAACAGTTAAACCGCGGCAGACTTGTATCAGACATCGGTGTACGGTCCTAGCGGTGGTCAGGTAAGGGGATTGTGTGTGTGTGTGAGCCTGGTGTGACCTTCAGGCCCATAATGTGTGAAAATCTCCAGATGTATACAATGGACATAGCCATAAATCTCTATAGTCTTTAAACATCCATCTGGCCCTAAGTGAAATTTACTAATATGGGGGGTGAGCTGCAATACCATACACAGCCTACAGGTCAGAGAGGCGCTGTGCAGGATGAAATGCCAAAGCGTTACAGCGCACCATCCCTCCAAGATGGTGTTTCAGTTTGAAAACCTTTGTGTGCCAGGCAAGAGTAGTGTACAATCCTCGTGTGTGAGGCAGTAGTAGTGTGCAGTGCCCGTGTGTCAGACAGGAGTAGTGTGCAGTGGCCGTGTGTCAGACAGGAGTAGTGTGCGGTGCCCGTGTGTCAGGCAGTAGTAGTGTGCAGTGGCCGTGTGTCAGGCAGTAGTAGTGTGCGGTGCCCGTGTGTCAGGCAGTAGTAGTGTGCGGTGGCCGTGTGTCAGGCAGTAGTAGTGTGCGGTGGCCGTGTGTCAGGCAGTAGTAGTGTGCGGTGCCCGTGTGTCAGACAGGAGTAGTGTGCAGTGGCCGTGTGTCAGACAGGAGTAGTGTGCGGTGCCCGTGTGTCAGGCAGTAGTAGTGTGCAGTGGCCGTGTGTCAGGCAGTAGTAGTGTGCGGTGCCCGTGTGTCAGGCAGGAGTAGTGTGCAGTGCCCGTGTGTCAGACAGGAGTAGTGTGCGGTGCCCGTGTGTCAGACAGGAGTAGTGAGGAGCCCGTGTGTCAGGCGGGCAGTAGTAGTGAGGAGCCCGTGTGTCAGGCAGTAGTAGTAGTGAGGAGCCCGTGTGTCAGGCAGTAGTAGTAGTGAGGAGCCCGTGTGTCAGGCAGTAGTAGTGAGGAGCCCGTGTGTCAGGCAGTAGTAGTAGTGAGGAGCCCGTGTGTCAGGCAGTAGTAGTGAGGAGCCCGTGTGTCAGGCGGGCAGTAGTAGTGAGGAGCCCGTGTGTCAGGCAGTAGTAGTGAGGAGCCCGTGTGTCAGGCAGTAGTAGTGAGGAGCCCGTGTGTCAGGCAGTAGTAGTGTGCGGTGCCCGTGTGTCAGGCAGTAGTAGTGAGGAGCCCGTGTGTCAGGCAGTAGTAGTAGTGAGGAGCCCGTGTGTCAGGCAGTAGTAGTAGTGAGGAGCCCGTGTGTCAGGCAGTAGTAGTAGTGAGGAGCCCGTGTGTCAGGCAGTAGTACAGTAGTAGTAGTGAGGAGCCCGTGTGTCAGGCAGGCAGTAGTAGTGCGGAGCCCGTGTGTCAGGCAGTAGTAGTAGTGAGGAGCCCGTGTGTCAGGCAGTAGTAGTAGTGAGGAGCCCGTGTGTCAGGCAGTAGTAGTAGTGAGGAGCCCGTGTGTCAGGCAGTAGTAGTGCGGAGCCCGTGTGTCAGGCAGTAGTAGTAGTGAGGAGCCCGTGTGTCAGGCAGGCAGTAGTAGTGAGGAGCCCGTGTGTCAGGCAGTAGTAGTAGTGAGGAGCCCGTGTGTCAGGCAGTAGTAGTAGTGAGGAGCCCGTGTGTCAGGCAGTAGTAGTAGTGAGGAGCCCGTGTGTCAGGCAGTAGTAGTAGTGAGGAGCCCGTGTGTCAGGCAGTAGTAGTAGTGAGGAGCCCGTGTGTCAGGCAGTAGTAGTAGTGAGGAGCCCGTGTGTCAGGCAGTAGTAGTGCGGAGCCCGTGTGTCAGGCAGTAGTAGTAGTGAGGAGCCCGTGTGTCAGGCAGTAGTAGTGAGGAGCCCGTGTGTCAGGCAGTAGTAGTGAGGAGCCCGTGTGTCAGGCAGTAGTAGTGAGGAGCCCGTGTGTCAGGCAGTAGTAGTAGTGAGGAGCCCGTGTGTCAGGCAGTAGTAGTAGTGAGGAGCCCGTGTGTCAGGCAGTAGTAGTGTGCGGAGCCCGTGTGTCAGGCAGTAGTAGTAGTGAGGAGCCCGTTTGTCAGGCAGTAGTAGTAGTGAGGAGCCCGTTTGTCAGGCAGTAGTAGTAGTGAGGAGCCCGTGTGTCAGGCAGTAGTAGTAGTGAGGAGCCCGTGTGTCAGGCAGTAGTAGTAGTGAGGAGCCCGTGTGTCAGGCAGTAGTAGTAGTGAGGAGCCCGTGTGTCAGGCAGTAGTAGTAGTGAGGAGCCCGTGTGTCAGGCAGTAGTAGTAGTGAGGAGCCCGTGTGTCAGGCAGTAGTAGTAGTGAGGAGCCCGTGTGTCAGGCAGTAGTAGTGAGGAGCGTGTCTTTGTGTTTGTACACACCGTCGCCCGGCTGGGCCTGCCCTCCATTGTGCCTGATTGGCTGCCGCCGCTGAGGCCGCTTCCCAGCAGGGCTTGGGGGACTCCTCTCCGCTGTCAGCCATTTTTCAATTGTGCTCGCAGCCGCCGCCTGTGCTCTGCTCTCTGCTCGCGGGGAAGGTAAGTTTCTATTTGCAATTCCCTGACCCCAAACCGGACACAAAGCTCCGGAGACCGATCACCGATCCCCGCCCGGGCGCCCCCGGCCCCCTCCCGACCCCCCCACACACAAACTTTTTGGGGCTGCAGCCCCGGCGCGTGCCGCTGCCCCCTGCCCCGCTCCCTGCCCCGCTCTCCCTCCACCACCCGGGGCCGCTTCACTCGACAGAATCCCCGCATCCTGCGGCTGCATCCCCCCCAGACCCGCACCGAGCTGCCCCTCACCGCCCACCCTCACAGCTCGGGCTCCCCCCGGCCGCTTTACTGAGGGGGAAAGTGCCTAAAAACCGAGGCAAAATGCCCCCCCCAATGTCCCGTGCTCCCCAGCAGCTTCACCATCTTGTCTTCCTCAGTCTGGTCACCACCATATTTATTTTTCCCTGTAGCAGCTGCCACACAGCACTCAGGGGCCCCAGGCTGCTGTATTGGGGCCACTTAGTATTTTGGGGCTCCCCCTTCTCCCCACCCCCCCCCTTCTTTGCCCCCCCGGGGGGTTTATTTCCCCCCTTGTTACATTGTTTCCGCCGGAGATTGTTACATTGTATCAGGAAGGTTCCGAAGTCTCCGCAGCCTCAGCTCCCCCCTCCCCCACTCTGCACCCCCAAAGTGCACTGCTGACACCCCCACATGCTGGGTGTTTATGGGGGGTCTGCTGGCGCCTGGATTATTGAGCAGCAGCTGGGACCTGTCTGATGGGGGAAGGGAGGCGGCACAGGGGCATTGCCCTGTGTTTTACCCTTCCAGAGGGGGCAGCAAGGATCTGCACCCACAGACTATGGGGGGGGGGAGGGGGCTTTGTCATAATTGGGGGGGGGGCTTTATTTGCTGTGGGGGGGGGTTACGCTATAGTTAATTCATTCTTTGATAGTCCTTGATCTGGGGGGGCAGCCAGATGTGCGGTCAGTATTGGGGGTCTTCATACTGCACCCAGGGGCTGTGGGGAGGGGGTATATTCTGGGGTGGGTGCAGGTGCCGCCCCCTTCTTTTTTTCTGGTTGTTTTTGTCAGTGATGGTAGGAGGAGGAGGAGAGCTCAGGATTGGGCAGCGCCACAGTTTAAAAATCGGTCATGTTAGGTGACTGGGATGTGGAGCCCACGAGTGTTTATTCCCCGCCACTAAACAATCTGCTCTTGTGTTTCTGCCCCCCTTCCTCCTCCTCCTCTTTCCTCTGGGGGGTGGTTGAACAGGTTTAGGATTCCTCTTCTGTCGTCTTCACCATGGCTCGTACCAAGCAGACAGCCCGTAAATCCACCGGTGGGAAAGCCCCCAGGAAGCAGCTGGCGACTAAGGCAGCGAGGAAGAGCGCGCCCTCTACCGGAGGGGTGAAGAAACCGCATCGTTACAGGTGAATACAAACCCGACGGCTGCTCCCTGCGCATGCGTGCACCGACTCACTCTATGCAAACCTGAAATTCCCACGGATCCGTCCTGTTTTTATGAAAAAAATGTTTTGCTGCATCGATTGCATGAATGACCGGCAGCAATAGGAAGGAGGTTACATTGTTATTTTAACTTTTTTTTATTTATTTTTTTTTTGGGGGGGGGGGGTGGGGGGGTTGGCTTTTCTTTTTATTTGTACATCCCCCCCCCCCCCCGTATGTTCATTTTTCTTTTATAATTATTGCATACATTAGGCGGAGTGTGTGGGTGTCGGTGGGTTGTTGTGGTCTCTCGTGGCCGGGGGTGAGTGGGGTCACGTGGCTGTCTCGCACGGATCGGTGGGGGGCGGGGCGGCCGCCGCTCTCACTCGTTTCCCCGCTCCGTTGATGTTGGCACGGTGCCAGCCTTCTCCGGCACACACTGACTGCACTAACGCGGAGCAGCCGCTAGAGGGCAGGGGCGGTCCTGCAGCTTTAGACTTGATCCTGCTTTAACCCGTTATAGGCTGGAGGAAGTTACTTACCAGTGAAGTAACACAACCATAATTACACTTCTGTCCATTCCAAGCTTTGTAGTTGGAATATTTTTGCGTACATCTACTTTTTTTATCACCATATACACCTACACAGACTTTTTATTTATATGTATTGCATTACTTGGCTGTATTGCACTCTAGAGCTGCACTCACTATTCTGCTTGTGCAGTCACTGTGTACATACATTACATTACTGATCCTGAGTTACCTCCTGTATTATACTCCAGAGCTGCACTCACTATTCTGCTGGTGCCGTCACTGTGTACATACATTACTGATCCTGAGTTACATCCTGTATTATACCCCAGAGCTGCACTCACTATTCTGCTGGTGCAGTCACTGTGTACATACATTACATTACTGATCCTGAGTTACCTCCTGTATTATACTCCAGAGCTGCACTCACTATTCTGCTGGTGCCGTCACTGTGTACATACATTACTGATCCTGAGTTACATCCTGTATTATACCCCAGAGCTGCACTCACTATTCTGCTGGTGCAGTCACTGTGTACATACATTACTGATCCTGAGTTACCTCCTGTATTATACTCCTGAGAATAGTGAGTTCAGCTCTGGGGTATAATACAGGATGTAACACAGGATCAGTAATGTATGTACACAGTGACGGCACCAGCAGAATAGTGAGTTCAGCTCTGGAGTATAATACAGGATGTAACTCAGGATCTGTAATGTAATGTATGTACACAGTGACTGCACCAGCAGAATAGTGAGTGCAGCTCTGGGGTTTAATACAGGACGTAAGTCAGGATCAGTAATGTATGTACACAGTGACGGCACCAGCTGAGTAGTGAGCATAGCTCTGGAGTATAATACAGGATGTAACTCAGGATCAGTAAAGTATGTGCACAGTGACTTCACCAGCAGAATAGTGAGTGCAGCTCTGGGGTATAATACAGGGTGTAACTCAGGATCAGTAATGTAATGTATGTACACAGTGACTGCACCAGCAGAATAGTGAGCGCAGCTCTGGGGTGTAATACAGGATGTAACTCAGGATCAGTAATGTATGTGCACAGTGACTGCACCAGCAGAATAGTGAATGCAGCTCTGGGGTATAATACAGGATGTAACTCAGGATCAGTAATGTATGTACACAGTGACTGCACCAGCAGAATAGTGAGCGCAGCTCTGGGGTGTAATACAGGATGTAACTCAGGATCAGTAATGTTTGTGCACAGTGACTGCACCAGCAGAATAGTGAATGCAGCTCTGGGGTATAATACAGGATGTAACTCAGGATCAGTAATGTAATGTATGTACACAGTGACTTCACCAGCAGAATAATGAGTTCAGCTCTGGAGTATAATTCAGGATCAGTAATGTATGTGCATAGTGAGTGCAGCTCGTGTTGTTTCCTCTCCAGTCATAGATCTGACATTATTGTATTGATTCTTGGAGTTCTGTACTTTTAGCTGATGTACTCTGACGTTTACGGTGGTCATAATGGCAGTAGCCTGGGGTCTTTGGTCCTTGGTGACCACCTGCACTATTATTGCTGCAGTCAGTGACGTCCATTGTCCCTTCACTCCCATTTTCTTCATCTATAGAAGCCATGTTTATATCGCTGGGTCCGGGCAGCGGAGCTCACAGTCTGTATAATCTGCCTGCAGAGCAGTGAATCTATGAACAGACCCGGCCACTGATGGGCTGAGTGCTGGGAACTCAAACTCTTCCATGTCAATGCTTTATTTCAAACAAGATCTCTGCTTGTTGTCAGTGAGTTGGCACATTCCTATCCATACAGAGGCTGAGCAGGCAGTTCTGGGCACACAAATGAAGGTTTACTGCACTGACTGGTGCCATCAATGCCGTTCATTCTACCAATGCGATGCCTTTCTGACCAGATCAAATAAATTACTTGTTTAACCTATGTTGTTAGATCACTGAGGGATCAGATTACAACTGTAGAGAGGATAGTAGGGGGAGGCACCGACTCAGACCAATGGTGCTGAGGCTTTCTAGTAAGTGTTTCTTACCTCAGTGTTGGAATCACATCTACACTGCTCAGTACAGCTGTATAATGTCCTCTATGCTGCTGTTTCAGAATATGTGCTTCATAGAACAAGAATCCCTCATGTCTGTGTGCGCTGTGTATGGCAGACATCTTCACCCACTAGCTCAGGGACAGCTGAAAATTAGAGTCTGCAGAGGGGGAAAAGTGGTGAAATGCAGGATACAAGTCAATGTCCCGAAATGGTGTCCTACCTCATGTTCACACAGAGGACAGCAGGATAGGTTGATATTGGCCCCAGGACCTCGAAATCATTCGTTTTAACTGTGTCGTTCAGTTTTCCGGGATATTTCTGTTCTAACACAGGCCCTAAAATTCCCCTGAAATGCTTGCACCCTATTTATTCTCCACAAATTTGTCTCCTTAAAGGGGTTGTGCAGAATAGAAAAAAAAACAATAAAGGTGCCACTCCTGTCCACTGGTTGGCTTTGGTATTGCTACTCAGTCCCATTCAATTGCATTAAGCCGATCTGCAGTACCAATCCCAACCAATGGACAAGGGAGGCGCTGTTTGTAGAAGAAAGTGGCCATGTTTCAACTTTTTTTTTTTTTTTAATAAACCATTGGCCCAATTCAACGATTTGCACCAGAAAACTTGACAGTAATGCAAGATTTTTGCAACCATGCATAGTTATAAGTTAGCAATTTTTCCATGATTTTCAATGTTCCAAGTTCACTGACCAAAGGCCGGGCTCTGGAAAAAGAACGGAAGTATACTAGGAATTTCTGACACCTCAGTCTGTTGCGCTGTTGTTCTCGTCGGAGCGGTTTCGTGCCGCACCGTCTGCTGTGATTTCACATTCGTTTTCCCTTCTTGTCTTTAAGGCCGGGCACTGTCGCTCTTCGTGAGATCAGACGTTACCAGAAGTCCACTGAGTTGCTGATTCGCAAACTCCCGTTCCAGCGTCTGGTCCGTGAAATCGCTCAGGACTTTAAGACAGACTTGCGCTTCCAGAGCGCTGCTATCGGTGCTTTGCAGGTAAATTTGTAAACTTCCCCGTTTTCCACCTCTGCACAGTATTATTTTTTTTTTTTTTTTTACAGGTGCTTGTTAAGTTCGATCCTCCTCTGTTTCAGGACTTGAGTCTGTGTATATTCTGCAAAAATTGAGTAACTTTTTGTTTTGCCAATTTTGAATTACAACGTGCATTATGCTTCAGAGCTGCACTCACAGTTCTGCTGGGTTATTGGAGACAGTCAAGAAAAGCGAGAAATATCCCTGACGGCTTCACCAAGATCAGATAATTTTTTAGTGCTTGTTGTAGACGTGACACATTACTAATGAAAATCAGCAGAACAAGGTATATGCGCATACTTGGCAAACAGGATGCTGTAAGATTTTATCTCTGAAGTCTGCAGACTTGTCAGTGGAGTATAATACAGGATGTAACTCAGGATCAGTACAGGGTCAGTAATGTATGTACACAGTGACTGCACCTGCAGAATAGTGAGTGCAGCTCTGGGGTATAATACAGCATGTAACTCAGGATCATTAATGTATGTACACAGTGACTGCACCAGCAGAATAGTGAGTGCAGCTCTGGAGTATAATACAGGATGTAACTCAGGATCAGTAATGTAATGTATGTACACAGTGACTGCACCAGCAGAATAGTGAGTGCAGCTCTGGAGTATAATACAAGATGTAACTCAGGATCATTAATGTATGTACACAGTGACTGCACCAGCAGAATGGTGAGTGCAGCTCTGGAGTATAATACAGGATGTAACTCAGGATCAGTAATGTAATGTATGTACACAGTGACTGCACCAGCAGAATAGTGAGTGCAGCTCTGGAGTATAATACAGGATGTAACTCAGGATCATTAATGTATGTACACAGTGACTGCACCAGCAGAATAGTGAGTGCAGCTCTGGAGTATAATACAGGATGTAACTCAGGATCAGTAATGTAATGTATGTACACAGTGACTGCACCAGCAGAATAGTGAGTGCAGCTCTGGAGTATAATACTGGATGTAACTCAGGATCAGTAATGTATGTACACAGTGACTGCACCAGCAGAATAGTGAGTGCAGCTCTGGGGTATAATGCAGGATGTAACTCAGGATCCGTAATGTACACAGTGACTGCACCAGCAGAATAGTGAGTGCAGCTCTGGAGTATAATACAGGATGTAACTCAGGATCAGTAATGTATGTACACAGTGACTGCACCAGCAGAATAGTGAGTGCAGCTCTGGGGTAGAATACAGGATATAACTCAGGATCAGTAATGTAATGTATGTACACAGTGACTGCACCAGCAGAATAGTGAGTGCAGCTCTGGAGTATAATACAGGAGGTAACTCAGGATCAGAAATGTAATGTATGTACACAGTGACTGCACCAGCAGAATAGTGAGTGCAGCTCTGGAGCATGCTACAGGATCAGTAATGTAATTTATGTACACAGTGACTCCACCAGCAGAGAATAGTGAGTGCAGTTCTGGAGTATATGACTACTAAGTTATTGTCATATGATGGATGTAAAAGTTATGGGAATCTAGTTTCTCTTGTAGTGGCCGCTGACTGCATCCTTCCTGTTTGCTGGGGTCCTGGAAGCCAGACCCATCCTTATCGACTGTGATAGGAAAATCCCTTCTAATATTTTCTCACTCGGGCAACTATGTGCTACTGTTATTTCAACAAGATTATTGCACACCGATTGGCGCCTGGAACCGTAGCTTATTTTGCAGCAGTAATGTAATAACCCAACCTGCTACTTGCATCGTGTAAGTTACACTTGTAAATTGTCTGCACCGTGCAGATTTATTTAATTCCAGCCGTTCTATATTTTGGATTTTATTAAAATAGCCCGGGGCGTTTTCTGTGATGTGAGCGCCTGCTCTGCACATTGTGCAGGACTCCACGCTGCTGATTGATATTCAAGACACAGCCTCCTTCCCGCAGCCACAGGATGGCGGCGCCTCAGACCCGAACATAGGAACTTCGTTTAGTAGTAGCACTAGCAAATGGCTGCAGTGTTAATTTTTCATGGGCAAAACAAATGTTGCATATTTGGTCAACATCCACAAGTCATAGTCACTGCCGACTATACCATGATTGCCCATCTTTTGAAAATAAATTTTGTGCAATAATCAGATGGTTGCCACTGGCCCGGTCCCTATGTCCTCTGATGATCTGCTGGTTGCCACTGGCCCGGTCCCTATGTCCTCTGACGATCTGCTGGTTTCCACTGGCCCGGTCCCTCTGTCCTCTGACGATCTGCTGGTTTCCACTGGCCCGGTCCCTCTGTCGTCTGACGATCTGCTGGTTTCCACTGGCCCGGTCCCTCTGTCGTCTGACGATCTGCTGGTTTCCACTGGCCCGGTCCCTCTGTCCTCTGACTATCTGCTGGTTGCCACTGGCCCGGTCTCTTTGTCCTCTGATGATCTGCTGGTTTCCACTGGCCCGGTCCCTCTGTCCTCTGATGATCTGCTGGTTGCCACTGGCCCGGTCCCTCTGTCCATCTGCTGGTTGCCACTGGCCCGGTCCCTCTGTCCTCTGAGGATCTGCTGGTTGCCACTGGCCCGGTCCCTCTGTTCTCTGATGATCTGCTGGTTGCCACTGGCCTGGTCCCTCTGTCCTCTGACGATCTGCTGGTTACCACTGGCCCGGTCCCTCTGTCCCCTGACGATCTGCTGGTTGCCACTGGCCCGGTCCCTCTGACGATCTGCTGGTTGCCACTGGCCCGGTCCCTCTGTCCTCTGATGATCTGCTGGTTGCCACTGGCCCGGTCCCTCTGTCCTCCGAAGATCTGCTGGTTGCCATTGGCCCGGTCCCTCTGTTCTCTGACGATCTGCTGGTTGCCACTGGCCCGGCCCCTTGTCCTGATCTGCTGAGGAAGAGAAGTCAGCAAATTTTATCCCCTACAGGGGCCACTACAGGAGAAATATGTTGTTATAGTGTGGGCATTGGCTGTTTTTGCCTGATCCCCTGGCTTATTTGGCTTAGAGGGGGCTACCAAGCAGAGGATGTCCATTACATCCATATGCACTAACAGGATGAGAATTACTAGTTCTTTCTATATCTCCGGAACCATTCTTACTCAATGCACTGTCTCTTTAGTTATCCGTGAGAGGCTCGTCCATAGACTATTGAAGCCATTCAGCAGAATAATTAGTTTTTAAATTCTCCCTAGGCCAAACAGATGAGCAAAATAATCACTTAAGTTCTTATATTTTTCCAAGCGGATGGCGTCATGTGACGGTGAAGTGCGTTGTTTACTTGCCAATTTAAAATATCTATTTTTTTTTCAGGGTCACGCTGATACTTTAGCTTCAAAATAACACTATTGCATGAAACCTCCATCCTCACGAGCTGTCGGTGGCACTGCCATGCATGTCCTCTAGGGGGCAGAGGTTGTTTTTTTTTTTTTAAATCCACTTCTGGTACAAAAAATGTGTTCTGCTTTAAAGAAAAAAGAAAAAAACTCCTTTAAAGCAAATGTGTAATCAGAAAAGGACATATTACTTTAGGGTGTTGTGCCGTGTTTTTACTTTTGGCAATTTTTATATTTTTGTTATTTTTCAATATCATTTTTTATTCCCACTGTTTCCGAGACATCCAGTGTGTGTATTTTTATATAATATATATATATATATATATATATATATATATATATATATATATATATATATATATATATTAGATGGTGGCCTGATTCTAACGCATCGAGTAGTCTAGAATATGTATGCAGCTTATTTATGAAGATTTAAAGGTAGTCTGTCACCCCATTTTTGGCCTATAAGCTGCGGCCACAGCCATCAGGGGCTTATCTACAGCATTCTGTAATGCATTCTGTAATGCTGTAGATAAGCCCCTGATGAAACCTGAAAGATAAGAAAAAAGAGTTATACTCATCCTGGCATTCGGTCCGATGGGTGTCTCCGTCCGGTCCGACGCCTCCCATCTTCATACGATTATGTCCTCCTCCTTGCTTCTCCCTCGGCTGCTGCGCAGGCGTACTTTATCGGCCCTGTTGAGGGCAGAGCAGAATACTGCAGTGCGCAGGCACCGGACCTCTCTGACCTTTCGCGGCGCACTGCAGTACTTTACTCTGCCATCAGCAGGGTAGATAAAGTACGCGTGCGCAGGAGCCGAGGGAGAAGCAAGGAGGAGGACGTCATCATATGAAGATGGGAACCGGACCGTGACACCCCCCGCCCCCGATGAGTGTTTTTTTTTTTTTATCTTTCAGGTTACATCAGGGGCTTATCTCTACAGCATTACAGAATGCTATAGATAAGCCCCTGATGGCGGTGGCCGCAGCTTATGGGGCAAAAATGGTGACAGATTCCCTTTAAATAAACTATATACATATTCTAGAATACCTGATTCCTCAGTATCGGGCCACCATCTAGTGTGTGTGAGATATTGCTCTATTTATTGCCAATTTTAGAAAATTGATGTAGCTCACTGGATCCTCAGGGGCGTGCATTTATGCTGCTTTGCATAATTAAAGAGAGCATACCATGAAATCCAATCTGCAGGCATCATGTTCCGGAGCAGTTTAGTGTTCCCAAACTCCGGTCCTCTAGTACCACCAACAGGTGATTGAAGTATCGCCTAGCTGATAATTAAATCACCTGTATTGGCGAGAATTCCATCACCAGGGATATACTAAGGATATCTTGAAACCTTGATCTGTTGGTGGCTTTAGAAGACCGTAGATGATGATAATCTTGATTTTTATATAGCGCTAACATATTCCGGAGCGCTTTATAGTTTGTACACATAATCATCGCCTTCCCCGATGGGGCTCACAATTCGGCATCGTTATGTCTTGGGAATGTGGGAGGAAACTGGAGAACCCAGAGGAAATTCACACAACATGGTGAGAAACATACGTACTCCTTGCAGATGTTGTCCTTGGTGGGATTTGAACCCAGGACTCCAGCGCTGCGAGGCTGCAGTGCTAATGGTTAGCGCTGGTTAGATTCTGAACACCTTTCTAGAGCATGGGGAGCAGACCAGATTGATGTGTAGTTTTATGAGAAAAGACTCGGTATAACCTGAGTTTTAATTAGGAGCATAACGATCGTGGTTGCAGAGAGTACGATTGTGACTGAACCCATGCAAGAGGTGGACTGCCGACGTCCGTAACTATGTCAGCTGGGTGTTGGTTTAGAGGACGCAAATTCAGTTGACATGTATTGCCATGCAGAGTCCCATTTAATAATCGGGATGGGGAATATATTACTGGAAGGGGGGCATGTATTACGTGAGGTGGTGTAAATATTATAATCAGGAAACCAGGATCGGGGGGGGGGTTATGTATCACTGGGAGGGGACCGGGTGGGGGAGGCATGTATTATCGGGAGGGGGACTGAGGGGGGGCTGATACGTAATACTGCATTACTGCAGAGGTACCATGATGGGGGGGGGGGGGGGGTCATTGTTACAGGAAAGGTCAAACTTTTTCTTCACAAGATCTGTTAGGCTATGTGCACACGCTGTGGATTCACCTGCGGTTTTTTCCGCGCGGAACCGCAGGTAAAGTGACCTGCGGTTTGGAACCTGGACAATGGAATAGGTGCCAATCCGCTGCGGAATCCGCAGAAACAATTGACATGCTGCGGTTTGTAAACCGCAGCGTGAGCACAGCGGTTTTTGAAACCCATAGGGTAACATGTCAGCGGAACTGCTGCGGTTTCGCAGGGCCAAAAACGCTGTGGAACCGCAGTAGTGTGCACATAGCCTTACGCTACAAGGGCCCATACCTCTGATGAACATGCAGGGGGGCCCGTCACACTCTAGTTACACCACTGGGTTTAATCGCTTTTGGGGCGTTTTTGTTCATTGACCTTAGTATACGAGTGCATGTAGAAATATCGGTCACTGATCGGAGGGCCCACTGGACCTAACATCCCAGAAAGAGGAGTGTTTTAAATGATTAATACACAAATTATACTGAAACTTTTCTTACAAAACTATCAGTCGACTCCTCCTGCTCTATAGCCTGTAGATTAGAGTGCATTTTCATGGTGACTGGTTCCCTTTAATCTGTTTAGCCCTGTCCCCTTGGCAAAGATAATAAAAATTAGCACAAAATAAAAATGCCCATATCTCTGGTACCATATAGCAGAGTTGGGGGGTAAAGAGTGGATTACTCAGAGGAGCAGCTGGAATAAAATCTGAGCAGAAACTGGTGCCGAGCTTCCGACCACATCACCGCCATAAGAAACATCTGAAAATAATCGTGTGTTACGGTCTATTATGGCTTTATTATAGTGCATTGGTCTCTCCTCCTGACTGACGTTTCTCTTATCCCCTTTTGTTTCTAGGAGGCCAGCGAGGCTTATCTGGTCGGCCTGTTTGAAGACACCAACTTGTGCGCCATCCACGCCAAACGCGTCACGATTATGCCAAAAGACATCCAGCTAGCACGCCGCATACGCGGAGAGCGTGCTTAAAAAAAACAAAACATACCCCTAAAATTCCCTATCTTGTTATCTACAAATCCGAAAACAAAAAAAAAAACCACAACAAAAAAAATAAATCTCTTCTTCCTTGTAATTGGTAGTTTGAGCGTTAGATATATATTTTTTTTTTCTCCATGGGGTTACAAAGGTACCTAAATATATGGTTGTGAATGGAAATGTAGGGGACAGGTTCAGGTGTGGACAACCTTCTTCCACTTTATTTTTTTTTACTTTTTTTTTTTTTCCTTCTCGAAAGTGTGGTGACATCCTACACTCACCGTGTCACCGTCACCCTTGACACCGCCGAGGCAGCCATTTTATGAGCTGAATTTGACAGCCTGAAATTCAACAGGAACCCGAGACCCTTCAGGGCCGTGAGGTGAGGCCTCGCGCCTCCGTGGCGTCTCTTTGGTTCTTATTGAAGTGGATTTGTTTCATAAACACTGGTGCTGCCCTCTGTAAAACGGCTGCTTTCCTCTGCTCAGCCCAAAAAACGGCCGCCTCCGCAGTGTAGGGACGTTGGGCACGTTTTCTATATACTCTACAGAAGCTCATTCATCGTTGTAACACCATGTCAACTTTGTAGGAAAAATTGCAAATAAAGCATTTTAGTTTTTTGTTTTTATATATTTTTTTTTTTTTCTGGACAATGCCAGCATTTGGATTTTATTTTTTTTTTCTTAGTGAGTAAAACTCTTATTGATGGCGACCTAAGTGTTTGTAGCATTTTTACCATGTAGAAAAATTCCATCCATTCACTCTATTTTATTTTTTATTCTAATGGAGTCGTCCTACATTCAGCTACATGTTTTTAATGTTGTCGTCTGTCTTCTGTGCTGTCCTGTAAGTTTGCTATTAAAAGACATTAAACTACTTTTGGTTTTTGGGAATTTTTTTAATTTTATTTGTGTAACAAGGAAAATTGAACCTGGCTCGCGGGTCCAAGGCCATTGATGTCTGCTCAGGCGAGTGCCACTCTCAACTGTATCCGTGTCCACAGGGGGCATTTATTGTTGATGGGCAGGGGGGTTCTCGGGAATGATTATAAGGGGCACTTGTGATATTGCTACTTTTTGGACCCTATTTAATTTGTAAGGGGAGCTACTCTGACCCTCATCACTCTGGATGGTGTCCGTGAGCCACTCACGGGGGGTACACTGACCCTTATCATTCTGTAAAGAGGACACTGACCCTTATTTCCTGTAAGTGGGGCACTCATATCCTTATCACTTTGTATTGGGGGCACTCTGACCCTCATCACTGTATGGAGGTGCACTTTTTAAGGGAGAGGGAAAGCGCTCTGACCTTTAGTACTTTGTAGGGGGGGGAATGATCAGACCCTTAGTGTTTTTTTTGAAGGGGGTGCTCAGACCTTTAGTACTTTGGGGGCGTGTTTGGACCCTTTGTAGAGGGGGTGGGTGTTCGGACCCTTAGTACTGTTTAGGGAGAAGGTTGGTGCTCAGACCCTTAGTACTGTTTAGGGAGAAGGTTGGTGCTCAGACCCTTAGTACTGTATAAGAAGAAGGTTTGTGCTCAGACCCCTAGTACTGTGTAGGGAGAAGGTTGATGCTCAGACCCTTAGTACTGTATAGGAAGAAGATTGGTGCTCAGACCCATAGTACTGTGTGTGTGTGGGGGGGGGGGGGTTGGTGCTCGGACCCTTAGTACTGTTTAGGGAGAAGGTTGATGCTCAGACCCTTAGTACTGTGTAAGGGGGTTGGTGCTCGGACCCTTAGTACTGTGTAGGGGGTTGGTGCTCGGACCCTTAGTACTGTGTAGGGGGGTTGGTGCTCGGACCCTTAGTACTGTGTAGGGGGGTTGGTGCTCAGACCCTTAGCACTGTGTTGGGGGTTGGAGCTCAAACCCTTAGTGTTCTGTAGGGGGTTGGTGCTCCTCGGAGCCTTAGCACTACGCATTTCTTCCATTTCTGCTGCGATTCAGCAAACCCGCACATTTTTTGAGATTTTCAGCCTTTGCGTTGCAAGAGAGAAGACTGCAATGAATCCCGTCACAAAGAACTTACATACTACAGATTTAAAAATTCCACCCAACTGGTAAATAAATGTCCAAAAAGTTTCCGTAACGTGTAGGTGACTTGTATCATTAATTTAGTTGGTGCTGAAGTACACAGCAGACTTTCTGCATTCAAATCTGCGCAGAAGAGATGCAGTAAGTACTCGCTGTGTGCATGTACCCTAAGGCCTGGCTCACACTTCCGTTTTTTTAAATCCGTCCAAATCCGTCGTCTTCTGTTAAACGGATCCGCCATGTTTTTGGCGGATCCGTTTTTTTTCCCCATAGACTTGCATTAGCGGCTACCGCGGATCCGTCAAAAAAAGGATCCAAACGTATCCGTTAGCATCCGTTAGTGGCAAAAAACGGAAACTGATCCGTTTGGCGGACACAAAAAACGGATGTGTGAAACAGGGCTAAGGGGTTCTGTATAATGTAGCATTATTACTAAGGGGCACTCGGACTATTTCTGAGATTTGTCCGCATAGTGTGGTGTGTGATCATCTCAGAGCGGAGTGTGGCTCTCAAGGTAACAAAAAAAAAAAGTTGGGGTCCCCTGCTATGGAGTCTGCAGGCCATTCAAAGTGTATGCAGTCGCCTCTCTGTATATCCATGTAATATAACTCGGGCATATACATGAATCAGGGTGAGCATGTCTATAACCCCTGACCATGCAGGGTAATCTTGCTGAAATGAAAAGCTGCAGATAAAGCATATTTATGGGTTCATTTGTTAAAATGTATGATGGGTGCACAGAGGCCTCAAAGGCATGAACTGCATCTGTCTCCAAAATAGCGGCGCTCTGAATGCCACATCCAGAGAGGGAAAGAGATGGCTGACACCACACCAGCTGTACATGTATGGTGGACATACATAACGCGTCTATAGAGTGGTGTGAAAGGCTGGCACCCGATCACAGAAGTTTACCCCCTTAGAGGTTTGAAATGTCACTTGCCCCCATTGTCAGCTGATTGCTGAGGATGTCATGGCAGGAGGTGGTCCTATGGAAGATTCGCCATGTTTTGCATGCCACTAGCTGAGCTTCATAGGAAAATGGTAACTTTATAATGCACCTCAGTATCACACACGTAAAATCTAAAAATAATGTTTGGTATCACCGTGTGATCATTTTTTGAGGGGTCATTTTGTCTATTACAAAATTATGTAAAAAATTACAGCTTCGCCTGCAAGAGCAAAAAAAAAAAAAAAAGCCTCATACCACTCTGCTGACCGGAAAAGAAATGTTAAGGCTCTTGGGAAGCAAAGAAGGGGCCCAATGGGATCCGAAGGCCTGAATAAACCTGCAGCCGGCCATGCTTGCAGGTAGGCCCCATATAGATGCCCTGTAACAGCCAAGTATGCAGTGGTCTCTGCGGCCATGTTCAGTATTTAACCTCAGTATTTGTAGCCAAAATCAGGAGTGGAACGATCAGAGGAAAAGTATAATAAAAAAAACACATCACCACTAGAGTTGAGCGAATATCTTCGGTTCCCCTCTTTTTAGGCAAGCTATATTACAGTTGTGGCCAAAAGTATTGACACCCCTGCAATTTTGTCAGATAATACTCAGTTTCTTCCTGAAAATGATTGCAAACACAAATTCTTTATTATCTTCATTTAATTTGTCTTAAATGAAAAAACACAAAAAGAATTGTCCTAAAGCCAAGTTGGATATAATTCCACACCAAACATAAAAAAGAGGGTGGAAAAAAGTATTGGCACTGTGCGAAAAATCATGTGATGCTTCTCTAATTTGTGTAACTAACAGCACCTGTAACTTACCTGTGGCACCTAACAGGTGTTGGCAATAACTAAATCACACTTGCAGCCAGCTGACATGGATTAAAGTTGACTCAACCTCTGTCCTGTGTCCTTGTCTGTACCACATTGAGCATGGAGAAAAGAAAGACCAAAGAACTGTCTGAGGACTTGAGAAACCAAATTGTGAGGAAGCATGAGCAATCTCAAGGCTACAAGTCCATCTCCAAAGACCTGAATGTTCCTGTGTCTACCGTGCGCAGTGTCATCAAGAAGTGTAAAGCCCATGGCACTGTGGCTAACCTCCCTAGATGTGGACGGAAAAGAAAAATTGACAAGAGATTTCAACGCAAGATTGTGCGGATGTTGGATAAAGAACCTCGACTAACATCCAAACAAGTTCAAGCTGCCCTACAGTCCGAGGGGACAACAGTGTCAACCCGTACTATCCGTCGGCGTCTGAATGAAAAGGGACTGTATGGTAGGAGACCCAGGAAGACCCCACTTCTTACCCCAAAACATAAAAAAGCCAGGCTGGAGTTTGCCAAAACTTACCTGAAAAAGCCTAAAACGTTTTGGAAGAATGTTCTCTGGTCAGATGAGACAAAAGTAGAGCTTTTTGGGCAAAGGCATCAACATAGAGTTTACAGGAGAAAAAAAGAGGCATTCAAAGAAAAAACACGGTCCCTACAGTCAAACATGGCGGAGGTTCCCTGATGTTTTGGGGTTGCTTTGCTGCCTCTGGCACTGGACTGCTTGACCGTGTGCATGGCATTATGAAGTCTGAAGACTACCAACAAATTTTGCAGCATAATGTAGGGCCCAGTGTGAGAAAGCTGGGTCTCCCTCAGAGGTCATGGGTCTTCCAGCAGGACAATGACCCAAAACACACTTCAAAAAGCACTAGAAAATGGTTTGAGAGAAAGCACTGGAGACTTCTAAGGTGGCCAGCAATGAGTCCAGACCTGAATCCCATAGAACACCTGTGGAGAGATCTAAAAATGGCAGTTTGGAGAAGGCACCCTTCAAATATCAGGGACCTGGAGCAGTTTGCCAAAGAAGAATGGTCTAAAATTCCAGCAGAGCATTGTAAGAAACTCATTGACGGTTACCGGAAGCGGTTGATCGCAGTTATTTTGGCTAAAGGTTGTGCAACCAAGTATTAGGCTGAGGGTGCCAATACTTTTGTCTGGCCCATTTTTGGAGTTTTGTGTGAAATGATCAATGTTTTGCTTCATTCTCTTTTGTGTTTTTTCATTTAAGACAAATTAAAAGAAGATAATAATACCAAAGAATTTGTGTTTGCAATCATTTTCAGGAAGAAACTGAGTATTATCTGACAGAATTGCAGGGGTGTCAATACTTTTGGCCAAAACTGTAGTTGCCGAATGAGCTACAGCGGGAACCCGGCTTCCTGGATCGCTGCGGCTGATCAGCAGATCGCCGCCGCAGCTTCGTTTGTCACAGCTGTGTCACTGTCACAGCACATGCATGGAGAATCCAACACACAGGCTCTCCATGCATGTGGTGTGACAGTGACACAGCTGCGACATATGCAGCTGCGGCGGCGGTCAGCTGTTCAACCGGCGCGATCCAGGAAACCAGTTTCCCGCCGTAGCTCATTCGGCAAGTGCTATAAGCTTGCCGCCGAATAAGCGGGGAACCGAAGATATTCGCTCCACTCTAGTCACCACTTTTTATTTATCACCCACTCCTGGTTTTGGCTTACAAATACTGATGTAAAATATTGAATTTGGTCTAAAACGCGTTGTATGTAACGCGATGGCTCCCGGACAAAATGGTAGACCAGCCATAAGGGAAAAGTACTGCATGATAGAAGAGGGGTCAGCCTGATCTGAGATTGGCTTTATGTATGAGGGTCCAGTCTGTAGTTGGCATTAATGTATGTATTTAGGGGGGATCAGTATCTGTTAAGGGGCTTAGTCTAACTGCTGTATTTATTAAGAGGATGTGTTTAGGCGATTTTTTTTTATAGGGGGTCTTGTCTGTGGTTTGTATTAGTTTAAGGGGTCTGTATCAGTTTAGGATGGCTTGTCTGGGGTCTTATTGTATTATGGGGTCCGGTCTGGATTTTTTTTTTAAATTTGTTTCGGGGTGCATGGTTTGGGGACTGTATTTGCCTTAGGGGGGGGGGTCTAGCCTTGAGTTTGTGTAAAAGGGATCTGGGGCTGTATTTGTAAGGCTTTTGGCTGGGATCTATATTGGTGAAGGTGGTGGGGGCCGGTCTAGCATCTGTACTTTATTAGTGGGTCTAAGACCTCATTCACATGTCTATATGAAACACGTACGTGAAAAAACGGATATCGGTGTCATCAGGTTTTCCTTCAATGTGTGTCTGTCTTTACCACCAGCCTGTTATGAGTGTTTTTACGATATGGATAAAAAAAATAAATAAATTACAAAGCTCCTCCTATACTTTGCTTCGGTCACCAGGTCAGGGATCTGTAATTTTTAGGGTGTCTATCTAGTTGTGGGTCTATATAAAGGATCAGGTATTTGGTCCGTAACTGCTTAGGTGTCCTGCTGTAGAGGCTGTCTACTCTGGGGTCTATATATAAGGGACCTGGTCTGGGGCTGTATTTTCAGGGATTCTGGTCTGGGATCAGTATTAGCTTAGGGGGCTGGCCTGGCTTCTATTTTAGTAGGGATTTGACTTGGTTTTATTTTCTTACATGGATCTGGTCTGGAGTCTATATTTATTTAATGGGTCTGTTCTGTAGTCCATATTTGTCTAGGCGGGGTCTGGTCTAGAGTCTGTATTTGTTTAGGAGGGTGGTCTGGTCTGGAGTTCATACTTGTTTGAAGGGATCTGTTCTGTAGTCTGTATTTGTTTAGGTGGGGTCTGGTCTGGAGTATGCATTTGTTAAGGGGGTCTGGTTTGGGGTCTGCGGACTGAATTCTGTTTTTTTTTGGTTTGTTTTTTAAAGGGGGAGGTCTATCTTGTCTGGGGCCAATATTTAAGGGTCCTGGTTCGGGGCTGTATTTTCAGGGGTTCTGGTCTGGGATCAGTATTTGCTTAGGGGGCTGTTCTGGTTTCTTTTTAATAGGGATGTGATATGGCTTTATTTTCTTACTTGCATCTGATCTGGAGTCCATATTTGTTTAAGGGATCTGTTCTGTAGACTGTATTTGATTAGGTGGGGGGGCCTGGTCTGGAGTCTGTATTTGTTTAGGTGGGGGGTTCTGGTCAGGAGTCTGTATTTGTTTAGGAGGGGGGGGTCTGGTCTGGAGTCTGTATTTGTTTATAAGGGGGGGTTTGGTCTGGAGTCTGTATTTGTTTAGGAGGGGGGGTCTGGTCTGGAGTCTGTATTTGTTTAGGAGGGGTGGGGGGTTTGGTCTGGAGTCTGTATTTGTTCAGGAGGGGGGGGGTCTGGTCTGGAGTCTGCATTTGCTTAAGTGACCTGGTCTGGATTCTGTATTTTTATTTTACGGAGATGGGATTCATCTAGTCTGTGGTCTGTATATAATGGATCTGGTCTGGGGCTGTATTTTCAGGGGTTCTGGTTTGGGATCAGTATTGGCTTAGGGGGGCTGGTCTGATGTCTATTTTATTAGGAAGTCTGATATGTTTGTATTTGCTTATGGGATCTGGTCTGGAATCCATATTTGTTCAGTAGATTTAATCTGGGGTCTGTATTTTAAGGGGGTCTTGTCTGAAGGCTGTATTTGTGGTCAGCGTCGGACTGGAGCACCTTGGGCCCACTATGTAGCTACATAGAAATAAATACAAAACCACCATTTGTGTGGTGAAACACGCTAATGTCAGGGTATAATATAAGGTAGTACACATCTTAATTATGTAGCAGGGGTTGGGGTAGCCCCCCTCATAAAATATAATGTGGCCCCCTAATAGAATATAATGTACCCTCCCTCATGGAATATAATGCAGCCCCCCCTCATAAAGTATAATGCAGCCCTCCATAGAATATAATGTAGCACTCTCATAGTGTATAATGCAGCCCCTCCACAGAATATAATGTAGCCCCCTCATATAGTATAATTCAGCAACTCCACAGAATATAATGTAGCCCCCTCAGAGTATAATGCAGCCTCCCATAGAATATACTGTAGTCCTCTCATAGGGCATAATGCAGTACCCCTCATATAGTATGATGTAGCCCCCCCAGAATATAATGTAGCCCCCTGAGAGAATAATGCAGCCACCTCAAAGTATAACGCAGCCCCCTCATAGGGTATAATGCAGTCCTTCACCTCCATCATTGTTCTCCCCCTTCACCCCATCATTGTCCTCATCACCACATCCATCATTGCCCGTTCTACCACCTCCATCATTACCCACTCCACCACCTCCATCATTGCCTCCTCCCCCACCATCATTGTCTTTTCCACCACAACCACCATTGCTTTCTCCCCAACCACCCCCATCATTGCCCATTTCAACACCTCCATCTTTGCCTCCCCCACACCACCACCATCGTTGTCCTTTCCACCACAGCCATCATTGCCTTCTCCCTCATCACCCCATCATCGCCCATTCCACCACTTCCATCATTGCTTCCTCCCCCATCGTCCTTTCCACCACCACCAACATTGGCAATGATGTGGGTGATGGGGAGAAGGCAATCTCCAATACACACACACAGCACCACTCTCACACACACACACACCGCACCACATACACACACGCATGCAGGCAGACAAGACACACACAGCACCACTTACCTCTCCGCACGTTCCCCACAGCCACAGCACATTCCGGCAGCATCTTCGTCGCCAGCGATGCCTTCCTACCAGCACTTCATGTCTGAAATAACACAGTGAAGCTGGATGACGTCATCATTCAGAGCGGCTGTTTCAGAGTCTGAAACAGCCGCACTGAATGATGACATCATCCAGCTGCGCTGTGTCAGACAGGAGGTGCCGGGCAGGAAGGCATCAGATCCCTGCAGCTCCTCTGCCAAGCTGCAGGGATCGCTCCCTGCCCACCAATTGCCCTCAGGGTTAGCCACCCACCTTCGGGACCCGATGCAACAGCCCTGGCTTTACATGCGGGCAGTGTTAGCCTTAGCCTGCGGGCTAACACTGCCCGCTATTATTATTATTAATTTTTATAGCGCCAATTATTCCAAAGGGAAAAAGGGGCACACAAAGACAAGTACAATAAACATGAGCAATACAAGGCACAGACAAGTACAGAAAGAGAGCGGACCCTGCCCTCGAGGGCTCACAGTCTGCAAGGGATCTGACTACTTAATATGTATGACAAGTATTTTCAACCAGGATTTTGTAACAAGTCTGATAAAGGGTTAAAAAAATAAAACAAAAATTAATAAATATGAAGTATGAGCTGTAATAGCTGCAACCAGCGTAGATGTCGGATCCGCCGTCACTGATCCAACCAATCGCAGGTTGGATCCGCCGTCACTAATCCAACCAATCGCAGGTTGGATCCGCCGTCACTAATCCAACCAATTGCAGGTCGGATCCGCCGTCACTGATCCAACCAATCCCAGGTCAAATCCGCCGTCACTGGTCCAACCAATACCAGGTCGGATCCGCCGTCACTGGTCCAACCAATACCAGGTCGGATCCGTCGTCACTGATCCAACCAGTACCAGGTTGGATCCGCCGTCACTGGTCCAACCAATACCAGGTCTGATCCACCATCACTGTTCTAACCAATACTAGGTCAGATCCACAATCACTGATCCAACCAGTGCAGACATCAGATACACCATCACTCATTGCTTACCTCTCGGACACTGCTGGTCTTCGGGACCGTGAACTCTTCCTTCTCTTTAGGGGTCTTTATGGTCACTTTAATGATCCGAGGGGAGTCAGAGGAGGTGGAAGATGTCGGGGGGCCCGACATGGCGTCTGGAGGACTGTAGAGTCGAGAATGTAGAAGAGCCGCACACACACAGCGATATGTACGAGGCAGGAGACGGAGCTTGGCGGTCCTGGGCTCAGGTGCTGTACATGTGTGAGGATCCTCACCGGCTCTCGGTAGGTGCTGGCGAAACTCAGGCCGCACTAAGAGCTCTTCCTCATACCACACCGTCACTGCGACGTCACCTCCGGGAACTCTGGGAGCCAGTCAGCAGCTGGCAGATCTGCACCGTGATGCGAGTTCTCAGTACACCCTCCGACCGGTGAGCGGAAAACCACGGTGGCCCTGACGACGCACTAACGTTACGCTGCCATATTCTTCTGGTAAAAGCTGACCGCTCTCGGGCGCACATTGATGACGTAAGCACTGATGTTAAAGTGAAATGACATTCACTCCTCTCCACATCCATGGGGGCGTGGGGAAGCGAGAATATTCATTTCTCTTTAGCAGCGGGGACAGGCTCCTGTCTCCAGCTGCTGCTGCGCTGGCACCAGGAGGGCCCCCCCGACTTAGGGGCCCCATAGCAGATGGGTGTGCCGCTATTAGCGACACACCACTGGCTGGGGGTCGTTGGAGCAGTGGGGGCCCTAGGCAGCTGCGGGCCAGTATGCCAGCAGGTGTCAGTGCCTGGGCCCACCGGAGAATCCTCAGGTTCTCCGGTGGACCAGTCCGACCCTGCTTGTGGCTTGTATTCATGTTGTGATGCCATACGCACGACTTGCCCTAGGAATAAAACTTCTTGGGCCAAGTTGGGTCCTGTTTAAATATAATAAGTTGGGCTTCACACTCCACGACACATCGCTGCGGAGAGTCACACGTACTGTCCTGTCCTCTGTGCACACACTGCAACAGGAAATTTTACGTTGTTTTTTGTTTTTTAGAGTTGGAAAAAAAACCCCATACTGGTTTACCGCACTACGTGTTTTTTTTGCAATACATATGAAAATAACCTATGCGGCCGAATCCAGCCGTCTGCTTCTCAATGGCCCAGCAGTGGTGCTGCGTACACGTTCAAACCACAGTATGGTTTTTTTTTTTTTTACTAACCCTGGACAAATACTTTATTTACAACACTAATGAATGAAGACAAGAAGAGAAATAACTCAGGCATTTAATAAGTAGTTTATACACCCTCATCTGTAGCTATAGCCATAACGTGACTTTCAACAAACTTTATTGACAGCTCTCACAAGCCGTACTGCTCTTGCTCAGGGGCGGAGACAGTGACGTCATTGGCAGGCGCCGTGCGCAACTGCTGGCGGGAGCGGTGATGACGTAAGGAGCTAATCGGAGAACTTGGCAGTGAGTACGAGGCGGCAGCTTAGTGTCCGCAGGTGAAGGTGTAATGTCTCCGAACCGGCCGGGAGTAATGGCCGCCGGACGTGCGCTGTATATTATAGAGAGGGGCAAAGTATTGGACACAGCCCAAAGCGTCCATAGCGGTCTGTATGGCCGCAGTGAGGAGGCCCACGGTGCTGTCTATGCCTTGTGCCCCCACATACTGCCAATATGTCTGATAGGAGGAAGCTGCCACCCTCCTGGGCCCCTGTGTATGCAGCCCACCTGCGTGCCCATGCCTGCTGCAGGGGAAATGGGACAGGTTACTGGTATTTCTGCTGCCATTTTGCTGGTATGCACGGTCCTGTACTGCCGCGCATTTCACCCCCATGCATTGCAAAGGCATAAACTGCCTTAGGGTGTGTGCACACGCTGCGGATTCTGCAGCGGATTCGCAGCGGTTTTGGCCCAGTACCATTAAAATCTATGAAAAGCAAAAAACGCTGTGCACATGCTGCGGATTTGCTGCGGTTTCTAATCCGCAGCATGTCAATTCTTTGTGCGGATTCCGCAGCGGTTTTACACCTGCTCCATGATCAGGTGTCAAACCGCAGATAAACCGCAGGTCTTTTGACCTGCGGATTTTGCAAAATCCGCAGCACAATCCGCAACGTGTGCACTTACCCTTAATGTAAAAAAATCTGCAGCAGAGTGATTTACTCATTGCGTTTTGCACATTGCTGCTGTAATACACAGTTGATTACACAGGTCAACGAAAAAAATTTTTTTTTCTGGTGTCCAAAATATTTTAATGAATTTGGGGTATTTTTGGGGTGCTGATTCTGAATATGTCATCAGTTTTGCCAGATTGGCTCAAGTTTTTGAGATTTTTGGTATCTTATTTATAGCACTTGTTGGTAAATGCGACGCATCATCTCATTAATTTCTTTGGATTAGTACTTGAACTGAGCAGTTCTCAATATAGTTTTGTGTTAATTAGTGTTCTAAAAGTTTGTTCATAGCTTGATTTTTGCACTAACTTTATGTTGTTGTCTGTTTTCCAGTGAAAAGCATGAACTCATCATGAAGAAGTTGTCTTAACGATCCAGACTCATTCTGTTACATTTGTGGTGAATATACACTGCCAAAACATAGAAGAAACATAACACACTTCGTAAAAAAAGTGTATTTTGCCTATTTTGGGGTTATGCTTGGGGACCAAGACAAGTTTTGGGCACCACACATAGTGTGCAAAGCATGTATCGAATTATTACGAAAATGGAGCAAAGGACAAAGAAAAAGCTTCAAATTTGGTGTTCCAATGGTGTGGAGAGAGCCAAAAAATCATCATGATGACTGTTATTTCTGTGCAGTGCAAGTGCAAGGATTCAATAAGCATAAGAAACGAAAATGGGAGTAACATGGAATCTGCAAGAAGGCCTGTCCCTCATTGTGAAGATGTGCCTGTACCTGTGTTTACCATAAATAACAGTCATCATGATGATTTTTTGGCTCTCTCCACACCATTGGAACACCAAATTTGAAGCTTTTTCTTTGTCCTTTGCTCCATTTTCGTAATAATTCGATACATGCTTTGCACACTATGTGTGGTGCCCAAAACTTGTCTTGGTCCCCAAGCATAACCCCAAAATAGGCAAAATACACTTTTTTTACGAAGTCTGTTATGTTTCTTCTATGTTTTGGCAGTGTATATTCACCACAAATGTAACAGAATGAGTCTGGATCGTTAAGACAACTTCTTCATGATGAGTTCATGCTTTTCACTGGAAAACAGACAACAACATAAAGTTAGTGCAAAAATCAAGCTATGAACAAACTTTTAGAACACTAATTAACACAAAACTATATTGAGAACTGCTCAGTTCAAGTACTAATCCAAAGAAATTAATGAGATGATGCGTCGCATTTACCAACAAGTGCTATAAATAAGATACCAAAAATCTCAAAAACTTGAGCCAATCTGGCAAAACTGATGACATATTCAGAATCAGCACCCCAAAAATACCCTAAATTCGATGAAATATCTTTGGCACCAAAAATGCTGTTGACCAGTGTTATTCACAGAGATGGACGTGATACAAAGAAGTCCTTTGTGCACACAACCCCCCCATAAGTCATTCCAGTCCCTATTTGTACGTCCTATGGAATATTCACACACGAGAAACCATTAGAAGTGAACATGCACATAACCGGAGAGCCACACGGCCACTTTGGCGGCAGAACTTGCTTGAGATTTGCAGGAATTAATGCACGTGTATGTATTAACCCCATTTAGATGAACACAGTCGGTCTTCAGCAGCTTAACTGAATGCAATAAATTTGATGCATGTGACTATCTCTGCATTAGGGGTGTGGCACATACAAGTAATACTTTGATGAAATTTATCTTGCAGTATACAATGGGGCATTAGTGGGCACAGGGCTCTTAGATGTCTGCAGGTGGTATGAACAAATTGGCTGATGCTAGACATTGGCGCAATCAAAGTTCACTAAGAGCTGCTACATCACAGCGCACAACAGGTGAAAGGTCGCGTTGGGACTCCCAGCGTACAGCCACTACTTCAAGGAAGTTGCAAAAAATCCGTCACGATTAAGCTTTTTGCGACTTGCTTATTCCAGTTGCAATGTGACCCCATTCACTTGTATTGTGCCGCAACACCTATCGAACTTTGATTGGTCAGTATGTATCGCCAAGTGGTTCCAGTCATTCATTTGTGTGTATCAGTACTTCTGAGGGTATGTGCACACGTTGCGGATTCTGCTGTTGATCCGCAGCGGGTTTGGCCCTTTGGATCCGCAGCAGATCCGCAAGTGATGGACAGTACCATTTTAGCCTATGTAGAAAAAAAAAACACTGTGCACATGCTGCGGATTTTTCCGTGGATTTGAATCTGCAGCATGTCACTTCTTTTGTGCAGATCCGCAGCGTTTTGACACCTGCTCCATTATAGCAATCCGCAGGGGGAATCCGTACAAAAACTGCAGTAAATCTGCACTAAATCCGCAGATAAAACGCAGGTCATTTTACTTGCGGATTTCTCAAAATCCGTGCAGAAAATTCCACAGCAGAATCCACAACGTGTGTACATACCCTAAGGGATTCTCCGTTTCAAAAAATTGTTTTTAGCTGAAGTACAGTGTGTCTGTAAAGTCATGGTGCACTTTTGACCAGTCACTGGAAAGCAACAAAAAAAAAACGATAGGAAAGTGAAATCTGTTCCAAATAAAAGAAAACCTCTCCCAGGTTCATGCCTATTCAGTGCAGTTCGATGTGAGCTCCATTTGTTGCCCTACACACATCCAAACGATAGTGAAGATCTTGCCACACAAGGGACGTCTGGTGTAACAGAGTGAATAATGTCTGTGATTCTCTGTTTTAAGTGAGTTGAGTTGATATGTTCAGTGTACACATGTTGCTTCACATAACCCCAAAAGTAAAAGTCTAAAGTCCCCGTCACACATAGCGAGATCGCTAATGCATCACCAATTTTGTGACACAACAGCGATCTCACCTGCGATCTTGCTACATGTGACAAGCAGCAGCGACCGGCCCCCCTGCTGGATATCGCTGATCGTGCAGGAATGTCCTGGGCCATTTTTTCGTCGTCGGCGTCCTGCTGGCCAGCATGCATCGCTGTGTTTGATCGCTGGATCGTCGCTGAAGAGATCTGCCTCTTTGGCAGCTTACTAGCGATCATTTAGTGAGGCACCAGCGATCCCTACCAGGTCGTATCGTTGTCGGGATCGCTGATGCGTCGCTAAGTGAAACGGGACCCTAAGGGCGTCAGATTCGGGGATCGTGTATACTTTCCTGTGACTTGTCAAAAGTGCACCATGACTTTAGGGACACACTGTATTTTCTTTTCCCCTGTTCTTCTGTTTCAGCTGATGAACTTTGCACCGAATTCATAAAAATGGTGTAGAATGTGGAGCAAATTAGAATATTGTTTTCACCTCTGAAGAAAAAAATGTTGCATATTACTGTTCAATTGAGCAAAATATAATTTCACAGATTTCAGCCCCAATTCATCAGTCTTTTTTTTTTTTTTAAACATTTGGTTTTTATGCACTTTTATTTTTGCTTTAAATTCATGATCGCATATATGCCATTTTTACCATAGATCATTCAGTCATTGTCATTTTTATGGGGATTGCTTGACTGTGTGGGGGAATGGATTTCATTACCATTAGGCTAAGTGCACACGTACCAGAACTCTTGTGGAAATTACCGCGAGAATTCCGGAATTCCATTCCGCGGGAAAATCGCATTTTAAATTCCTGCGATTTTCCTGCGGAAAAACTAGCATTTTGCAAGCATAATTAGCTTGCAAAATGCTAGTGTTTTCCAAGCGATCTGGAGCATCGCTTGAAGAACTGATTGACAGGTTGGTCACACTCGTCAAACACAGTGTTTGACGAGTGTGACCAACTTTTTACTGCTGAGGCTGCCTATGCGGCATCAGTAGTAAAAGATAGGATGTAAAAAAAAAATAGTGTTATTCTTACCTTCCGACGTCCCGCGCATCCGTTCCCAGTAATCCTTTGCGAAAATGCCCCTGATGACGTCCGTTCTCGCGGCATTGCGATGTCGTCGCGCGAATGACCGCGAGACTTTGCGATCACGCGAGAACGGACGTCATCGCGGGCATTTTCGCAAAGGATTACTGGGACCGGGAGCGTGGAGAGAGGCGGGAATGCTGCGCGGGACGCCAGAAGGTAGGAATAACAATATTTTTTATTTTAAATTCTATTTTTTACAGGGATATGATACCCAAAGCCCGGAGGACAGTCTCCTCTCCTCTGGACCGTGGGTACCATCCGCAATTGTTCTGCTTACTTTTCGCATGGTGTGCACAGCCACATGCGGGAGGTAAGCGGAACAATGCATTCCAATGGGTGCGGGATCGCCGCGATTCCGCAAATTAATGAGCATGCTGCGTTTTTTACCGCGAAGCGATTCCGCCGCAGTAAAAACCGCAGCATTAGCACAGCATTGCGGAATCCCATAGGAATGCATGGGATGCTTATTTTTCGCGGCAAAATCGCGCGGTTAAAACCGCCGCGGAAACGCGAAAAAAACGCCACGTGTGAACTCAGCCTTAGTGATGGGCTAGCGTGCTGCTTGATACTCAATCGCGTAGCGAGCAGTGCCGAGGATCGCGTGAGACTCTCGTGCTCGGATCCCCGTAAGTGAATTATTTGAGCTGAGCAGAGAGACATTTTTCGAGTCCTTTGGAAAAATGCTTGAGTTTGCCATTCACTTCCATAATGCTTGCTAGTCGAGTGTCCAACATGCTCGATTTGAGTACCGATCTTTTGACTGCTTGATCAGCACTAATTACCAGAAGTTTTGGCCTAATTTATCATTCGTGACTTTGCAACCTAATTGGAGATGAGCGTTGTAGTTTTGTCCAGAAAGCTCAGACAATTTTCATCTGATTTGTATTCATGTGTCATCCTTGTGTGTGCCATCATTTTTTTTATAGCTACGATAAAATAATATACATGATCAAATACAGTTTCTTCCGTTAATAAAGAAATGTGCCCATATAAATCGGATGCCACTTGGCTGTTTTGTCTGGGATCCGAGTTCATTTTTGCACTTTGTTTCTTTTTCCTCGTTTTTTTCCAAGAGCCATAATTCTTTTTCTCAATCGATATGAGAGCTTGTTTTTGCATGACAAGCTGTAGTTTTGAGTAGCACTATTTATTTTGCTGTACAATGTTCTGAAAAATGTAAAAAAAATAAATCCAAGTGTAATGAATTGGTGAAAAAATGCAATTCAACCATTCTTTTTTTTTCTAGTGTTCATTTTGCAGTAAAAATTACCTGCTAACCCGATACTCCAGGTCAGTACGATTTATGGTGATACTGAACACGGATCAATGTTTTACTATTTAAGTGATGAAAAAAAATCAGAATTTTGTGAAAATTTTTATTTTGCCTTGTATCCCCTTTTTCCGAGACCCGTAACATTTTTATTTTTCCTTTGATGGAGCAGATTGAGGACTTATTTATTGCATGGCAAGCGTACGGGTCTATTGATACCAGTTTTGAGTACATAGGCCTTTTGGAGCTTTTTATTGCATTTTTTGTTATGGAGGAGAGGTGACCCAAAATCCCCCCAGAGCAATTCTGACTTCTAGATTTCTTTCATCCTTACGGTGTTGAGCATGCGGGTTAATTAGTCTTATATTTTGATATAGCGGACTTGAACTGACGGAGCGCTACAAGATGTTTTATTTATTTTTATTTTCTTTTTTTAATGGGAAAAGATTTGAATTTTCACATTTTTTTAACATTTTTAAATACTTTAAAATTTTACATTATTTTTAATCAATTTAGGGGAATTGAGGCTGCGATTTTTGATCTCTGATACCTATAGGACTGCAGTATATTGTACTGAGCTTCACAGAAGTACTTAAGATTGCAGCCATGGGGTCCGGCTGTAATGGTAACTCATCGGTATCCTACGATTTCTTTGTGGAGCGGTGAAGGGTGCCATTGCAGCTGCTCTATTTATATGCTGCTCTCAGAAATTGACAGTGGTATCTAATTGATTAGCAGTCAGAGCTCAGCTGTTAGGGCACATTCACACACTTAGTATTTTGTCAGTATTTTACATCAGTATTTGTAAGCCAAAACCAGGAGTGGGTGATAAATACAGAAATGGTGCCATGTTTCTATTACACTTTTTCACTGATTGTTCCTCTCCTGGTTTTGGCTTACAAAAATACTGATGGAAAATACTGACCAAATACTGAACGTGTGTGAATATGGCCTTGGACACAGACTCCAGCTATGTACCGCCTCAGCCCCATACACACTTGCAGACCTCTCCTAATTACAGTTATTAAAGGTCTAATGTTGGAAAGGGTTAAGATGGGGTTGTTCGACTGTAAAATACATATATATATATATATATATATATTTACAAAAATAAAAAAACTTTACAAGGTAATATTCACATGGGGCAGTTTGATGGAGTTTTTATGTGTATTTTTCTCCAAAAAAGGAAAGGAAGAAATGTGACTTTTTTTTGGAGTAAATATCGGGATTTTAGGCTTTTTTTTATTATTTATTTTGGCTGCAGCGGTCAGGTGACTAAAAGAGCACACCATCATATGCTTTTCCCATCACCTGACCGCTGCAGCCAGTCTCAGACTGGAGCGATCAGTTGACATTTGAATGGAGCAGATATTTGCACTACATCTGCTGGAAGGTAAGTATGGCTCCTACTGATATGTGTAAACAATCCATATATATATTTACCATGTTTGCTCTATGGTAAAACTGACGAGGCAATATGATTCTCCAGGTCAGTATGAGTACTCAGATACCAAACTTGAATAGTTTTTTTTTTATTTCAGTAGTGAAAAAAAAATAAAATAAAAATGATCAGACTTTTACGAATGCAGCAATATCAAATATGTGTATTTTTTTATTGCTTTATTTTGACTGGGTGGTTGATTTGAACTGCAATTTGTTTAAAATATTTTTTAAAAACATTTTTTCTTGTTACTTTATAGTCCCCTTAGGGGAACTTGAAACTTACGATCATCCGATCAGTTGTACTGTATATAGCAGGGCATCAGCACTGCTGTGAATCGTGAAAATCATGATCTCCTATGAACGTCGGCTAGAGGTTTGCTTTCGCAGGAGAATTGTCATGACAAGTACGGAGGTCTTCTGCAGACCCTCGGCTATCATGGCAACCCATCAGCATCCACTCCGCGATCATGTCACGGGCACATGGATGACGTGCCCCCTGCCAACACACTTTAAATTCCGCAGGTAGAGTTTGTGAAGATCTTCCTTGCCAGTATGTAACTAACACACGGTTCATCCATCCTCGAGACGATACAGTCACCTGTCAGTGCTCCTGATGGGCTAGTGGTTTCTGGTTTTGTCCTAGCTGTGAAATGGCTCTGTTGACATGTACCAGGGAGGATGCCAACATGCCAGTCTGCTTTGGCTGCAGAGAGCTGAATGTTTGACCCCGGTGAAAGAACACCTGGCCACATCTGCACAGAGATTGAAGCGGTTGTGATCTGTGATTGCTCCTGATAAAGGATTGGTCTTCTTGCCATGCTCCTGGTAAAGGAGCCGTCTTCTTGCCGTGCTCCTGGTAAATGACCAATAGTCTTGTTATGCTCCTTGTTAAGGACCGGTCTTCTTGCCATACTCCTGATAAATAACCGGTCTTCTTGCCATGCTTCTGGTAAAGGAGCGGTCTTCTTGCCATGGTCCTGGTAAAGGAGCCGTCTTCTTGCCATGCTTCTGGTAAAGGAGCGGTCTTCTTGCCATGGTCCTGGTAAAGGAGTGGTCTTTTTGCCATTCTCCTGGTAAAGGAGCGGTCTTCTTGCCATGGTCCTGGTAAAGGAGCGGTCTTCTTGCCATGGTCCTGGTAAAGGAGCAGTCTTCTTGCCATGGTCCTGGTAAAGGAGCGGTCTTCATGGGGGTCTTTGCCCCCCACATTCGATCACTGGCTCGCTCTTGTCATCTGCACCTCAAAAACATTTCTAGAATTCGACCTTTTCTTACTTTTGACTCTGCAAAAACTCTTACTGTTTCTCTTATTCATTCTCGTCTCGACTATTGTAACTCTCTTCTAATCGGTCTCCCTCTTACAAAACTCTCCCCTCTCCAATCTGTCTTGAATGCTGCAGCCAGGATCATATTCCTCACCAATCGTTACACCGATGCCTCTACCTTGTGCCAGTCATTACACTGGCTACCCATCCACTCCAGAATTCAGTATAAACTTATTACCCTCACCCACAAAGCCCTCCATGGCTCAGCACCACCCTACATCTCCTCCCTTGTTTCAGTATACCACCCTACCCGCGCCCTCCGTTCTGCTGATGACCTGAGGTTAGTATCCTCAATAGTCAGAACCTCCCACTCCCGTCTCCAAGACTTTACACGTGCCGCGCCAATTCTTTGGAATGCACTTCCCAGGTCAATACGATTAGTCCCCAGTCCCCACAATTTTAAGCGTGTCCTGAAAACGCATTTATTCAGACTGGCCTATCGCCTCAACACATTAACCTAACCTATCCCTGTGTGGCAGAGCCAAAAGTTTTACCATAACCAGGTTCCCAGCATCATGTTCCCACATGCTTTATGCATCCATTAGCCCTCTGTGTCTGTACTGTTACACACTTAACATTATGGCTGGTCCATACAATCAGGGCAACTGTTACCACCCACCTTTCGTGTCTACCTCTTTCCTCATAGACTGTAAGCTTGCGAGCAGGGCCCTCACTCCTCTTGGTATTTGTTATAATCTACTGTATGTGATTATTGTTATGCTGTAATGTCTATTGTCTGTACAAATCCCCTCTGAAATGTAAAGTGCTGCGGAATATGTCGGCGCTATAAAAATAAAATTTATTATTATTATTATTATTATTATTCTTGCCATGCTCCTGGTAAAGGAGCGGTCTTTTTGCCATGCTCCTGGTAAAGGAGCTGTCTTTTTGCCATGCTCCTGGTAAAGGAGCGGTCTTTTTGCCATGCTCCTGGTAAAGGAGCGGTCTTTTTGCCATGCTCCTGGTAAAGGAGCCGTCTTTTTGCCATACTCCTGGTAAAGGAGCAGTCTTCTTGCCATGCTCCTGGTAAAGGAGCAGTCTTCTTGCCATGCTCCTGGTAAAGGAGCCGTCTTCTTGCCATGCTCCTGGTAAAGGAGCCGTCTTCTTGCCATGGTCATGGAAAAGGAGCGGTCTTCTTGCCATGCTCCTGGTAAAGGAGCCGTCTTCTTGCCATGCTCCTGGTAAAGGAGCCGTCTTCTTGCCATGCTCCTGGTAAAGGAGCCGTCTTCTTGCCATGCTCCTGGTAAAGGAGCCGTCTTCTTGCCATGCTCCTGGTAAAGGAGCCGTCTTCTTGCCATGCTCCTGGTAAAGGAGCCGTCTTCTTGCCATGCTCCTGGTAAAGGAGCCGTCTTCTTGCCATGGTCATGGAAAAGGAGCGGTCTTCTTGCCATGCTCCTGGTAAAGGAGCCGTCTTCTTGCCATGCTCCTGGTAAAGGAGCCGTCTTCTTGCCATGCTCCTGGTAAAGGAGCCGTCTTCTTGCCATGCTCCTGGTAAAGGAGCCGTCTTCTTGCCATGCTCCTGGTAAAGGAGCCGTCTTCTTGCCATGCTCCTGGTAAAGGTACTGTATGGTGACGCAATACTTAGGTCAATCAGTGTACTGAGGGCACTCCTGTCAGAGGGTGAGAGGACATAGTCCTCAATTATACACGCTCATAAATAAGGGATTGGGACACTCTCGCTCCTACGCCATAGGACCATAAGGGCTAGCAAACATCATGAAAGGGCGTCCTCATCCGTGGACTCCCTTACGACCAAATAGGCCCTGGAAAGGGGCAAGACAGGAAAATAGTTACGGTGAGTATATGTAAAAAAATGATGACATACAGGCACTAAGTGCCCCCAATCAAAGGTGCCAATCAAGTTCAAGAAAAATACACCGCACAGCAGAGTAAGTCGTATATGTGCTCTATAAGCACTGCGATGTACAGGGTAAAGCAAGCCAAAATCACATTTAATCAGCATTAAAACGCCTGTACAGACATGCCATTAGTTCAGGGTATGAAATCTAAATTACAGGTTCCCCTTTAAGAGGTGATCTGAGCTGCGGATCCCAGGAATGGACAGGTCCTTTAATTATTAGCTGGTTTCCACTCGCTGCTATAAGCCATTGTTCACATCACAACAATGTTTAATTTATGCATTTAATGTAGTGTTTTTTTTTTTTTGTTTTTGTTTTTTTTTGTACCTTTTAGGAAAACATTTTTCCTACAAAAGTCTAAGCGATGTCCATGGAAGAGAACCGCTGCCAGCTGCGGTAAGAACACAGTATCTCGGATAATGTTTGTCTTTGATTTTATGCCATGGTCGAATGCCTCTTACTCTGTAAGGGTGAGCTGCCAGGAGATGGGAATAGGTGACCATCAAAAGTTGTTCTTTTGTACATTTTCCCCTTTCTATTTCTTTGTGGCCTTAGACTGCTACATCCTATTTGTGTGACTGTATTGTACTTTTGTTCAACCGATCGAACACGGCGCAAGTTAATTCTCATGATTTACAATGGGGGGTGGGTTAGCCGTAGGTTTAAAGGTTTAAAATCCGGCAGTGCCCGCAAGGTCCCCCTGCTCGAGAAGGCACATGTGCAGGCCCGTCTGAAGATTGTTAATGAACACCTGGATGATTCTGTGAGTGATTGGGAGAAGGTGCTGTGGTCAGATGAGACAAAAATTGAGCTCTTTTGCATTAACTCAACTCGCCGTGTTTGGAGTTAGAGAAATGCAGCCTATGACCCAAAGAACACCGTCCCCACTGTCAAGCACGGAGGTGGAAACATTGTGTTATGGGGGTGTTTCTCTGCTAAGGGCACAGGACTACTTCACCGCATCAATGGGAGAATGGATGGAGCCATGTACCGTAAAATCCGGAGTGACAACCTCCTTTCCTCCACCAGGACATTAAAAATGGGTCGTGCCTGGGTCCTCCAGAAAGACAATGACCCAAAACGACAGCCTCAAATATTAATGAATTACAGATGATCTGCAAAGAGGAGTGGACCAAAACTCCTCCTGATATGTGCGCAAACCTCATCATCAACTACAAAAAAGTCTAACTGTTGTGCTTGCCACCAAGTATTAAGTCTTGTTTGCCATAGGGATCAAATATTTATTTCTCACTGCAAAATGCAAATAAATTTATATAATTTATACAGTGTGATTTTCTGGATTTTATTTTCGATATCTCTCAATGTTCACATTAACCTACCCTTAAAATTATAAACCTTTCATATCTTTGTCAGTGGATAAACTTACAAATCAGCAAGGGATCAAATAATTATTTCCCCCACTTTAGCTCACTTGTAGTTACTTCGATCTTCATTTGGCGTTATCCATGTGCACTTATAATATTTATCCACCCAGCTTTTCCAGGTCTTTTCATTCTTTGACCCTACACCTATCCCTTGCTTACCTTCATGTCTCCTCCGTTTGTATGTATTGTATTTACATGTATTTTGTCTAATCTGTTTTTATTGTGATTTTTATCAATAAATATTACATGTATTTTCATTAATTGTGGTTTGGCCCTACTCCTTTTTTCCTGAGTTTTGGGTATCCTAGGAGCTTTGCAACTAGGAGACTGAATTATCACTGTATCTGAGGCTATTTCTAGAATGTTAGAGTAGGAAGGGACCTCCAGGGTCATCGTGTCCAACCCCCTGCTCAATGCAGGAGTCACTAAACCATCTCAGACAGATGTCTGTCTAGACTCTGTAGACTTCCATTGTTGGAGACCTCACCACCTCTCGTGGCAGCCTGTTCCAGCTCATTGATCATCCTCACAGTTAAAAAGGTTATTTGAATATCTAATCTGTATCTTCTCCCTTAGGCCTGTTTCACACTTCAGTTTTTTCTTGTCAGTTAAAATCCGCCAAAAAAGCGGAAAGCGGATCCTTTGGTAACTGAAGTGAACGGATGGCAGCGGACCGGTTGTTTGACGGATCCGTTGGCTGAAGAATTTTAAAGGAACCGCAGTCCGGGGACGAGAGAGCGAGAGAATGAATTTTTACCGTCCGCCACCTGAGATCATTCCTCCGGGCATGAGCAGTACAGAAATGCGGATCCTTCAGCCAAAAAAACGTTACAAGCTCCGTCCGGGCATGTCGGCGGACGCAAAATAATTGGCGGATCCGCCAAAAAACGGATCCAACGGATGGCCATCCGTCAAAATCCGCCAGTAATGCAAGTCAATGGGAAAAAAACGGATCCTCCAAACAAAATGGCGGATCCGTTTTTTTACGAAAACGGCAGATCTTGACTGATGGAAAAAAACTGAAGTGTGAAACAGGCCTTATATTGTATTCTTATCCAGGTACTTACATACTGATAGAATCGTAGAATCATAGACTTGGAAGGGACCTCCTGGGCCATCTGGTCCAACCCCCTGCTCAATGCAGGATTCGCTAATCATCCCAGACAGATGTCTGTCCAGGCTCTGTTTGAAGACTTCTATTGATGGAGGACTCACCACCTCTCGTGGCAGCCTGTTCCACTCATTGATCACTCTAACTGTCAAAAAGTTTTTTCTAATATCTAATCTGTGTCTCCTCCCATTCAGTTTCATCCCATTGCTTCTAGTCTTTCCTTGTGCAAATGAGAATAAAGATGATCTTTCTACAATGTGACAGCCCTTGAGATATTTGTAGACAGCTATTAAGTCTCCTCTCGGTCTTCTCTTCTGCAAGTTAAACATTCCCAAATCCTGCAACCTTTCCTCATAAGACAGGGTTTGCAGACTGGTCACCTTTCTGGTCGCTCTTTTCTGAACTTGCTCCAGTTTGTTGATACTGTTTAATAATTTCTTCAAAGATCTTTTTTGGTATAGAAGTAAGGCTCACTGGCCTGTAATCTGGCTCTAGAAGAATTCATTAGCTGCAAACTTTTTTCTGGCCTTTTATTTCCCATCCCATATTGAGTTTAAAGCTCTCCTGATGAGTGTAGCATGGCATCTACCAAATATGTGTTTTCCTGTTTTTGTAAGATGCAACCCATCTCTAGCAAGGAGTCCACCATACAGGTCAAGAAGCCCAAAACGTTACTGATGGGACCATTGACGTATCCAGTTGTTCAACTGTAGAATCCTGTTCAATCTCCTCGTTCCATGTGCATCCACTGGGAGGATGGATGAGAAGACGACCTTTGCTCCCAGTTCCTTCACTTCCCGGCCTAGGTCTTCCAAGTCCTCTGCATATCGTTTCCAGGTCCTTTTTTGCTGTGTCATTTGTTCCCATATGTATTATTAGACATGAGTAGTCGCCTGTGGCCTTGAAGACTCTTGATACCCTATCAGACACATCTTTGGTTTGGGCACCTGGATTACTAGATAATATACCAGCCACAGTTACAGGAGAAAGTAGATGGGGGAAAAAAAAAAGTATATAAATGTTAAAAGACCCCTCCTCCCACCATCAGAGTTTTTTTTCTGACCTTGGAGGCGGGGGGAAGGGAGGGAATGTGTGAAATAAATGCATAACTAAAAAGCAGGAGAAAATAAAGCCACTGCCAATCCAAATGGCAATTGCTTAGTCCCGCTTCCGTTGAAAAAAAAAAGTAAAAAATAAATAACGTATCTGATATATAAAAGTAACTGTTCGGAAAAGGGGAAAAAATTTAAAATGTATTTTATCTATCCTTTGTCGTTATATAAAAATAAAATAAATTGTGAAAAACAAGCACGTATTTTCTTTTTTCCCCCCACTGACATTGCATATATCAAAAATAGAAGAGACAATGAAAATAACTTAAAAATTGGGCCCTACTTATCATGAAAAAAGCGGTTATAATTTGCATAGCCAAAACAAAGTTTTTTTTAAAGGGAACTTGTCAGGCAATTCATGCTGCCTAAACTGCATGTAGCATCAATTGTAGTCGGTTATGTTATCTTCTGACGTGCTTCAAGTGTTTGCAGTAATTATACTTTGAAGATCCGGAGACCACACTTGGCCGGCTCTTCCCTTGGCCGGCTCTTCCCTTGGCCGGCTCTTCCCTTGGCCGGCTCTGCCCTTGGCCGGCTCTGCCCTTGGCCGGCTCTGCCCTTGGCCGGCTCTGCCCTTGGCCGGCTCTGCCCTTGGCCGGCTCTTCCCTTGGCCGGCTCTTCCCTTGGCCGCCTCTGCCCTTGGCCGCCTCTGCCCTTGGCCGCCTCTGCCCTTGGCTGCCTCCCCCCAGGGCTTCTGGTGATTGACAGGTCTCTCAAAAACTGACCAGCACTTCTGTCTATACAGTGGCTGTTGGTGGAGGAGCATGTGACCAGATCAACTTTGCCCAAGCTGATTTATGACCATAGACCACATCAAAGTTGAACGTGACAGGAAGCAAAGTGCTCGTAAAAGCCGAATGGTGCAGAGTTGTCAAAGAAACCCTATTCCAAAAATGATTTGTAGCCCAAAATACCGGCAATTAAATTAGAATAAAAAAAGTCCTGAAAAGTGGACAACCCCTTTAATACAATAAGACAGTGATATATAAAAATGAACACATCTGCCCCCTGTAGTGTCCCAAATCAGTGGTTTTGATGAAGTTATTACTTCAGCTAGTAGAAAATAAATGTAAGCGGATTTATGTTTTATGATTTCCCAATATCTTTTCAAACCCCTTAAGGCTGTGTGCACACGCTGCGGAAAAGGTGCGGATTCATCCGCACGGATTTTGTACAATCCGCAGGTCAAACCGCAGGTCAAAAGACCTGCGGTTTTACCTGCGGATTGCTCTGCGGTTTTGCCCTGCGGTTTTTCATCTCCTCAATGGAGGAGATGGCAAACCGCAGCAGAATGTCAATTCTTTCTGCGGATTGAAAACCGCAGATAATCCGCGCGGAAAATTCCGCACCGTCTGCACTGCGGTTTTTGATTCCCATAGGGAATCATTGTACTGTACACCGCAGCAGAAGCTGCTGCGGGTCCGCAGCGGCCAAAACCGCTGCGGAACCGCAGCAAAATCCGCATCGTGTGCACACAGCCTTAAAAGGCACAATTAGACCCCATCTGTCAGTATTGTATCAACATGCTGTAACCTCTGAAGGACCCTTTTAACTTTTTTTATAACTAAGATATTTTCCATTTTTGCCCGTTTGTTTTTTCATTTATTTGTTTAAAAAGAAAAAAACAGCAACAAAAAAGGCTTTTTTCTTTTTTTTTTTCCCCCACTCTGAGCTGACATTTTTATTAATAGTATTTTTTGGAGTATATATGATGTTTTGGCTGCTCTTTATCGCATTTTTTTATTTTTTGGGGAGGAAGTACAGTTATCAAAAATGGCTATTTTTATGTATTTTTTTTTTTATTTTTAAACAGGCATACAGTTTAAATAATTATATTTCGATAGATCGGATTTTTATGGTTGTGGCCATGCCAAATTTGTTTGTTTTTCTTAATTTTTTTTTACCTGGAAAAAGGAGTAATTTAAACTTTTTTTTTTTTTTTTTTTTCAAACCTGTAATTACTTGATCCCTCAAATTTGTGAGGATCTGAGGTTGTGGGTTGTAATAATCACCTAGGCAGGTTAACAATGCAATTATTTTTAATCCTTACAGCAACTCCGGGTAGATGGCTACAATGCAATGTACCCCAGTCCACAAGATCCCAACCCGGGGCCGACAGTTCTACAGCCCCTTGGGCTAATCCTGTAGACTCTCTGTGGAGAGAGAGACTTTTATACCCACAACTCCCATTCAGGGCATTCTCCTAAAGGATTAGGGGTAGGTGGGTGGGAGGTTATCCCTCATTGTTCGATTGTTCAATTAACCTGCGTATTTTTCTTCCAAGGTGCGTAGACTAGTAAATCGCAGGGGCTGATACAATATGTAATCAGCAGGCATTCCACAAATTAACATACAACAAGCATCAACATACAGGCTCATATGAAACAATGGCTCACATCCAATGACCTACTGAACAAAGGAACAATACGTCTGGCATAATTAAGTATAATTCACCCCGTATCAGTGGCCAGAAACACACTGTGTCCGTCACAACTGTAATAACACAATTTTGCACTTTGTAGTTAAATTAAGGTTCTCTTATAAAGCCTGGTTATGGGCTAGTCTTTATAGAAGGATCAACGTTATAACCATGGGGACCTCTAGTTGACCCTCAGGTTAATATGTTAGCTATCTGCACCCTGTGATCATATTACGTGATACCAGGGTGGATGATAGGTGCCAGTGCATTTGACAGCAGCAGCCAAATGGCTAACAGCAGCAATTGGAGCCTGATCCAGTCACTGCTGCTACTCGCATCGGCCACCTATTGTGCGGATTGAATGCGCTCCTTACATCTCTTGCATCCATGTGATCAGGGCTGTGGAGTCGGTAAGCCACAGTTGCGACTCCGACTCCTGGATTTTATCCGGCTCCGACTCCGACTCCTTCATAAATGGCCAATTCATAACAACAAATTTACTGTTGTAAAATATTAAACATCGTGCTTATTCAGTTTCTCACCATCATATAAGTAATCAGACCACTTAGAGCAAAAACTACATTTATTAGAATACAATTAGAATATAGGAAATAACTTTTCTAAACTTTTCTAAACTGTAAGTAAATATGCAATAAACACTTTTATGCAGTTAATAAGAAGAAATCTATAAATTTGTCCTCAGAAAAAGTATTGCCTCTGTCAGATCCTCCTTCATGGATGCTCTCAAATCTGATCTAATTATTTTGAGAGCAGAGAACAACCTCTCTACACTAACTTGTGTTGGTGGCAAAGCAGTAACCACTCGGGCAACATCTCTGACAATGTCAGGATACAGAGGAATCGCTTGTTGCACTGTTATTTTTGATGAACGGTCAAATTTCTCAATTTCTTTTAGTGCACATGAAAAATTCTGCTGAAATGTACTGGCTGTGTTCCTTGATGGGGATGACTCCTCTTCTATGCGGGAACGCTTTGCACGGTCCTTGTGATCCAAATATTTTTCGAAATTAAATTCTTCATCAGTTGATGATGAGGGTGAAGATGTGGCAGGACGACCAAATTCTTCTTGTTCCTCCTGACTGTTCTGCAACCCTTTCATCCTTACTGCTATTTCAAACAGAGCTTCTTTTCCTTTACTTAGCTGTTGATCATCTAGAAGAATCCGATGCATTGGGTCTACATAAACAGCTGCCAAAAGAATGTTATTTTGTAATAGTAGCTCCTCTCTCCGTTTCATTGATGTAGCAATGCCACTTGCAATTAACCCTCCTCTTTGGGACAGGCGAAACATCAGGTTCTTCCACTCCTTTAAGAAAATACCTGGAGTTAAGTCCTCTGCTTGTAATTTTTTAGTCACTGTAAATGGGTGCTCTAGCAATTTTTCCAGCTCAGTCACCTGATTCCACTGACTTTCATTTAGCGTCAGTTGAGGGTTAGCCATGTCTACAAGAAAGGTTTTCAGTTCAACCAAGCGCTGAATCATTAAGTAAGTACTGCCCCATCGTGTGGCTTGATCAATAATTGCCCCTTTTCCAGCACGTCTCTTCAAAATTGAGTCAACTTTAGGGGTTCTGGCAACAGTAGCCAATTTTCTCACCTTGCCAATCAGTGCAGCAGCATGTCCTTCTTGCAGACTGTCTCTTATAGCCAGCTGTAGCGTATGCACAACACAGCGCATGTGATGAATGAAAGAACATATTGACACAGTTTCAACAAGATCATCTAAACTATCATGTTGCTGTTCATCTGAAGCAACTTCAGTTTGCTCCTCAGTTACAATACTGTGTTCCTCTATTTCAAACATTTCTGTGTCTGTGGACCCAGAATGTTCTTCTAGCTGCTGGTCACCATCATTACTCTCATTCATTAGCTTAATAGTACTTATCATATTTGAAGCATTGTCAGTTACGACAGAAAGAACTTACTCTTTTTTAAGTTCATAGTCTTGCAGAACCTTTTCCACCAAGACCTGGAGAAACTCACTGGTGTGATGAGCTTTGGTGTCTTTTACTGCCAATGTCTTGGTAACTATTTCATTTTTGTCACAAACAAATCGGACGTTGATGGCAAAATAGTTCACTCTGTGACGTGTGCAGGCATCCATTTTAAGAAACAGAAAGCGTCCCTTGAGAGTTTTTTTAAGTTCTTCCTTTTGTTTAAAAGCTTCTTCGATTACTAATTTTCTAATACTCTCTCTCTCCAGAGAAACACCAAGCTTGCGGGCCATTTCCCCATTCAGACACATAAAAGCTGGTCGTGAAAATAATGAAATAGGCACACTATCCTTTACAACAAGCTCTATGATCTGTTTTTTAAATGTATCTACTGTCATTGTCACAGTAACTTTGTCACTGACAAAATATCTTGCAACTGATGGCTACAAAGTTCTCTGCTCCTTTGTTTGGCTGGAAGAGCTGGGCACTGGTTCATTGGTTTGGATGCAGTCTTTCTCATCCACTGCTTTCAGTACTTCTGGATGAAAGCGCTGTAAATGTCTCTTTAGATTAGAAGCTCTGGTAGGAGCATTTTTATCTTTGCCTGAATATGCACTCATCTTGGCTTCACAGCATTTGTTTTCGTCTGGATCATTTGTCATACACTGACAGACATAATGTTTTCTATCTTGAGTGATGGTGAAATGTTCAAATACAGCTGATTTAATGTGATGCTTCTTTGACATTCTCAGGTTTTTAATTCTGCATTCACAATCCAAATGACAATTGTTTTTCCTAAAAACAATTGTACAAAATTACTGCCAGGTCATACAACTGATATAGTGGTCAGTAATACTGTTATTATTCCTCATGTACCCACAGTTAACTGATGCAAAGTTTGTTGAAAGGATAATACTTCTTACAGTCTTCCTCTTCTGAGTAGCAGGCAGCTGTGAGATGCTTGGAAGACGCACACCTAGTATGATCTAGTCTAGAGGAGGAGCTTTACTACTAAGAATTTGCAACACATTTTCAATTTCAGTTTCATACATTGTAAGTAGGGGGGTTGGGGCAGCATGAGGTTAACCAAGTATAATATTAGATAAGGGCAGTGGAGAACAGTGACACACAAGAAGTAAGAAATGTCTCTATCTCCAGCAGAACTGCTTATCACTGTTGTTCATAGTTTGATAGAACATATATATTTGAGTAACATTTATAAAATTCATATGAAAGTTCAATTATGAAATATTAATACATTTTTTTTAAAGCTGGAGTCGGTACATTTCTACCGACTCCGACTCCACGACTCCGACTCCACAGCCCTGCATGTGATGTAAATTTGCGTTATAAGGTCGTGAAGACATCCGCGGACAAATCATTAACATCACTCTCCAGTGCCGGAGCAATCCTTTTAACTTTGTGTCTTTATTCATCCCAGCAGAGTGCAGCTATCGACCAAAGGGAAGCGTGTGGTGAAGGGGCATTATACTGATGCCATCCGGTATGTTTCCACCACAATATTTCCACAAGGAGCATGAAATGAAGTCTTTAATGTGATATTTGATCTTTTTTTTGTAGGACTCCCTATGGATCTAAGTGGCATCAATCTGAAGAAAAGATGGAGAATTGCAACAACCGAAAGTGTCAGAAAGACAAAAACTTGTGGTTCAAGATAACGGTGTGTTCCTATACGGCGCCGTCTGTGTCACGTACAGAACATTTTCATTGTCATTTTACATTTGTTGTATGAAGTTAATTTCATATCACAAGTTTGGGGCCGGTTAATAACTTACAGATCACCATTCACATTGTGTAGACCACGTCCTGTAATAAGTCTGTAGCTGCAGGGATGTTACCTGGAGCTTCTCCTGTCCAGCTGAGGGGTGGCCTAGTACGGAATTACAAATGCAGACCACAGGGGACCATTAATGCAGACCACAGGAGACCATTAATGCAGACCACAGGGGACCATTAATGCAGTCCACAGAGGACCATTAATGCAGTCCACAGGGGACCATTAATGCAGACCACAGGGGACCAATAATGCAGACCACATGGGACAAATAATTCAGACCACGGGGGACCAATAATGCAGACCACAGGGGACCAATAATGCAGACCACAGGGGACCAATAATGCAGACCACGGGGGACCTGGAATGCAGACCACGGGGGACCTGGAATGCAGACCACGGGGGACCTGGAATGCAGACCACGGGGGACCTGGAATGCAGACCACGGGGGACCTGGAATGCAGACCACAGGGGACCTGGAATGCAGACCACAGGGGACCTGGAATGCAGACCACAGGGGACCTGGAATGCAGACCACAGGGGTCATGTAATGCAGACCACATGGGTCATGTAATGCAGACCACAGGGGACATGTAATGCAGTTCACACCAGGGAACCACATGATTTGTGTCATCTCTGACAGAATGCACATGGTTTCTTATAAGAATAAGCATAACGTTTACTGGTTTATTCTCAGGATAATAAATGTTTAAAATTGCAAAGGTCTCGTAGAAACGAGCTACTGTACTGTAGTTGGTGTATTATTACAACCAGCATCTGCCTCTAACAGCAGCGACAGGAGCTAGGCACGCAATCTCTGACAACAGCAGTTACGTGAAACAATTATTTTACGGACTGTGGTCGGGGACCTAATGATGAAGTATTGCATGATCTAGAACAATTCAAGTGCCCTAATGGCATTAAAAAAATAAAGTAAAAATGAAATAAAAATAAAACAAAAATTGCCCCCTTTTTCCTAGTTCAGAAATAAAGCATTAAAAATAATCATATTTAGAATTGCCGCCTTTATAAGAGGGTGAGCTATGATAACATAAAAATTAATCAACCCTTATGCATAAAGATTAAACAATAAAACTTAAAAATTGCAATTTTTTTTCCTGGTCATCAAAAAACAATGAAAAGTTATTACTATTTGTCGGTACTTCTGACATTTTACTAAGTAAAACTAGAGCTTGTAACAAAGCCCCTGTCTCTCTGTCTGTAGATCCCTCAGGGACGGAACTACAATAAGATGTGGTTATTGACTTCTATTGAAAACGAGTGCGGATTTCACTTTCGAGCTTTTCAGGTATGAATATCCAATACCCCCCCCCCTGCCATAGTGCATAAACCCTCCCATAGAAGTATTGCTCACTTATTGCACAACGCTTGTCACAATCTGGACAATCACTCTGCTGATTTGTCATTCAGGGTCCTGGGAAAGCTCAGTGATGACCTCTAAGGCCAATTAACCTCCTAAGTGCTAATGATGATAAAAGATGATACAATATTTAGAGGGGCTTTCCTGTATCACTTCCTTGCCTGCTCCAGCATTGGTTGAATCTGCGCCTCGGGGGGGGGGGGGGGGTGTTTTTGTATGAGCGGTCCGGAGCCTAGGAAGAACCTCCAGGGCTGTGCTGAATTTATAGATAGGACAAAACTAAAAGAATGGAAGTAGGCAGAAACTGTCTAGAAACCTTATTTCTGTTACATATGACAGTCATTTTTTTCCCCAGTTCCACTATGTGAATAGCATGGCGACTTTCTTCGTGGACAAGTTCTCCACTGCCAGATCTCTGCTTCAAGTGTCAAAGAAGATACAAGGTTTTCACTACCACAAGGTATCCACTACCTGCACACAGATTGCGCTATATATATATATATATATATATATATATATATATATATATATTGCATTTTTTTTCCTTCTTTTCTTCCAAGAGTCCTTTTTTCCCCCCATTTATTTATATATACATATATATATATATATTACGTACTGACCTTAAGACCTTTAATTTTTTTTTTTTTTTTTTGTCACTTTGCTGTATAAGTACAGTACCAACCAAAAGTTTGGACACACCTTCTCATTCAAAGAGTTTTCTTTATTTTCATGACTGTGAAAATTGTAGATTCACTCTGAAGGCATCAAAGGTATGAATTAACACATGTGGAATTATATAATTAACAAAAAAGTGTGAAACTGAAAATATGTCTTATATTCTAGGTTCTTCAAAGTAGCCACCTTTTGCTTTGATTACTGCTTTGCACACTCTTGGCATTCTCTTCATGAGCTTCAAGAGGTAATCACCAGAAATGGTCTTCCAACAGTCTTGAAGGAGTTCCCAGAGATGCTTAGCACTTGTTGGCCCTTTTGCCTTCACTCTGCGGTCCAGCTCACCCCAAACCATCTCGATTGGGTTCAGGTCTGGTGACTGTGGAGGCCAGGTCATCTGGCGTAGCACCCCATCACTCTCCTTCTTGGTCATATAGCCCTTACACAGTCTGGAGGTGTGTTTGGGGTCATTGTCCTGTTGAAAAATAAATGATGGTCCAATTAAACGCAAACCGAATGGAATAGCATGCCGCTGCAAGATACTGTGGTAGCCACGCTGGTCCAGTATGCCTTCAGTTTTGAATAAATCCCCCACACCATCACACCTCCTCCTCCATGCTTCACAGTGGGAACCAGGCATGTAGAGTCCATCCGTTCACGTTTTCTGCATCGCACAAAGACAGGGTGGTTGGAACCAAAGATCTCAAATTTGGACTCATCAAACCAAAGCACAGATTTCCACTGGATAATGTCCATTCCTTGTGTTCTTTAGCCTAAACAAGTCTCTTCTGCTTGTTGCCTGTCCTTAGCAGTGGTTTCCTAGCAGCTATTTTACCATGAAGGCCTGCTGCACAAAGTCTCCTCTTACCAGTTGTTGTAGAGATGTGTCTGCTGCTAGAACTCTGTGTGGCATTGACCTGGTCTCTAATCTGAGCTGCTGTTAACCTGCGATTTCTGAGGCTGGTGACTCGGATGAACTTATCCTCCGCAGCAGAGGTGACTCTTGGTCTTCCTTTCCTGGGCCGGTCCTCATGTGAGCCAGTTTCTTTTTAGTGCTTGATAGTTTTTGCCACTGCACTTGGGGGACACTTTCAAAGTTTTCCCAATTTTTCGGACTGACTGACCTTCATTTCTTAAAGTAATGATGGCCACTCGTTTTTCTTTACTTAGCTGCTTTTTTCTTGCCATAATACAAATTCTAGCAGTCTATTCAGTAGGACTATCAGCTGTGTATCCACCAGACTTCTGCACAACACAACTGATGGTCCCAACCCCATTTATAAGGCAAGAAATCCCACTTATTAAACCTGACAGGGCACACCTGTGAAGTGAAAACCATTTCCGGTGACTACCTCTTGAAGCTCATCAAGAGAATGCCAAGAGTGTGCAAAAGCAGTAATCAAAGCAAAAGGTGGCTACTTTGAAGAACCTAGAATATAAGACATACAGTATTTTCAGTTGTTTCACACTTTTTTGTTAATTATATAATTCCACATGTGTTAGGTCATTGTTTTGATGACTTCAGAGTAAATCTACAATTTTCATAGTCATGAAAATAAAGAAAACTCTTTGAATGAGAAGGTGTGTCCAAACTTTTGGTCTGTACTGTATATAGTGTTATTGGCGTTCTCCTATGAAGCCCATATTAAGTCTAAGCTGGCCTTCAGCCGACTTCCATCTTCTATGGTAACCCACCGGCTCCTTGTGTTTCCTTCGGGAGGGAAGCAGGAAAGCGGGCCACGTCAATGCCATTATCAGGTTATATCAATGGCATTTAAATGGTTAAACAGCAGCAATCGTAGCTAACACCGGTCTCTTACAGGCAGATGCTGGCTGTGCTTTGTACAGGTGACACCTTCATACATGCCATCACATGAAGGTTTGCTGTGTCTCCCATGCATGGAGCAGATACAAGGACACAGCCAATACACAAGGACAGATAGACAGGGCCGAGCCTAGGATGCCATCAACCCAGCGGCAGAACCGGTATCTGCTCCTTTGTGTGAGGAGGGATCGCATGAGCAGCCACAACTGATGTGCATGACCAAACTGCCACAAACAGACACCATGATGGTGGTACGAGGCCTGATGTCCTGTAGTAGGACCTGTGCTCACAGTGCTGTTTTGGCAGGTATGTCATTGACGCCCCATTCTTCTAACAGATGAGAGCACATGGGGCAGGTGTGAGAGTCTGGAGATATGTGATGGTGAAAATCAACAACAATCATCCATTATACCTGGTTTGGCGGTGGGTTAGGAATAGTGTGGGGAGGCTTGGAGGGTCACAGAAAGCTCCATGTGGTCGCCAACAAGTGCAGGACAATGCACAGCCTTGTGTGGCCAGAATGTAGAAGCAGGTCATGGATGTCGAAGGCATTGAGGTCATGGGCCGGCCTTCACGAGCCCCAAACCTGAATCCAATTGAGAAACTCTGGGACACCACCAAATCTTGGCATGGACTGTCCAGGAGCTCCCTGACCACTGGTCCAGGTCTCAGAGGAGATCCACCCCTTCCCTGGACACCATCCGAGGTCTCATCAGGAGCATGCACAGACATTATTAGGAGTGCACACTCAAGTTACATTATGAGATACTGTGATGAAATTAATGCTTTACTTTGATTTGGAATCAATATATATATGTGGGTGTGTATATATATATATATATATATATATATATATATATATATATATATTTTTTGCAGATAGTCATTAAAGCAGCACCAGTCTACTTCTCAAATCAGCTGATGGATACGCGTAATATGAGCCCGTTGAATACAGGAAATTCCCTGGAACACAGAATCACAGATATCCAGGTAACGTTTGTCTAGAACTTCAATATTTGGTGACGTGTTATGTCCTTATATTCTGCTGAAAAGGCCAGTGTGCTTACTGGGGCAGTAAACATAGAGCGAGTTTGCGTGCACCCTGTGGTGCCATCTGTTTCCCATATATAGTGGATTAGCAGGTGATGGAGACCACTGTGCCCGGGAGAGAATGCTGTCAACTAAATCAGCTGGATGGGTAATATCTGCTATTTTCATGTTTGCTCGTGTGTCGGAGGTTTGTGTCTTTCTTTTTTTTTTAATTCCTCTTTTCTTCCTTTACATTATTAGAGACGCCCATCCAGGAGGGTGTCGGACCTCCTTTAGTCTTTCGAACCGCATCAATTCTCCGTCGCATAGCTTGCTCTTCTGTTGTCATTGTTCTGCAGGAATATCAGCTCACATGGTTGAGTTAGCTGCAAATTAGTTAGATGTATGGACCCAGAAATGTTGCAAAAAGTTAAGATCGGAGTACTGGGAAGCTAGGAAAATTTGCTGATGTTCTCCTGGAAGCCATAATCTATGGCTATGTGACCCTTGTGGTACTCTGCTGCTAAAAAGAAGGGATGAACGTTATTGGCGCTTGGTCATCTGCTGTTGTAGACAATCTCTGCTAAGGAACATCAGGTTGTGGGTTCGGACCTGTTAGTTGGGTACTAGCATTGTATTCACCTGTAGTTTTCTTCATTGTGCACTGCCTGTTTATTAGAACAATTTCTGAAATCCTCCTCTGATTACTTTCATCAGTACAATTCTTCACACTCTCCTCTGACCGCTTTTGTTAGAACGATATTTCACATCTTCATTTGACCTTTTCATTAGAGATAAGTGGATTGCTTTGCGCCGCTCCGGTCCAAGTCAGTGTTTTCTGGCTGTGGACAGGAGCTGCCTCAATTTCCTGAGTTTCCAGGCGCTGAGTTTGACTCAACCTGGTGTGATGTCATCAGTACGGTGTGTGTCACAAGGTGAGTAAATTCACACAGCTCCTGTCCACAGCCAGAAAGCACTGAGCTGGATTGTGGACTGGGGTGGCTCGAAGCGATCCACTCATCTCTTTTTTTCATCAGAATGATTTTTCACTTCCTCCTCTGAAAGCTTTCCTCTGAACGATTTTTCACGTTCAGTAGAACAATTGTTTACGTTCTTCCCTCTCATTATATCAAAACAATTTTTCACAATCTCCTTTGATACTTTCATCAGAATGATTCCCCCAGTGATTCTTTCAGCAGAGCAGTTCTTGACATCCTCCTCTGATCTTTCTCTGACCCTTTCCTTAAAAACGATTCTTCACCACCTCCTCAGACACTTTTCGATAATACGATTCCTCATATACTCATCTTGTTTTTTCATCAGAATGATTCTTTACATCCCTTCTGATCCTTTTATCAGGACAATTCTTCAGCTGTTCCTTTTTTCAGAGTGATAATCATCTAATCTCTTTCGTTGGCTGGATTTTATACTGCGCCCCGGGATCACGTGTCTAAAGCTCCAATCATGACAGTGCCAGTGTCTCTATCAAAGTGAACATCCGGCGGACATGCTGTGTGGCTCCTGGTCCAAACAGATGACCTGATTACCAATGCACGATGCGTCTTTTTTAACACATCCGTATGGCATAGATCAGTGATGGCGAACCTTTCTGAGACCGAGTGCCCAAACTGCAACCTAAAACCCAACTATTTATGACGAGGTGCTGACATGTGCTAAATGCCCCATCATATTTTCCTTCATGTAGAAATGCCCCGTCATGATCCCCTTCAGGTAGAAATATGCCCCATCATGATCCCCTTCATGTAGAAATATGCCCCATCATGATCACCTTCATGCAGAAATATGCCCCATCATGATCACCTTCATGCAGAAATATGCCCCATCATGATCCCTTTCATGTAGAAATTGCCCATTCCACCACCTCCATCATTGTCCCTCTCCCCATCACTCCCATCATTGGCCCTCTCCTCATCACTCCCATCATTGGCCCTCTCCCTATCACCCCCCATCACTAGCCCTCTCCCCCCATCACTAGCCATCTCCCCATCACTCCCATCATTGGCCCTCTCCACATCACCCCCATCACTGGCCATCTCCTCATATAATTGGCCATCTCCCCCCCATCACTGGCCATCTCCCCATATTCACTGGCCATCTCCCCATATTCACTGGCCATCTCCCCATATTCACTGGCCATCTCCCCATATTCACTGGCCATCTCCCCATATTCACTGGCCATCTCCCCATATCACTGGCCATCTCCCCATCATTGGCAAACACACACCACAGCTGCCACACTCACCACACACACACACACACCAGTAGCCACACACACACACCAGCGGCCACACACTCACACACACCAGTGGCCACACACACCAGTGGCCACACACACCAGCGGCCACACACACCAGCGGCCACACACACACGGCCACACACACAAACCAGTGGCCACACACACACCAGCGGCCACACACCAGCGGCCACGGACACACACACCAGCGGCCACACACACACACACCAGCGGCCACACACACACACACCAGCGGCCACACACACACACACCAGCGGCCACACACACACACACCAGCAGCCACACACACACACCAGCAGCCACACACACACACCAGCAGCCACACACACACACCAGCAGCCACACACACACACACACACACACACACACACCAGCGGCCACACACACACCAGCGGCCACACACACACACTCACACCAGCGGCCACACACCAGCGGCCACACACACACACACCAGCGGCCACACACACACACACCAGCGGCCACACACACACACACACACACACACCAGCGGCCACACACACACACACCAGCGGCCACACACACACACACACACCAGCGGCCACACACACACACACACACCAGCGGCCACACACACACACACCAGCGGCCACACACACACACACCAGCGGCCACACACACACACACCAGCGGCCACACACCAGCGGCCACACACACACACCAGCGGCCACACACACCAGCGGCCACACACACACACACCAGCGGCCACACACACACACACCAGCGGCCACACACACACCAGCGGCCACACACACCAGTGGGGCCACACTCGCCTCTCCGCGCGCAGGCAGCTTCCTCGGCTCTCACTTCCTCTCACACATTGAGAGGCGCGGCCGCGGCTGGATGACATCATCATTCAGCTCCGCGGCCTTGTCGCTCAATGTGTGAGAGGAACTTATGAGAGCCGAGGAAGCTGCAGCTCCGGATCAGTGAGGCGAGGCCGCGTGCCAGCTGAGAGGGGCTCTGCGTGCCATAGGTTCGCCATCTCAGCCATGTCAGTTCAGGTCAGGTTGGTAATTGTGGTTACAATACGGACTGTAAAATACCACCGCTATAACTTGTGGATCAAGAGTAAACTGGTGATACATTCTTGACTATATTCACAGCTTGATGGTTTTTGCCAATTAGAATTGAGTATATATTCTGCTTTTTATTCCTTTTTTATTTATCGCATTCTTGCAGTCCTGTCTATGGAAAAGGTATGACCAGTCACACAAAAGACTTGACCTGAGCGATCTTGAAAATGATCCAGGTAAGAAGCATTTGACTTACGTGTTGTATGAATGAGTTGAGGTTTAGTGTGGATAAAATTGCAATTCATCTGCCTTTTGGTACTGATAATGTATGGGCATCAAATGTTCTAGGGGAAGAAGGATAAGTATAGCCCCCAAGAACACCTTCCCAGCCGTGAAGCATAGTGGAGGAATCATCATACTTTGGGGGTGCTTAACTGCAAAGGGGACATGACGACTGCACAGTATTGAAGGGGAGGTTAGATGGAATCATGAATCCAGGGATTTTTGCAAAGAACGGTCTGTGTGTAATGATATATGTGCATTAAATGTTCTAAGGGGAGTTAAACTAGGAGAGTCACCTGTAGAGAAGGAACTGGGTGTAGCAGTGGGCATCATATATCATTCCAGGAACCCACTGGAATAGGTAGTAGGGTGGCAGGGAATTACCATGACATCCGGGAGCCTACTGAAGGTCTTGTGGCTACCATGTTGGTACTTCTGGCCAGACTTTATAGAAGACCATCATTTTAGCTATCTACTGCAAATTGGTAGTATTGCATTACATATTGAACAAGTGATCTGACGATACCAGGTTGAAGTCCCCTAAGGGGACTAAAAAAAGTACATGAAAATATTAAAAAATAATAAGATATTAATATATATGATATAAAATAATATATATAGCACCCTTCTCAAGTCTTAAAGAGAGGAAAGGTAGTCAAGACCGATGGAGTGGAGTGGAACGCCGTCATGGATTAAAATCCTGCCAATCAAGCATGGTCCCCCTGCTCACACCAACACATGTCCAGGCCTGTTTGAAGTTTCCCAATGACCATCTGGATGATCCGGAGGAGGCATGGCAGAAGGTCATGTGGTCAGATGTGAATAAAATAGAACTTATTGGTATCAACTCCACTCGCCGTATTTGGAGAAAGAAGAAGGATGTGTACAACCCCAAGAACACCGTCCCAACCGTGAAGCATGGTGGAGGAAACATAATACTTTAGGGGTGCTTTTCTGTAAAAGGGACAGGACGACTGCACCGTATTGAAGGGAAGATGGATTGGGTTATGTATGGGAGATTTTGGCCAATAACCTCTTTCCCTCAGTAAATTCCACCCCTTTTTCCTAATTTAAAATAGAAAGTAAAAAAGTTAAATTATATTTATCACCTGTAGAAGTAGTTATGAGGCTGAGTAGTGTCTGTGTGAGCAGTAGGGGGTTAAAGGCAGAATGCTTGGTATTAAATGTCGGTGCAGCGAGGGTAATGCAATTAACCCTCAGACCTCACAGCCGCAGCAGCTCAATGTCAGGTGCACCGAGATTCTCATTGTGTCACTACATTGTTTTCTGGCAGAGGTCCCTGCTTATAATTGCTTTTGGCACCCGGCCGTCTATGTCATGTGTGGCCATTGGTTACATTGTGTACGCTTCGAGGAAAGTCTGTGAATAAATTCTGAACGCTTCCAGGATTTCTGCATTGTGCACGGAAAATAAAATGTTTTGTGAACCTGAGAAAAATTGTGGTTACTGTGCTATGATGTGACCGTCTGATGAATCCGGGTATCTGTGCTCAGACGTCACCGCAGGAAGGTGGCTGCTGGTGCCCTCTGGTGGACAATGGGGAGTATAGCAGTAATGTGTGAGCACTATTTGACGGTTATAGGTACTGTATAGTAGTAATGTGTGGACCCTATATGAAAGTATGTTGTAGGTACTGTATAGCAGTAATAGTAACATAGTTAGCAAGGCCGAAAAAAGACATTTGTCCATCCAGTTCAGGCAGAATAAATCCCCCAGATCTACGTCCTTCTAAAGAATCTAATCACTGTAAGATACAATATTGTTACACTCCAGGAAGACATCCAGACCTCTCTTGAACTCCTCAACCAAGTTCGCCATCATCATCTCCTCAGTCAGGGAATTCCAGATTCTCACTGCCCTAACAGTAAAGAATCCTCTTCTATGTTGGTGGAAAAACCTTTTCACCTCCAGACGCAGAGAATGCCCCCTTGTAACCGTCACCTTCCTTGGTATAAACAGATCCTCGGAGAGATATTTGTATTGTCCCATTAGAGACTTATACATGGTTATTAGATCGGCCCTCAGTCGTCTTTTTTCTAGACTAAATAATCCTAATTTTGCTAATCTCTCTGGGTATTGTAGTTCCCCCATCCCCTTTATTAATTTTGTTGCCCTCCTTCATACTCGCTCTAGTTCCATTATATCCTTCCTGAGCAGCGGTGCCCAAAACTGTACACAGTACTCCATGTGTGGTCTAACCAGAGATTTATACAGAGGCAGTATAATGCTCTCATCATGTGTATCCAGACGTTTTACTCTTAGACCTGTGACGGGGACAAGGGGGCATCCTCTACGTCTGGAGGAAAGAAGGTTTAAGCATACTCACAGACGCGGATTCTTTACTGTAAGAGCAGTGAGACTATGGAGCTCTCTGCCATATGATGTTGTAATGAGCGATTCCCTACTAAAATTTAAGAAGGGACTGGATGCCTTTCTTGAAAAGTATAATATTACAGGGTATATACACTAGTTTCCTTAATATTGCGTTGATCCAGGGAGCAAGTCTAATTGCCCTATATGGAGTCAGGAAGGAATTTTTTTCCCCAATGTGAAGCTTACTTGTTGCCACATGGGTTTTTTTTGCCTTCCTCTGGATCAACATGTTAGGGCAAGTTAGGATAGGATATGGGTTGAACTAGATGGACTTTAAAGTCTTCCTTCAACCTTAATAACTATGTTACTATGTTACTATGTCTTTTAATGCACCCCATGATCCTGTTTGTCTTGGCAGCCGCTGCCTGGCACTGGCTGCTCCAGGTAAGTTTATCATTAACTAGGATCCCCAAGTCCTTCTCCATGTCAGATTTACCCAGTGACTTCCCGTTCAGTGTGTAATGGTGATATTGATTCCTTCCCATGTGTATAACCTTACATTTATCATTGTTATATCTCATCTGCCACCTTTCGGCCCAAGTTTCCAACTTACCCAGATCCATCTGTAGCACAATACTATCTTCTCTTGTATTGACTGCTTTGCATAGTCTTGTATCATCTGCAAATATCGATATTTTACTGTGCAAACCTTCTACCAAATCGTTAATAAATATGATGAAGAGAATAGGTCCCAACATCGATCCCTGCGGTCCCCACTGGTCACATCGACCCAGTTAGAGAATATACCATTTATAACCCCCCTCTGCTTTCTATCACTAAGCCAGTTACTTACCCATTTACACACATTTTCCCCCAGACCCAGCATTCTCATTTTGTGTACCAACCTCTTGTGTGGCACGGTATCAAACGCTTTGGAAAAATCAAGATATACCACATCCAATGGCTCACCTTGGTCCAGTCTATAGCTTACCTCTTCATAAAAGCTGATTAGATTGGTGTGACAGGAGCGATTCCTCATAAACCCATGCTGATATGGAGTCACACAGTTATTCTCATTGAGATAATCCAGAATAACATCCCTCAGAAACGCTTCACATATCTCACCAACAATAGAGGTTAGACTTACTGGCCTATAATTTCCAGGGTCACTTTTAGAGCCCTTTTTGAATATTGGTACCACATTTGCTACGTGCCAGTCCTGTGGAACAGACCCCGTCGCTATAGAGTTTCTAAATATAAGGAATAATGGCTTGTCTATTACATTACTTAGTTCTCTTAGTACTCGTGGGTGTATGCCATCCGGACCCCGAGATTTATCTATTTAAATCTTATTTAGCCGGTTTCGCACCTCTTCTTGTGTGGGCACTATATGACGGTATGTTGTAGGTACTGTATAGCAGTAATGTGTGTGCACTATATGACGGTATGTTGTAGGTACTGTATAACAGTAATGTATGGGCACTATGTGACGGTATGTTGTAGGTACTGTATAGCAGTAATGTGTGGGCACTATATAACGGTATGTTGTAGGTACTGTATAGCAGTAATGTGTGGGCACTATATGAGGGTATGTTGTAGGTACTGTATAACAGTAATGTATGGGCACTATGTGACGGTATGTTGTAGGTACTGTATAACAGTAATGTATGGGCACTATGTGACGGTATGTTGTAGGTACTGTATAGCAGTAATGTATAGGCACTATATGACGGTATGTTGTAGGTACTGTATAGCAGTAATGTGTGGGCACTATATAACGGTATGTTGTAGGTACTGTATAGCAGTAATGTGTGGGCACTATATAACGGTATTTTGTAGGTACTGTATAGCAGTAATGTCTATGCACTTTATGACGGCATTTTACAAGCTTAAACATCTTTTACAATGACAAGGCGGTGTGCAGAAATGGTGGCGTTCTTCTTTACTCTTGGCCCTATTGTTTTTCTCTCCTCTGCCTGCCTCAGTAACGCTATTTCCTTTCCTTAGATTTGCTTTCTGCCAACATTGTGCTTTCGGTGAATCACCCTCCAGCCGCAGAAGTCGTCCTGCAGATCATCTCAGAGCGTTACCCCCAGGTAATAATACAATTACTTACAGCCCCATCTGTGGGCTGATCCACACTAGCCTGTGCTACTAGTAATCCTGGGGGAGGGGCCCATGCTGGGACCCCCACAATCTCTTCTGTCACTCTTGGACTGATCATCCATAGGGTAAGAAACAGCGCCACCTCTGTCCATAGGCTGTTTGTGATATTACAGCTCGGCTCCATTCACTTCAATGCAGCCGATCTGTAAATCCAGATGTTACATGAGGTGCTTTATGCTTTGAAGCAAGGCGGCCATGTCTTCCAAACCGCAACTATCGTCTGCACCGCTGATAGACTGACCCTTTACCAGGAAATTAGCACTGAACCTGTTTTCTTGGAGATAAGTGTCTCCCAAGGTGTCTAGCAGCTATTTGCATCCCCCCGCATAATTGGGGGGCAATTGCCTGTATGAAGTCTGCGGCACCTAACCTGTATCCAGCAGACACCAGTATGACCAGTGCGGACCCCCATGTCAGTGCTCTATGCTGCTATTCTGCCTTTTAGCTCCAGAATCTTCTGTGAAATTATATGTATTTTTTTGTAGCTTCAGTCTTTGGACCTGAGCTGTAATCGTCTCTCCAAGCTGACGGGTTTTGCTCATCTCTTCCATCTGACCCCGCACCTGCAGAGTCTGAACCTCTCCTATAATATGGTATGTTGCCTCCTTGCTTGGGGGTCAGATCTGCAGCCATCGTGACATCTTCCCCTCTGATTACCCCACCGTCTATACCATCAATCGCGGGGCACCGGGGAGTTACAATGGCAGCCGGTGGCCTCTTAAAGACCCCCGTCCTGCCATACTTGTACTCCTGCGTTCACAGTATGGTACAAGCGATCAGTCGCAGGTTCCAGTGCAAAAATAAGTAGAAATTAATTAAATCTTTATTTATTTTAATATTAAACTAAGACTCATAAGTTTCAGTTCAATCGCTTTTGCTTATTAAAAATAAAGAAATTAATGTTTTTTTTAAATTTCATTTTCGAATGCGGCGACCAAAAAGTGAAATGTATATGTGTGTGTATATTATATATATAATATATATAGTACACAGTACAGACAAAAAGTTTGCACACACCTTCTCATTCAAAGAGTTTTCTTTATTTTCATGACTATGAAAATTGTAGATTCACTCTGAAGGCATCAAAACTATGAATTAACACATGTGGAATTATATAATTAACAAAAAAGTGTGAAACAACTGAAAATATGTCTTATATTCTAGGTTCTTCAAAGTAGCCACCTTTTGCTTTGATTACTGCTTTGCACACTCTTGGCATTCTCTTCATGAGCTTCAAGAGGTAATCACCAGAAATGGTCTTCCAACAGTCTTGAAGGAGTTCCCAGAGATGCTTAGCACTTGTTGGCCCTTTTGCCTTCACTCTGCGGTCCAGCTCACCCCAAACCATCTCGATAGGGTTCAGGTCTGGTGACTGTGGAGGCCAGGTCATCTGGCGTAACACCCCATCACTCTCCTTCTTGGTCAAATAGCCCTTACACAGCCTGGAGGTATGTTTGGGGTCATTGTCCTGTAGAAAAATAAATGATGGTCCAACTAAACGCAAACCGAATGGAATAGCATGCCGCTGCAAGATGCTGTGGTAGCCATGCTGGTTCAGTATGCCTTCAATTTTGAATAAATCTCCAACAGCCTCACCAGCAAAGCACCCCCACACCATCACACCTCCTCCACCATGCTTCCCGGTGGGAACCATGCATGTAGAGTCCATCCGTTCACCTTTTCTGCGTCGCACAAAGACACGGTCATTGGAAGCAAAGATCTCAAATTTGGACTCATCAGACCAAAGCACAGATTTCCACTGGTCTAATGTCCATTCATTGTGTTCTTTAGCCCAAACAAGTCTCTTCTGCTTGTTGCCTGTCCTTAGCAGTGGTTTCCTAGCAGCTATTTCTCCTATGCCTCATTGGGGGACACAGGGACAGTCGGTGTTATGCTGCAGCCACTAGGAGGACACTAAGCAAACCATAAAAAAGTTAACTCCTCCCCTGCAGTATACACCCCGTCTCTGGATGAGATATCTCCAGTTCATGCTTATTGTCTGTAGGAGGCACTTGGGTCTGGTTTCAGACCCCACCGTTTTTATTTTATTTTTGAATTTCTCCTTCGTCTCATTGGGGGACACAGGTACTGTGGGTGTATGCTACCGCCATCTAGAGGCTGACACTAAGTAAACAACACAAGGTTAGCTCCTCCTCCGCCGTATACACCCTCGCCCCGATTGCGGGCGGAAGCCAGTTTTATGCTTAGTGTCCTTTGGAGGCACAAATGTCTGATTTTCTCCAGACTTCTTCTTCTTATTTTTTTTTTTTCTATGAAGATAAGACAGGGTCGACGGACCCTATTGAAAGAGTCCGATCTCCCCAAACCAACAGCAGGCGAGCACGTGTGAGTATCGCTTCCACGTATCCTTTCCCGCACCGTGGGACATATCTGGGCCATTTAACCTAACATATTTTTTTTTTTCCTCTTTTGCTATGAAGATTAGACAGGGGCAACGGATCCTATTGAAAGGGTCCGATTTCCCCAAACCATCAACGGGCGAGCACGTGCGAGTATCTCTCCACGTATCCTCTCCCGCGACGTGGGACATGAGGCTGGACTTAGCCCTGACCACCCCTAGGTATGGAAACCATGGGCTGTACAGAGGCACAAGACAGTCCGAGCGGCCCCCACTGCTCCACCAACGCTAGACGGTGGTGCTGCAAGGCGGCGGACGGTCCATCTCCTCAGCCCTGGAAGGAGGACGGAGCTAGTGTGCCTGCACCGTCCTGGATATCACCCCCCTTCCCTCTACCTGATCGGAGAAGTCGTCAGCGTCCAGAGGGCATGGATGGGATGGCCTGGGAGGGCCCTGCGGCATCCAGAGGGCTGGAGCCCTTAGCTTCATGCGGCAGCAGGAGTGCGCACATCGGACTGAGAGGGGTTCCAGCGCAGGCCCCCTCCCCTTCCCTTCCCCCCTGGCGGCGGGACAGACGCCGTGCCTGACGCCGGGTACCGACGCCGGGTACCGACGCCGGCTCCGTCCATGGTATGCGGCGGATCCCGCCCGCCGCCACCCCTTCGCGGGCGGACACTAAAAATCCATCCCGCGTGTTATGAATGAGTCACCGGAGGAGGAGAAAACAAAAATACAAGCTTAAGTCCAGAAAACCGGAGAGATTGGTAGCTATCGGATTGCAGACCCCTGATCCTATACACCACAACTAACAGTAGCCGTGGGGGGTTCCTACGGTGCACTAGACCCCTCGTCACAGCCGGAGAACTACATAAGCCTAAAGAAGGAAAGGGGAAATCTAAACTGCCCCAGAGCAGACCCCAAAGCAATAGACAGCCCCAAACATGTATTGTCGGTGAAAAATAGATGAAAACACAGACAGAAAGACAGGCTGAGCAAACGATGGGGCCCAACTAACTAGATAGGACAGGACAGAAAAGATGCTGGCTGCAATCCGCAAAAAACCCTACCAAAAGTGTCCCATCCGTCTGATAGGGAAAAAAGGCCCTGAAGTTGCTAGACTTCAAAATCACTATATCAGCACTCAGGTATATTCTGAAAACAGAGCAAAGAGATCAACTGATCAGAGACAAAAATTGAATTCAGCCAGTCCCAACCAGGGCTGGCTGAACACAAACACTAAGGAAACCAGACAAAATCTCATGGAATAATAGCAGGGCAAAAAACTTAGCTTTTAGTAGACAGGAACTAAACTGGATGCAAGAGCTCAGAGCAGAAAGGATCACCAGCAGCCCTACAGGGTGTCGGCTGCCTTATATCCACTCAGAAATTCCAGATGTCCAATCACACTCCGCCTGTCCAGATGACAGGTTCTTCCCATCCCAATCAATTTCACTACCTCTCTTCACCAGCAGAGGGAGTTCATCAGGCATCAAAGGTGAAGGGGAGAATGAACTCACAACACCCGCGGCTTCGGCCGGTGGTAGGCCGCAGCCGGAAGTCCCGCCCTCCCTGCGCGACGTCACTTCTGGCGGCCCGCCCTCCAGAGCCTGGGCGGGCGCCAGATAAATTGAGCCCCCGGCTTCGCGTCAGGGTAGGCCGCAACCGGGAAAGGACGATCGGCCCACCCACAGCAGGACTGCGCACAGAGTAGAGGAGAAGCAGCACGTGTGGGGGGGGACACAGGACCGGGTAAGTGCGGTCCCGACTGCAAGAGGCCACGCTACGGACAATCGAGTGCTCTCCTCCCCCCCCACATCCCCTAGCAGGGCAGTATTGAGACCTGGCAGATACAATATGGCTGGGAAAGGGAAGACGCACATGTTCATTTACGCTGCATGCATCTCCTGTAGGGCCCCGTTTCCACGGGCGCAGAGCAATAAATTATGCGAAGCCTGCGACTCCGAACGCGCCCAGGAACCCTCCCCTGCGACCGAGCCCAGTGATCCAAATCCTCCGGAATGGGCCCTATCACTATCGCAGTCTATGGCATCGCTTACAAAGGCGATCGAGCCTCTTCACGCCCCAGATAGGGGCAAGGATAGTGGCTCGCTTATCTGGTTGGGGTCCTCCACCTCACGAGCCTCCGGCCTGCAGGGGCCGCTCTCATTCCAGGCAGGCGCAAAGGAAACAAACCCACACGGCGTCTCCCGGCCCATCCGGTGCCTCGGCATCTGTGAGTTCGGCATCACGCTCTCCTTCACCAGTTGTCGGGAGCGGGCAGAGTTCAGATTATGACTCAAACGAGCCGCTGGACCTAGATATCCCAGGGTGTCGAGAAACAGTTGACAGCCTCATCGAAGCTGTTAATCAGACTCTGGGGGTTTAGGATGACGTCAACTTGGCCTCAGGCCATAAGGTATCCTTTAAGCGGGCTAAGCGACCGCATAGAGTGTTTGGCACTCACCCAGAGATTGAGGACATACTGCAGCGTCACAGGGAATGGCCGGATAGGCGTTTCTCGGGCCAGAATAGAGGCAAGATATCCGTTTGCCCCGGAGCTCTGTAAGATATGGGCGGAATCCCCAGGGGTGGATCCGCCAGTGTCACGTTTGGCCTCGAAAACCTTGTTCTCTGTACTTAGTGGTTCTTCTATTAAGGACCCCACTGATCGGCTCATAGAGAGTTTGGCTCCCTCAGTTTTTGAAGGGTCAGGATCAGCACTCTCCCTCGTTCTCTGCAACGTGGGTAGGCAAGGCCATGATGTCATGGTCAGAGTCATTGAACAAAGTCTTGCAGGATAGAGACCTGCCTTCGGAGGTATCAGAGATCGCTGTGGCTGGTGACTACCTAATCAACGCTTCCTTGGTTGCGGCCAATTGTGCGGCACTTGCAGCCGCAAAAGCGGTAGCCATTAGGAGAGCCCTATGGTTAAGGACATGGCGGGCCGATACAATTTCCAAGAAGTGCTTGACTTCGCTGCCTTATCAGGGTGGCCGCCGCCTGTTCGGGGAAAAGTTAGACCAACTCATCTCCGATGCTACAGGGGGAAAAAGCAGCTTCCTCCCGCAACAAAAGGTCAAACAGCCATTTCGCCAGGCTCAGGCACGGTTTCGGGCCTTCGCAACCCCGGTTTGACGGCAGCGGCCAGCTCTGCCGCTCCAAGTCGCTCCTACCAGGATAGGGAGCGACAGGTCTCATATAGAGCGAACCCATTGGGGAGAATGCGTGCTCGCCAGCCCAGGTCGAGGGGAACCAGGGCCCAGAGATCCTCAGCTAAATGACTCGGAGCACTTTTTAGGCGACATCAGCAGAGTAGGCGGCCGTCTGCTCTGCTTTCGCCATGTATGGGTCGTGGTAGCATACGACTCATGGGTGGCGGAACTGGTGTCCTCAGGGTACAAGATAGAGTTTATCAAGTATCCCCCAAAACAATTTTTTCTGTCCCGACTTCCCAAAGTGGAGCCCCGGGCAAGGGCGTTGCTAGGGGCCATCAATTCATTCCAGCACAACGGAGTCATTGTTCCCGTACCAGAGCACGAGAAGGCTCAGGGTTTTTATTCCAATCTATTCACGGTCCCCAAAAAGGACGGGACAGTCAGGCCGGTTTTGGACCTGAAGCTCCTGAACAGGTTCATCAGGATCAAACGTTTCCGAATGGAATCTCTCCGTTCAGTTATATCGGCCATGGGGCAAGGAGAATACTTGGCCTCTATCAACATCCAGGATGCCTACCTGCACGTCCCCATTTTTCCTCCGCTTCAGAGGTTTCTACGTTTCGCCATCAATGGCCGACATTTCCAGTTTGCAGCACTGCCCTTCGGGCTAGCCACCGCCCCCAGAGTGTTCACAAAGGTAATGGCAGTCGTTATGGCCAACTTACACTCTCGGGGCATAGTCGTCTTGCCATACTTAGACGACCTCTTGGTGAAGGGCCCCTCATTTTGGGTATGCGAGGAGAATGTCAGCATTACGCTGGATACCCTCTCCCGCTTAGGGTGGTTGGTCAACAGCAAAAAAATCATCCCTTGTCCCAGCCCAGAGGATTTCCTTTTTAGGGATGATCTTCGACACCTCCCGAGGGTGGGTAATTCTCCCTCAAGACAAAGCCCTAGCACTCCGGCAAGGAGTCCAGAAGCTTCTACAGCCAGTCCCGCACACCATTCGGTTTGGGATGAGGGTACTAGGGAAGATGGTGGCAGCAATGGAAGCGATTCTGTTTGCCCAATTTCATCTTCGCCCCCTACAGCACGCCCTCTTGTCATCTTGGGACAAGAACCCGTTCACGCTCGATCATCAGTGCCGGCTATCCTCTCAGGTCAGACAGTCACTAGAGTGGTGGACGATCAGGTCCTCCCTTCTTCAGGGGAAGCCCTTTCCCCCAGATCAGTGGCTAGTGGTCACAACCGACACCAGCCTCCTCGGCAGGGGAGCAGTTTTTCGCCACCACACGACCCAGGGGCAATGGTCGCAACAGGAGGCACGCCTCCCGATCAACTTGTTGGAAATACGAGCGGTCCGGCTGGCGCTGCAACATTTTCAGCATCTTCTAGCAGGGCGTCCCGTCTGGATTCAATCGGACAATGCCACGGCGGTGGCTTACGTAAATCATCAAGGGGGCACACGCAGCAGGGCAACCATGCGCGAGGTGGGACACGTGCTTCACTGGGCCGAGAGGAACCATTCGGTAATATCGGCGGTCCACATCCCGGGCGTGGAAAATTGGGTAGCGGAATTCCTCGGCCAGCAGGATGTCGCGTCTGGGGAATGGTCTCTGCACCCCGAGGTCTTCCAGCAGATTTGACAATGGTAGGAAACACCGGATGTGGATCTGATGGCCTCCAGGGTGAAAGCCAAGGTGCCCGTGTTCGTCGATCGGTCTCGGGACCCGCGAGCGATCGCCGTGGATGCGTTGGTTTTGCCATGGAACCAGTTTCGCCTTCCATACTTGTTTTCCCCGCTGCCACTACTTCTGAGGGTCATCAAGAAGACCAAACAGAAGGGGTTCCAGCGATTCTGCTGGCCCCAGACTGGCCCCGTCGGGCTTGGTACGCAGATCTAGTGCAGCTGCTCGCCGACGTCCCATGGCGACTGCCAGAGCGCCCAGATCTACTGTCCCAGGGCCCGATCTTCCACCTGAACTCAAGGGCCCTGTGTTTGATGGCATGGCCGTTGAATCTTGGATTCTGACCCAGGCAGGGTTTGGGCGCGAGGTGGTCGCTACAATGGTTAGTTCCCGGAAGCCTACCTCAGCGAGAATTTACCATCACACCTGGAAAGTCTTCTTTGCTTGGTGTCGAGATCGTGGTTTTTCTCCACTGACATTCTCTATTCCCAACATCTTGGTTTTTCTCCAGTCAGGCCTAGACTCTGGATTGGCCCCGAGCTCCCTTAGGAGACAGATATCGACGATGTCCATCCTTTTCCAGCAAAAAATTGCTACCAATATGCAGGTGAGGACTTTCATCCAGAGAGTCTCCCACTTGGTACCGCCCTATAGGGTGCCTCTGGACACCTGGGACCTTAACCTGGTCCTGAGTGTTCTGCAGGAAGCTCCTTTTGAACCGCTACAAGATATTTCTTTGTCGTACCTTTCCTGGAAGGTGGTATTCTTGGTAGCCATAACTTCCATTAGGCGAGTCTCGGAGTTGGCGGCCCTGTCTTGCCGAGCACCGTTTCTCACCTTCTACGAGGATAAGGTGGTGCTTAGACCAGCTCCCCCCTTCCTGCCGAAGGTCGTGTCCTCATTCCACATTAATGAGGATATTGTCTTGCCCTCGTTTTGTCCAGCGCCAGTACATCGCGTGGATAAAGCTCTTCACACGTTAGACCTGGTGAAAGCACTCAGAAGGTACGTGTCGCGGACGGCACCCTTTCGTCAGACGGACACGCTGTTCGTGCTCCCCGAGGGGCGCAGGAAGGGACTCGCAGCCTCAAAATCGACCATAGCCAGATGGATCCGTCTAACTATTCAGGAGGCCTACCGCATCAGGGGTGCGCCGGTTCCAGCAGTGATCAGAGCACACACTACTCGGTGGGTGCCTCTTGGGCACTTCGGCACCAGGCTTCGACGGAACAGGTGTGCAAGGCAGCAACCTGGTCCAGCCTGCACACGTTTACTAAACATTACAGTGTCCATACTATTATTATTATTATTATTATTATTATTATTATTATTATTTATTGTTATAGCGCCATTTATTCCATGGCGCTTTACATGTAGGGAGGGGTATACATGAAAACAAGTACAATAATGTTGAACAATACAAGTCATAACTGGTACAGGAGGAGAGAGGACCCTGCCCGCGAAGGCTCACAATCTACAAGGGATGGGTGAAAATACAGTAGGCGAGGGTAGAGCTGGTCATGCAGCGGTTTGGTCGATCGGTGGTTACTGCAGGTTATAGGGTTGTCGGAAGAGGTGGGTCTTCAGGCTCTTTTTGAAGGTTGCGATGGTAGGTGAGAGTCTGATATGTTGTGGTAGAGAGTTCCAGAGTAGGGGTGATGCACGAGAGAAATCTTGTATGCGATTGTGGGAAGAGGAGATAAGAGGGGAGTAGAGAAGGAGATCTTGTGAGGATCGGAGGTTGCGTGCAGGGAAGTACCGGGAGACAAGGTCACAGATGTATGGAGGAGACAGGTTGTGGATGGCTTTGTATGTCATGGTTAGGGTTTTGTACTGGAGTCTCTGGGCAATGGGGAGCCAGTGAAGGGATTGACAGAGGGGAGAAGCTGGGGAATAGCGGGGGGACAGGTGTATTAGTCGGGCAGCAGAGTTTAGAATAGATTGGAGGGGTGCGAGAGGGTTCGAGGGGAGGCCACTGAGCAGGAGGTTGCAGTAGTCAAGGCGAGAGATAATGAGGGCATGGACTAGGGTTTTTGCAGATTCTTGGTTGAGGAATGAACGGATTCGTGAAATATTTTATTTTATACTCAGGCTTCGTCAGATGCGAGCCTAGGTAGAAGGATTCTCCAAGCAGCGGTGGTGCACCTTTAGACAGGAGGTGCATGTAGCTTGGATTGGTGAGTCAACTTCCCACCCAGGGACTGCTTTAGGACGTCCCACAGTACCTGTGTCCCCCAATGAGACGAAGGAGAAACATGGATTTTTGTGATAACTCACCGTAAAATCCTTTTCTCCGAGATGCTCATTGGGGGACACAGCACCCACCCTGTTAGCCAAGTTGGCTCTTGATTTTTTTTTTTAAATTAATGTGCATTTTTTGTTGATGTCAGGGTGGTTCTTTTCCAGACATATTGTTATCTGCATTAAGGCTGATTTTCGTTATTCTCCTACTGCTTATGCACTAAACTGGTTTCCGCCCGCAATCGGGGCGAGGGTGTATACGGCGGAGGAGGAGCTAACCTTGTGTTGTTTACTTATTGCCTCCAGATGGCGGTAGCATACACCCACAGTACCTGTGTCCCCCAATGAGCGTTTCGGAGAAAAGGATTTTACGGTGAGTTATCACAAAAATCCATGTTTTTCTGTAAATGTTTATTTTTTAATTAACGGAGTGAAGGGGGCGATGGTTCCTTTCTACGGCCCACTCTCCCCCGAACCAACAACAGGTAAGCACGTGGAGTAACCCTTCACGTACACTTTCCTGCGACGTTTGGGGCTGATTCCTCTAGCATTGGCGATGATGCTTGCGTCCGGAGTCCAGTAATCCACGAATATGAGGGCAGCGCACGTAACCGAGAAGACTGGACAGCGCTTACGTAGGCCCTGAATCAGCCCCATAGCTCTTTATCCCCCTATCATAGGGAGGATCGATTGAGCATGGCCCCATTAAGAACTCCTCCAGCTCTGCTACATCAGCCCTGGAGGATGAGAGCCTGCATGGATGGCTGGACAGCGCTGAGCACTGGAGTAGAGGTATGGGGTCGGGTCCTGTCCCCCGGGGGAAGCGCTGATGTAGCGTCAGCGGCGGTGCACCGCACCCCCCCACATCGCGGCCCCCCCTCCCTCGGCGCTACCATGGGTAGCCCGAAAAATGTAGTCCTTTCCGGCCTGCTAGGCCGCAATTTAAATAGCGTCGCCCACTAGTGCTGCCCCGGCCCACCCACCGGCACCTACCTCGGGTAGGCTCAAAAATCTAGCCCCCGGCCTACTAGGCCGCAATTTGAATAGCGCCGCTCGCGCTATTGGCGCCGCCCCCTCGCCTTGGCGCCTCTCATCCTGACGAGACGCGCAATCCTAGTCTCGGGGGCCATATCCTTTTATCTCAGCCTGCTCTGGATACGAACTGTGAGGCGAGCATTCTGCCGGATACCGGGTAACACCGCAGGGCCACCACCATTCCTCCCGGGGGACACAGCATAGGACCGGGGAAGCTGCATCTGCCCTCAGATTAAAGCTTAACCCCTTCCCGCTACGTTCTCTGCAGTTGCAGCAGACTCTGCCGTTAACCCTTTCAGGAGCGCTATGTCTCAATCTAAGGAAGCGAAATGGGCTGCTAAAAAGCACACTGCGTTTTTTACCATGTGTACCTCTTGTAAGTCTGGCTTACCTAGTGCACAGACTAATCCGTTATGCACTGACTGCGACCTGGCTTGCGCCCCGACCTGCGTTCAATCGCCCCCCCGCCACCGCTGCTGACGGGTCTCCTGCGTTTAGTACCCCTGAGTGGGCTGCGTCACTGTCACGGTCGGTGGAGTCTCTGACCCAGGCTATATTCTCTCTACGGGAGGGCTCTTTAAGCCAGAAGGCATCCTTACCCCCTGAGGAAGGCTCTGGCGTCGAACGGGAACCGTCCACCAGCAGGGGCCATTCTCGTTCAAGGGATGGTTGGGGCTCTAGAAAGCGGACCCATGACACTTCCCCTAGCCCTGTTCACGCCTCTGCATCTGCGACTCCCGTCTCGCTCTCCCTCTCCTGGAGTTCTCAGCGAGCACGACTCTGAATTTGATTCTGACACGTCTGCCTCTCAGAATCCCCCAACTGATCAAGAGTTGCTTGATTCTCTTATAGAATCAGTTAACAGGATTCTGACGTTGGATGAGGAAAATATTCCCGCTCCAGCACACGCTATCTCACTTAAGAAAACCAAGCGTGTGTGCAGGTTATTTACCAGCCATCCGGACTTTAAGGAAGTTGTCCAGCAACATAGGGATCGTCCGCATAAGCGGTTCACAGGGCAAAAGTCTACTCAGGCTAAATACCCTTTTGATCCAGACCTAATGAAAGATTGGTTACAGTCCCCTCCGGTGGACCCGCCTGTATCGCGTCTGGCTTCAAAAACGCTTCTGTCCGTGCCTGAGGGATCCTCGATCAGAAACCCCTCCGATCGTCAGATTGACTACCTTGCCCATTCAGTTTTTGAAGCTTCAGGAGCAGCGTTTTTTCTTTCTTTCGCGGAAATTTGGGTCACGAAAGCAATGGCCGCTTGGGCAGAGGTCTTGATTACTTCCTTCCAGGGCACCAATCTTCCTCCGGAAGCAACCACGGTCACCAGGCAGATAATTCACGCAGCTGACTTTGTAGTGGACGCCTCTTTTGACACCACCAATTGCGCTGCTCAAACTGCCGCTAACGCGATCTCCATTAGAAGAGCCCTATGGCTCCGCGACTGGCGGGCGGATGCCGCATCTAAAAGATCCTTGACTTCTCTCCCCTTTCAAACGGATCGTCTTTTTGGAGATCAGCTCATTTCTGATGCTACCGGGGGGAAAAAAAAATTCCTCCCTCAACAAAAAGCTGCTCGGCCGTTTCGCAACCAACAGCCGACTCGCTTTTGTTCCTTTCGCAACAACTCCGGTTGGTCATCCTCTACTTTCTCTTCCGGATCAGGTCCGTCTCCGCGCAGAGACAGAGGCTCCCAGGTCTCATACAGACCTAACCGCCCTTGGAAACCCAGACCTAGGGCTTCTGGTTCCAAGGGAGCCAGGTCTCATAGATCTACCCAATGACTTGTTGCAGTATCCGGCGGACGCCGACAAAGTAGGCGGCCGCCTACTTTCCTTCAGCCACACCTGGCTTGCGGTCGTCCACGACAAGTGGATCAGGGAGCTGGTGTCCTCCGGATACAAGATAGAGTTCTCTGCTCCCCCTCCAACTCGCTTTTTCCTTTCCTCTCCGCCCAAGGGAAAGACAAGAGCCTTCCTTCGGGCTCTTCAGGCCCTCTTAAGGGACGGAGTCATCATTCCGGTCCCTCATCACGAGAGGTTCAGAGGATTTTATTCAAACCTTTTTGTGGTTCCAAAGAAAGACGGCACGATGTGACCCATTCTGAATCTCAAACTGTTAAATCAGTTTGTCACGGTTCGGCGATTCCGAATGGAATCTCTCCGGTCAGTGGTCGCTTCCATGGAAAAAGGAGAGTTTCTAGCATCCATCGACATCAAGGACGCGTACCTTCACATTCGGATCTGCCCGTCTCACCAGCAGTTCCTGCGTTTTGCAATTCACGAGGATCACTTGCAGTTCGTGGCCTTGCCCTTCAGACTCGCACTGCCCCCAGGGTCTTTACCAAGGTCATGGCGGCTGTCATGGCCGCCATTCTCCACTCTCGTGGAGTAGTAGTGTTACCGGATCTGGACGACCAGCTCATCAAGGGTCCGTCCCTTTCAGCCTGCGAAGAATCTGTGGAGATAACAGTAAATACACTTTCACGCCTGGAGTGGAAGATAAACTTCGCAAAGTCTTCCCCAAAACCGGCTAAGCAAATTTCCTTTTTAGGAATGATCTTGGACACTTCCCGCAGGTTGGTCATTCTCCCTCCGGAAAAGACGCAAGCCTTACATCAGGCAATGCGGACTCTTTCCCGTCCAGCTTCTCACTCCATTCGTTTCAGCATGAGAGTTCTCTGCAAAATGGTGGCTGCCATGGAAGCAGTTCCGTTTGCACAGTTCCATCTCCGTTCCTTACAACACGCGTTGCTGTCAGCTTGGGACAAGAACCCGTTCTCCCTGGACCGTCGGATCCTTCTGTCCCTGCGGGTTAGGCAAGCCCTCAAGTCGTGGACTCTGAGGTCCTCCCTGAATCAAGGGAGGTCTTTTCTCCCAGTTAGTTGGTAGTAACCACCAATGCAAGTCTTCTCGGCTGGGGTGCGGTCTTTCATCACCACACGGTACAGGGTCGTTGGTCAACCCGAGAATCACGTCTCCCCATCAACATTTTGGAGATACGAGCGATCAGATTTGCTCTATGGAGTTTCCACCATCTCCTCGCAGGTCACCCCATCAGGATCCAATCAGACGCCACGGCTGTAGCGTATATCAACCGCCAGGGAGGTACCCGGAGCAGGATGGCCATGCACGAAGTGAGTCACATCCTCAATTGGGCCGAGACCAACCATTCACTCATCTCAGCAATTCACATCCTCGGCGTGGAAAATTGGGCAGAAGATTTTCTCAGTCACCAAGGCATTGCCTCAGGAGAGTGGCCTCTTCATCCGGAAGTCTTTCACCAGATCTGTCTTCGTTGGGGGACTCCGGATGTGGACCTCATTGCCTCCAGGCTAAACAACAAGGTGTCTCGGTTCATTGCCCGATCCATGCGCCATCGGAGCGGACGCCCTAGTTCTGCCATGGCACCGGTTCCGGCTCCCGTACATTTTTCCCCCCTCTTCCCTTGCTTCCGAGGGTCATCAAGAAGATCTGAACGGAGGGGGTACCAGTGATCCTAGTCGCACCAGATTTGGCCGCGCCGAGCATGGTTTGCGGAACTAATACAGCTAGTCGCCGACATCCCCTGGCGACTTGCAGATCGCTCGGATCTGCTTTCTCAGGGCCCGATTTACCACCAGAACTCCGGGGCCCTGTCTTTGACGGCATGGCCGTTGAATCCTGGATTTTAGCACAGGCTGGATTCTCTCTCGACGTCATTTCCACAGTGATTAGTGCTAGGAAGCCCGTATCCAGACATATCTATCACCGCACCTGGAAAATCTTCTTTTCATGGTGCAAGGATCATGGTCGTTCCCCTCTGTTGTTCTCCATTCCGGGCATATTGGAGTTTCTTCAATCCGGATTAAAATCAGGCTTCGCACTTAGCTCGCTCAAGGGCCAAATTTCGGCCTTGTCAGTGCTTTTCCAACAAAGAATTGCCACCAAACCTCAGGTCAAGACGTTTATTCAAGGAGTCTCCCATGTGACGCCTCCTTATAGAAGGCCATTAGAACCATGGGACCTTAACCTGGTTTTCGGGGCCTTACAAGAGGATCCTTTTGAACCGCTGCAGGATGTGTCATTGACCATCCTCTCTTGGAAAGTGGTCTTTCTAGTAGCAATTACGTCAATCAGACGAGTTTCGGAATTGGCAGCTCTGTCCTGCCGTTCTCCGTTCCTGAATTTTCATCAGGACAAGGTAGTTATCAGGACGTCCCTGTCCTTCCTGCCAAGGTCGTTTCCTCTTTCCATCCCAACGAGGAAATTTTTTTGCCTTCCTTTTGTCCGGCGCCAGTCCATCGCATTGAGAAGGCCCTCCACACCCTGGATGTGGTTAGGGCGCTGAGACGGTACATTTCGCGGACGGCTCCCTTCTGCAAGTCAGATGCCCTGTTCATACTTCCTGAGGGGCATAGCAAGGGCCTAGCCGCGTCCAAAGCAACGCTAGCCAGGTGGATTCGCTCAGCGATTCAGGAATCCTACCGTGTCAGGAATGCGCCTGTCCCAGCGGGGATTAAGGCGCACTCTACCCGGTCAGTGGGCGCTTCTTGGGCCATTCGGCACCAGGCCTCGGTAGAACAGGTCTGCAAGGCTGCGACTTGGTCCAGTCTGCATACCTTTTCAAAACATTACCAAATTCTTTCTCAGGCCTCTGCAGATGCAGCTCTCGGCAGACGCATCCTGCAATCGGCAGTACCTCAGTTTAACTCAGAGGTACATGTGGTATTAGCAGATGTATGCTCCCCACCAAGGGACTGCTTTAGGACGTCCCACTGTCTGTGTCCCCCAATGAGGCATAGGAGAAATAGAGATTTTTGTGTACTCACCGTAAAATCCTTTTCTCTGAGCCGTTCATTGGGGGACACCGCACCCGCCCTGTTTAGCCTACTGGCTCATTTGTAGCATTCTTAGGTTTTGACATAGTTCGTTATTGTTGACTGTTGGCTCCTACTGCTTTTTTCACTTAATTGGAGATATCTCATCCAGCGTTTGCTTAGTGTCCTCCTAGTGGCAGCAGCATAACACCCACTGTCTCTGTGTCCCCCAATGAATGGCTCGGAGAAAAAGAACAGTTGTAGAGATGTCTGCTGCTAGAACTCTGTGTGGCATTGACCTGGTCTCTAATCTGAGCTGCTGTTAACCTGCGATTTCTGAGACTGGTGACTCGGATGAACTTATCCTCCGCAGCAGAGGTGACTCTTGGTCCTTTCCTGGGGCACTCCTCATGTGAGCCAGTTTCTTTGTAGCGCTTGATGGTTTTTGCCACTGCACTTCGGGACACTTTCAAAGTTTTCCCAATTTTTCGGACTGACTGACCTTCATTTCTTAAAGTAATGATGGCCACTCGTTTTTCTTTACTTAGCTGCTTTTTTCTTGCCATAATACAAATTCTAAACAGTCTATTCAGTAGGACTATCAGCTGTTTATCCACCAGACTTCTGCACAACACAACTGATGGTCCCAACCCCATTTATAAGGCAAGAAATCCCACTTATTAAACCTGACAGGGCACACCTGTGAAATGAAAACCATTTCCGGTGACTACCTTTTGAAGCTCATCAAGAGAATGCCAAGAGTGTGCAAAGCAGTAATCAAAGCAAAAGGTGGCTACTTTGAAGAACCTAGAATATAAGACATATTTTCAGTTGTTTCACACTTTTTTGTTAATTATATAGTTCCACACGTGTTTATTCATAGTTTTGATGCCTTCCGAGTGAATCTTCAGTTTTCATAGTCATGAAAATAAAGAAAACTCTTTG